>NC_092195.1:9473041-9803041 GCF_043641665.1 Enoplosus armatus
CTGAGCATTGATAGGCAGATTTTGAATTATGTTTTGTATGTACACTAATATGTTAAATGCATTAATATTCCACTGCATTTTGGCATTAATAATAATAATGATAATAATGTCACTGGACTCATTTTTACACATACATTTGCATTAAAAAAGACTGTCAGTCAATCACTATGCTGTGCTTACAAATCCAATGGAATGATCTGGTATTTTCTGTCTCTCGTGCTGCTGTATTGATCATTAATATGACACTTGACCACTGACTGTGACCATGGTCCGGCTAATCTCATGTCCATTCAGAGTGTGAGGGGAAAAAGACTCTCCCTCCCGTAACTGTTAAACACAAAGGTGGGCTAACTGACCTGTTCTAAATGTTAAACGCTTTGGTGTTGTGCATCTGTATAAAGAAGGGAGGTAGGCCTGTGGGTGATCAGACAGACAGAGACATTTGACAGTTCAGTACTGCAGCTGCGATTCGCCGCGGCGGTGCGTGGCCCAGACAAAAGCGGGATTAGGTGCGCCGTGGCCAGGCTACAGGAGGCCTATTCACGGCGCTGAAAGGACTGAATTCCTCCAGACATTCAGGGGAAGCCCGAGACAACCTCGCCCGCTCCACCACTGCCCCTCATTTACTGTCCATCCCTTGAGACATTCATTGTGGGAACGAACATCTGACACAATCAGTCTTAGCTCTGTCTGTCTGTCTGTCTGGCACACACACACCCACACACACACGTGCGCGCGTGCGCTGAGAGTCGTGGCAATGTGTAAAATCTTGGAAATGTAGAAATCAGCGATGCCGCCGCTGCCCAGCAACAGGGTGGCTCGTGCACGCAGAGGGTCGCCGGGGTTCACGTGGGCACGCGCTGCCACTGTAACCCCCCCCCCCCCCCTTCTCGCCGCATCTCGTGCCCTCAATGTGTAACCGGGCGTTAACACTGTGACATATTGACCGGTAAATACAAGCCTGTCTCTCACTCTTTAAAACCCAATGAGCACGTGACTGTCGATATGTGATTCATTAGGAGAAACGTATAGGCGAGTCGTCATTCATTTAATTGGCCATCTGGAGAGAATATGGAGACAAGTGTGATAAGGTGTGTTTTTATCCCCACTAGTACTTAAACAAACCAAGCAAATAAAAAGGAAAACCAAAACACAGACAGTGGAAAACACAGCCTTAATATTCCTTTTATGTTCATATAAAGGGTTGTGATGAATCTGTAGGACTCAGTGAACTATGATTGCCTAATTTTTCAGGCAAGCCAACTTTAACACATGCTGAGCCCATTTCTCAAAAGTGCTTGTTGTGCTTGTCAAGTCAAAATAGCCAAAAACCACCATCAAAATTTAGCTTTAAAAACAAATACTTTCAGCTCTATATAAAACCAATAAATGAATCCGCGTATATACACACAAACATACAGAAACACAGATTGTCCTTGATAGCCTTGTAAAGCAATGTGGATGAAATCCAGACTCTTGGGTGCTCTGCCATGTGAGTGTGTGTTTGTGTGTCTGAGTGAATGCACACTGTGAGGTCCATCGGCCCTGTAGCCCCAGAAAGCTCATGACATGTCACAATAGCTCAGATCATCAGCATCTCCCTGACTCCCTTAAAATTCACACACACACACACACACACACACACACACACACACATGCAGAGGGGGAGGAAGAATACTATTTATAGTTTAGGAAAACTGAAATGCACACAGGTTAATGGGTGGATGTTGCAGATTGACCACCAGCAGGTTTATGTGTGTGAATGTGGGTAGCTACAAGGTAGTGTCTCCATCCAACAACAGCGTGCAGGATACGTACTCACATTTCCCACTGAGTCCTGCTGGTAAGGCGAAAGGCTGCTGGTAAATCTGCACTCTAGCCAATCACAGTGACCTCAGGTAAAACTTGTTACCATGGTGACATGCTCAGCGTGATGCCAGAGGTGAAGAGCTGAGCAGCAGTTAAAGGCACAAATCACACCATTTCTAAGACGGAAATGAAATTGCTAAGCAGGGGCTCGTGCATTCAATTTGCCCTTCTTGTTCTTGTAATCTCCTCATGTTCCCTTTTGCTCTTGTAATTGCTATAAGACTGCCAGCTGCTAACAGGATGTTGCATCTAAGTCTTGCATGGGAACAAATTGGCAGATTGAACCTTTAAATGCAATTTGAATCTGCTCTGTAATCAGTTTTAACTGGTGGAGCATGTCTATCTCTTTGACAAACTGTGAAGCATTCGAGTTCATTCCACCTCAAGTTTTCCCAGAGATGGAGTTGGCATATCAACACTTACTGACTGGCTGGCTGATTGATTGAAAAACAAGAGAGCGAGAGAGCGAACACTGGATTCTCTGTTTCCACTGCAACTCCCTCGCTCCACTCCTCCTTTCAACATGGCACCTCTTTACATCTCACCATGGCAACTGCGGTGTGTGTGTGTGTGTGTGTGTGAGGTGGATCTCATGGTTCCTCAGCCACAACTAGTCTTTGTGACTCGAGGCACGTTCAGATGGTTTTAGTATTAGCTCTGAATGAAGTGCCAGACACTGAAAGCAGTGATCTCATTGGACACGCTGATTTCAGGGTGGCAGTGGGAGAGAAGCCGTCCAGCCAAGTATTTGGTTGAGTTTGGCCGTTCGTGCAGATGTACCAAGCCAGTGGAAACGTGTGAATTAGTGAGTTCTTGACATTCAGTCAACTGTGGGAACATTGCCTCCAGGGCAAGAAAAATATTCCACAAACTGTGCAAAAGCAGGGTCTTCTTTCTTTTCTTCTTTCTTTCTTTCCTTCCCTTAAAGATATACAGTATTTTGACATTTTGGGAAATGCACAAATTCGCTTTTTTTTGCCAAGAGTTTGATCAGAAAATATATACCACTCTCATGTTAGATATGCAGCTACGGTACCGCCTGCAGTCAGTTAATTTAGCTTAGCATTAAGACTGGAAACAGCTAGACCGACTCCATTCAAAGGTAACAAAATCCACTTACCTCTAAAGTTCAGAAATTAGCTTTAGAGGTGTGTGGTAAGAAGATTTTGTTACCTTTGGACTGGGCCAGGCTAGCTGTTTCTCCCTGTTTCTGGTCTTTGTGCCACGTTAATCTGACTGCTGGCGGTATTTTCACATTTAGCATACAGACATGAGAGTGGCCATATAATGCCGTATAATGTTTACACTGAGTTGAATATACGAACACAAGACTCCGTGTTTTTATGGCTGCATCAGCCGTCAAATTCAGCGTGACAGGTTTGGTATTTTTGGAAACTTTTGGATCTCCACTTGAATTTAAAAGAGTTCTGTGGGTCTGAACAATGTCTGGCTGCACAGCATGAGTTTGTAATGACTGGCCCCGTCAGTGGCCTGCTGCATGTTAATAGGTTTTAAGAATTCCTGTCCATCTGTACCTCTCTGTCCTCTCTCTTGTTCTTTTCCTGTCTGTCTCTCTCTCTCTCTGTGTGTGTGCATCTTCCTCTGCAGATTGCCAAGTTCAGGAGAGGTGCCTGGACAGTCAGCCTCTAACCTATTGCTCTAAATCCTAATCTAATCCTCACCAAGTCTTGGTCACAGAGCACATTAGTCAGTCACTCAGTGTGCCTAATCCTACATCGCCACGGTCTGATTACACGGCAATCTTCAGCTCTTGTTCTGATTTCTTTGACAATTAATCACTTAGCTCTTAAATGTGAACCACAGCATTTTTTTGCTGAGCTGTGCTTTTCCACAAGTCAACTCTCTGGTGAAAACAGATTTTGTGCATATTACATATTCTTATTGTATTGTGTTTGTCAAATTCAGCTGACTGAAGGACATAGTGATATAACAGTGTAGTGTGCCTTGAAAAGCCTTAATGCATCTCTGCAGAATACTGTAGGGATCCATTTCAATTATTAATGCCTCATCCTTGGGCCACAATCTTTATCAAACAAAACACAGTCAGTACCTTGGGATTAGCGCCAATCCAGAAAAACATTTTATATGTGTGTGTATACAAACCTTTGTTTATCATTCTGTCGTCTCCATTTAGACAAGATCAGAGACAATAACCGACAAACTCCCACACGAGTCTGTCATTGATGCAGTATTGACAATAAGATTAATGTTAAAGGGTGAACCAATCGATTCGAGTCAGATTGGCTGTTTCCTATTGTTTCCCATCTTAACACTATGCTAAGCTAACAGGTGGCTGGCTGTAGCTTCATATTGAACGGACAGATATGAGAGTGGTATCAATCTTCTCATCTAACTCTTGGCAAAAAAGCAATTAAGCATATTTCCTAAAGTTTTTTTTAAAGACATGGGTGTTAAACAGGCAGATAAGGTTTGATAAAAAGACACAATCGAGTTGAATAATGGGAAGCATAGCATCAAGTGTTCTTGGAGCTCAAAAGTCAGGATATCTCAGCCTCTGGTTTCTGTTTAATCTGACTCTTCGAGTCCTTCTCGCTTTTGTGGAAGTGCAATACAAAATTTCTGGATTGCCTCTTTAATGCATTTTTGTGTCTGACTGACAGGGAGGCATTCACTGGCCAGGCGCCATCATCACCACAACCAATCATCTGTCAACAAAGAGGCCTTGAACACCAGGATGGTGCTCAGTGATGACTCGGCAGAGAGGGAGCACCTGATAGGAGCAGGGCTTGGGCTCGGTCTTGGGGCTAAACTCCCACTCAGCTCCACCAAACATCACCATTCTCACAAACATGCCCACCTAGACTTCGTAGAGGAGGACCCACCTGTGGGGGAGGAGCTCACTGCCGGAGGGGCAGGTCCAGACCAGCCCGGAAACCCCTCCGATGACGTAATCACCGTGGAGTTTCACAGCCCTGCGCCGGATATTGTGCCCTCTGATGTTGCTCTGGATTGGGCCAAAGCCCCAAAACCCCAGAAGCAAAAAGGGGGAGACCCTACTGCATGGACGCTTTCTGACTTTTACGACTACCTGTCCCCTGACGACGACCTCTCTGCGTTAGATACGACCCCGGAACCTGAGCCCACCGTTTCACCCCCGGCTGACATGGAGGATGAGAATCCGCTATTGGCTGGTTCTCCTGCTGTTCCTGACAATGCGAGGCCTAACGTCAATAGCAGACCCTCCTTACCAGCTCCTCCCATGCCAGGGCCGGACAAGGGTGATGGGTTAGGCTTAGGCGGCGCCATGGGGGCTGACGGCTGCAGGCTGGGCTTTGTGCGCTCTGGGCCTGGGGTGTGTGTGTCTCAGTGTGACATTGAACCCAATTTCTGCTTCAATGGAGGAGTGTGTACCGTGGTGGCAGGAATGGGAGCCTTCTGTAGGTGAGAAAAACACAAATGATTACACAGTCTTCCCTTTTTCATCATGTTTAGTAATGAAGAATGAGGAAATGTTAGTTTTTTGTAGCAGGCAGTGACGTTTTACAGTAAAACTGATACACATGCATATGTACAGTATGTGAGTGGCAGCAGGGGTGAGTGAGGTGGGGGAGTTGTTGGGCGCTAAAACAGTCCCCTATTTATTTTGTCCTGTTGGGATGGTTTCCAATATGTTCTCTCACCAACACAAAAGAAAAGATTTAGGACACTTCAGACAAGCGTACAGACACTGAAAACACAGACACGCACACAGATAGAAGGTTGGCTTAATGTGTCATGAGGGTTCATCAAGATCACAGCAGGGTCGCCAGAGGATTAGCTCAGTTTTGGAGGCAGGGGGTAACGAGTGTGTGTGTGCTCATAGGCTGGTGACAGCTGATGTAGACGAACACAGTATGCACACATAGAAAGTATCAGGAAGATGACAATACAGTAAGGTCAGGGAGGGACACGCATATAAGTAAACACACACACACTCCTCGTGCACATACACACACATTCACAGTCACATACACTCATGCACACACACACACACACACACACACACACACACACACACACACACACACACACACACCATGTCTTGATAGCACCATCTGTCCTGTCCAGCAGCCTCAGTGTAAGCTAGGAGGTAAACTGTTGCTCATGTCATCATAACTGCTGAGTAATAGCAAACACACACACACACACACACACACACACACACACATATATGCTGACACACTTCAAACACACGTTCAAATACTTGCATGCAATTGCACAGAGAAAGACAGGAATATGGAAAAGATACACACACACATGCACGCACGCACGTATCCTGATCCCTTGATCTCATTAAGGGCTCGGCTGCAGGCCGAATCCCCGCTTTGCCGGACAGACCTCAGGACACCATGTCATCAGCTCTGAGTACCATTTTACACTCTTCACTCTGGCTTACATGCTGTGGCTATAAATATGGTAAACACACTACTGCAGTGAATACACACTCTTTTTAAACCTCTTAGCTTTTGGCTTTTTTTATACGGCAGGCCAGGAGAGAGGAACGTTGATGCTAAGTGCTGTTTTTTTGCTGTGTGCTGTGTTGAATTGATCAGAAAGGCCAATCTTGCTCATTTGTGTCACTTTGCATCCAGGTGCAATGTGCAGGACTACATCTGGAACAAAGGCACGCGCTGTGATTGGGCGGTCACAGAGTTCCAGGTGATGTGTGTGGTGGTGGGCGTGGCCTCCCTTGTGCTCATCCTCCTCTTCATGATCATTGTATTCTTTGCCAAGAGGCTGCACCGCCTCAAGAATGAGAACAGGCGCCTTCGCAAACGCAGGTGTGTGTGTATGTGTGTTTATGAGACTGGGAGGTGAGAATGTAAAAATATGTGTTGTGAGTCACACTACGTGGTGCGTGTCAGTCTAACTCCTGTGAGACTTTCAACCTAACAACTGATAAAGCATGTTGAAATCAAATGATGGAGAGAGATAGTGAGGGAGAGAGGGGAGAACATCCATCTAATCAAATCAAATTAGATTTTATAGTCACCAGCTGCAATGTAGTCTTTAGAGTTGATCTAATGCCCTTCAGTATCCACTGAATTATTTACGTTCTTAGACTGTGATGATACATTTTTGTGTTTGTGTGTCTACCAGAGGTTTTAACCCCATTTTCACACTGTGCAGAGCAATGTAGGAAAATGTGGACCCAGGGAGATACAAATTCACAGAAAGCTAAAAAGAAAAAAGACATATTAACTGCAAATATTTATCACACAAATATCTCTCTTTCTTCATCCCCCGACTGCCCTCCTGCAGTAAGTACCGCCCACAGAGCAGCGAGCCACAGACGGACGGCCTCTCAGTTTCCACCACAGCTGACGGCTCGCAGCCAAACGTAAGGAAACTGTGTGACACCCCACCGCTCGCTCCCCAAGCTCACACTCACAACCTGGCGTACTATGACAACATTATCTGTCAGGTACGCCTCAACTCTCCTCATGTTTATTCTCCTTTTACTCTCCTGCCATTCATCTTCTTCGTCTAACTTTCTGTCCCATGATCTGCATCTAAGATTTCTGTTCTCTTCGTCTGTCTGTTTTATCTTATTTTCCTCTTTGTTCACAATGTCCTCTCTTGTGTTTTCTCAGCTTACATAATGATTTGATTTTCGTATCTGTCTGTCTCTTTTGTCTCTGTGCATGGCCATCTGTCTGTATCCACAGTACTAACACCCAACTACTAACTTAAGCTTGTAGAGTTGTGCACACATCTAACTCACCATGGCGCTCTCTTAAATCAGTAACTTCTCATTGGGATTTCCACCTACAGTTGTGAATGTACAGTATGTGTGTGTTTAATGCTTTTCACACTCACCGATCCCCCTCAGAGGCCACCAACAACCAGCTATACCTGGGAATATAAACCCAGAAACCCTTATAACCACTTACAGGTAAGCAGAGTGGAAGCGTCCACATTGCCTGCAGCAGTTTCCCTCCCTGGCTTTGTTTTGACGTACCCACTGTGCAACCGCTAGATGCCAGATTTTGGCTTTCCTTTTTTGCTGCAAACCTCACTTCCACAAACTCTTCCTGCATCTGATCTTGTATCAGCTATATACCACGTCCACTGTAGGTGAAATGATTAATCACCTCCTGCAAGGCTTTCTGCAACCAGTTGTTCAGAGGTGTTATGTAGCCGCCGCTGTGTGAATAAATAGCAAGTTCCCACATTTGCTGCCTCTCTTACCTATGCCTGTGCAGCTTCCTGAGAAGCTCAATGAGCCTCCATTTTGTTTTAACTGGTCGCTTCGGCCATGAAGCTCAGACAGACAGCCATTTTAGGGTCCCTGTGCAGCAGGTTTCTCCTTTTCTACCCAATTCTCTTCCAAAGGTTGTGCATGTAGTGCTTCTATAATTTGAATTTAATTCTGTAGCAGCATGTGTGTGTCTGTGAATATGAATGTGTATGCATTGATGCATTAATTTCTATGTTTATGTGTGTGGGGTTGTGTTTGCAGGCAGATTTATGTGTGCCGCTGTTTGGTATTCATCAATCGTACTTGCCTACTAGGTTACTGAGCCAGCACGGTATATAATGTTATGCATGGTTAAAAATTTAATCTCAATAAACAACAATGTAATGGAGATGGACCATGTGAGCTCAAAAGAACAAAAGTATTTTTCTCCCAGGACTTTAATCTTTCGAACTTGTAGTCTCTGGTGTGAAGGGTGTTTAGCGAGTTTTGTCCAGCAGTAGCAGTGCGACTGATCGATTGTGACCTACTTACTGCCCGCTGTTCCTATGACCTTCATATGTCTGTGAAATGTCAATCAATCGATGGCTTGAACATTTACAAACTGACACATGCAGATGTACACAGTAGTTTCGTGATCATACAAACACATCTCTCTCACTGATAATTGCATGCATTTACTGCCTTTAACCAGATGCACGCTGCACACACTGATGGATTTTCATATAAATCATGTAATCATTTTCACCCCATTACCTCATTCTTGGCTGGGCTAAATCAAGTGAACAAATTGTGACTTTTTTTAATACTAGCCACCGCTCTCAGAGTTCTGCTGGCATTTCAGTGCAGTGCTTATAGATGAGTGTCTGTGACTTCCGGATGCTCTAAATGTCAGGGCTGGAGGCTAAAAAGCCCACCAGACACATGGTCTGCAATGCAGTGTTTTAAATGTCAGAGGTCCGATTGGTATTTTTTAAAAAGCTTACGCATGATTATAAGCACACAGGTTCAGTATCAGTGCATACAATGACCCGTATCAGTTAAAACATGATCTTCTCCAGCGGAAAAGCTTTCTGGGAGATTTTTTCTTTGGACATTATTGAACTGCATGTTTTAAAGTTACATTTCTAACGTTTTTAAGTTTTTATTGTGCATTCACTCAAAAGTCAAAAGTGCTTGGGAATTCGTTATGACCAATGTCCCTGTAATGTCCTTGTCATTTATAGTTCCACTATTATCTAGGGAGAGTGCAGACTCCCATGTGCTTCCTCCCGTGCACATGGAGTAGCCAGCCTTTTCCTTCCCCCCCCTTTTGGTTAGGATCTTACCTGTGAGAGTGAAGTTCATGCAATACTTCTATTTTGTGCATGTTTTGTTGGACGTTTTCCAGAGCACAGCTAGTGGGTTTTCCTGTTAAATGACTACCTAGTCCAATGGAGATGTCTAGAAATGCTACCCCTTCCCTTCAAATGACATACAATACAAATACAGAAGAAATTATACAATAACAAGGGAGCTTGGACACAAACAGGAAAGCATTTAAGGCTCCGTACAGACTTTACAGCAGGCACCCACACACACACACAGACATACAAACATGAGGAGCTGATGCACTTAAAGGTTGCAGAACATCTACTTACCTACGTCTTATGTGTCCTGCATATGTGTGCATCAAGGTGTGTTTGTATGTGTATAAGTGTGAGGCGTGTGTAAAAAGTCACAAACTCTCCCCACAGGATGACCCTCAGAAGCAGGAGGACCCGGCAAAGTCCCCGCAACCCAAGGAAGAGGGGTCAATGAACATCCTTAACTCTCATTCCCCCAAACACGAGAACAACCGCCCAACCTCTGTCGTCCACGACTACGACCACACCCCTAACAACACAGAGGAAAACGCTGAGGTAAACATGCACCAGAACAACCTGGTATAATATCACCATCTGGCAAAGTGTGCTGCTGGAGAATCAGACCAAAATATTTAACGCACACACAACAACAACATTGTTATAGGATAACATTGTTTACACCTTGCAAAGTGCATACTGTGTATTTGAAACAGTCCAATCAGGCCTAATGTCAAAAAAAGCACAACATGAATTTAAGGATACAACTTGAGAAGCACAATAGTCCTGTTTACAAGGCTGCCATGCCAATGCTGATCACTTAGTGGCGCCGCTGCCTCCTTTCCTTCCTCTATCCGCCTCTTACGCTGGACTAAAATCTCTGGCTTGGACCAACTAATGACTGACTTTCCTCTCTACTGATGCCCTGCCTTGGCCTTTGGCCAATGAACTCTTGCTCCTTCCTCTCCTGTTTCCCCAACCCCCAACCCCTCCACCTCTGCCTGCCCCACCTTACTGTCTCTCTCTCCGCCCGCATGCATTGGTGTTATCAACGAAAACTGTCTGAAAACGTAATATTTGCAAAAGAAGTAAGTGGAAATCAAGTGAATCTGTATTTGCGAAATATTCATGTTTGACATTGCTAATAAGTGGATATGTCTTGATTACATGAGGTCAAAGTAATTGCTTGGAGTTGATATTTGAATCTATATACATATATTACACACGCTGTGTCTTGGTTTCAATGTGATTTATAATACTTTAATGTACTTGAGGTTCTTTTGTACTTTTTTGAGTATACATGGAGGATTATAGTACACAGTTGTTGGAATAAATCTTTTTAATTTTATCCAGCTTGTCCCTGTGTGTTGCTATGAGCTCCACTTTCCCTCCAGTCTCTTTCTCTCTTTCTCTGCATGTCTGCTCATGATGAAGCTAACTACTGCCCAACTGCTCCCCTGCTAATAATAACTGAATGCACGGCTGACCCTGCTTTTGTGCTACAGTAGGCTGCTCACTGATTACAACACACAAACAGTGGTGACTGTGTGCCCATTCAGCACCACGGACAGCTCTCCAGAGTGCATAGAAGCAGGTTCTATGCCCTTTGAGTTTTTATTAATAAGAAACCGACATGAATGTTGAAATATTTGCTCTTTCTTTTTGTATTCCTTTGTCTATACTTTTTTGCTAGACAATATTTGTTCTGTTGCACAAATCCAACTTCACCTTTAATCTTTACTGTAACACTCACATTTTACATGTGTTGGCCCATGGTAATTTCTCATTCGCAACCCATTTCACTAATTATCTGTAACTTTTTTATTTTTTCATATATTCATCATTTGTTGTCCTTTTTTATTTCACCCTTGTCTAATGCTGATCATTTGTACTTGTCATCTGTCCTGTATCCATGGATGGATTACTGAATGGGCCCACCGGGCACAGGCCCAAGGGGCCCCAAAGCCAGAGCCTTTGTTTGAAGTTACTGTTAACCTCATGTATTATTGGAAAGTCAGACCACAGTCAAAAGTAGAGATGTCCTGATCAAAATCTTTTATCCTGAGAGTTATGGTTAAAGTGGCTATAATCAATATTTTTATATTAACAATGAATTGCACAACCACGTGTTTGTGAAAGGCGTTGTTTGTAGTTATGAACCCACAGAGAATTATCACTCGGTTCTGTAGACCCCCTCAGCTGCCCTCAGGTTTTCCAGCCTCAACTTTGCTGTTTTGGTTCACTCTTACCGCACTCATAGCATCGTTTTCAGCTGCGACAGGCAGCTGTTTTCAGCGAAAAACTGTACACTACCTGCTCGGCAGGCAGACAGACACAGTTGCAGACAAGCTGGTAAACATAGTGGTGCATTTAGCAGCTAAAGAGCCAGAGATTTCCCTCAGGAGTGTAGAGTAAAAACAGAGCTATAAGGAGAGTGAATATTGGACTAACATTCCACCAACAGTCCTCTGTCATATTAACTTAAAAGGAGATAACATGTCAATGTTGTGTTCACAGCTTGTTTCCACTGCCCTCAAGTTGCTAAGTAATACATTGTTTCACATTTAAGATGTGTCTGTGCCCACGCCTGTATTCCTTATATTTACTTATTTATATTTACATTTCATTATTTTTGCCTCTGTGACATGTCCCTACACTGTTGCATCCTTCTCTACTTACCATATTTCCACATCAGGACGGAGTCACTATTGGCCTGGAAGTGCTCCTCCCCAAAGACGCCAAGCGCCACGCAGAGACCAGCCCGCCCCTTCAGTATGACGTCTTCCTCTACAAGGTTGCCAACAATGGAGACTCCGCCTCTCCCAGCCATACCCCTCTCACTCACAGCGCCAACTCTTATTCCTCCTCTCATCATGTGCCCAAATCGCCTAAATCGCCCAAAACACCTAAGACACCCAAGACACCCATTTCGCCCAAGGTTCCTAAGTCACCCAAATCACCTAAACACCCACCCACACACCGTGAACCTTTGTCTGGGAGGCACTCCTCACCTGGCCGTCACCACTCACCTGGCTGTCACCACTCACCTGGTCGCCACCCATCACCCAGTCGTCACTCTGCGCCTGGGTACTATTCCTCCCATCACTCTCCCTCCCAGTACAAACGCATGCCCACCTCCTCCTCCACCCCGCCTCAGTTACGCAGGCCCAGAGGTCGGTCGCAAGCTCCAGGCTCAGAGTGCTCAGGGACTGGGAGAGAGTACCAGAGTAGATACATTCGTCCATCCCCCTCCTCCCCTCACCTCACCCAGCCTCCTCCATCACCATCCAGGGTGAAGTTCACCCCGGTCAGCACCCGGTCCCTGCCACCACTCTCCTGACCGGGCCTCCACCCAGCCTGGCATCCATACATTCAAGCGCACAAACATGTATCATAATCTAATCTCTCCAGCGATGTGTCCATCACTGCTCTAACTCTCTTTTATTAGTGGTTTATAGATCATTTATCCATCCATCCATCATCCATCTGTGCACCCGGCCTCCCCACATTTATATCCAGTGGACGAGCACGTCACCTAGTCTTGCTCCATGGAGCCAGAAAACTAGAACTGGGACAACTCTGCATACACCACACTCTCTCAAACTCAGACATGGATGCACCAAAATGCACACATAAAACACTGCGTAGTCTCTGCAGCCAAACATTCACACCTTCATGTAAATAACCTCTCAAAGCTCAGGTTACTGCTCTCACAAGCACAAAATGAACCACTACATGTGAACACTCTCTCCTAGCATGGTGCCAATGTCAGCGACTGCTAAGGATATAGTTCATAAAGGTCTCAAGAAGGTATACTACATTAGCCTTAGTGTTATCAATGGTTTATATTATAAATCTTTTGCTATTCAGTGTGTAAGATTATTTCATGTTTTCACAGGCTTTTTTGGTATGTTTTTTCATGTTTCTAATCCTCAATAAATAGATAATACAACAAAGTGTGCGGTATTGTGTTCTAAAGATGGAGACCGCTAAAAGGAACAAAGCAAACAAAGACTAAAAGAGACAGCAAGGCCAAGAGAAGAGAGAGGACTTTCCTCTAGAGTTGCCAAGCTGCATGCAAAAAAATATGAGGGACTCTGCCGCCCCCTTGTGGACACAGCAAAGACTGCAACATGAACAGCAAAAGACCAGGTAAATTTCAGGTTTACAATCATCAGTGGAATAATATATAAGCATCAATGTGTAGGTGTGTTTGCATTTACTGCTATATATATAATATATAGCAGTAAATTAAAGGGGTAAAATCACATGTTAGTCCCCTTGCTAATACTTTTTGAAATGGCTTTTCTGTCTGTGTGTGTCTACACATTATAAACTATAGTGTGTTCATGTACATGTGTCTCCATATTGAGAAACATTGCTCCACATTACCAGCCATGTCTACTTAAAGCAAGACTAGGATGTGATATTTGCTGAATAGCAGCCACAAGTGACATTTGCCAGAAAATGTTAAATGCTAAAACAAAGTTCAACGGTAAGTAGAGAAGATAAATAAAGTCAGCGAACTGTTTCAGAAATAGGCTGTCAGTTACACAGCAATATGTATCTAAAGTTTGCTTACATTAACCGCCATAAGCCTGACATCAGCAGGTACGTTTAGCTATCTGACGTTAGCAGTGCACCTTTCCCGGGTCTCAATAGTGATGCATTATTTCATATGAAAATAATTGAAAGTAACATCATTATTAACAATTCTCTAAATTTGCATTTGTATAAATTATGCAAAGACGTGATTTCCGGCAACCATCTTTGTTTGGATTGTGAAAAAGAGGCACTACTTGTTTAAAATCTTTTTTATAGTGCAACAGACAGAATATCTTTTCATCCAGGCAAGTCTTTGAAGATTTTGAAAATACCTTCAGAACAGCAGAAAGTGTTGTTAAATGACCTTAAAAACCCATAAAATATAGATTTTTACCTTTTATGTTGTGATTTCTTTTCTCAAAGGAGAGCACAAGTGATTTACAGAGCAGACATGTATGCTGCAGCAGAAAAAACAAATGCAATTCAATTCAGTTGGACTTTGAAACATGACAGATAAAACACACTCACCAACTGATACTGACTAAACAAGACTGAATTTATTCGGTCAGTATTCATGCGATTCAGACAGAGAAACTGGAGAACGTGTTATTCCCTTTGAACTCCTTTATATGCTTGTGTTGTTACTGTATAATTCATAATGTGAGGGGCAGTGCTTCTATCCTCTTTGGTGTTCAGGACGTGGATCTGCTCTTCTCTATCAGCAGGCACTTCTGTTTCTTTGGGCAATTCAAATTAAACATCCAACATATTTCCCACAATGTAACCTCCTCCTCCGCGATGGTTAACAGCTATAGGCTGCAGTGGCTCTGCTCTTTTGTTCTGGGACTTTTTCTTGAATAAAAAGCACCTTGTCGTTCCAGAATGATCAGGTGAAGGTGAAGTTATCCTTCCTGCAGTTCTCATTCATCAGAAATAGGCCATGTTGACATGAAAAGAGTAATTGACAGGTTTTAAAGTGGCGTGTCTGTATCTCTCTGTGACACTCAGTGGCTCTGAAGAGCTTTCCTGTCCTGCTCCACCTACAAGTGCTTACAGTGTGTCCTCTGTGTGTCCTCAGTATGTCCTCAATTGTCAGGGGTTTTTAGCTGTTGAAGATTCGGGAAATGCCCCAGCATTTTTTCTACAAGGACATGGAAAAGGTCAGTGGTCTTCATAAAGTTTGATTTTGGAGTGACCCTGAAACTAAAATAGTTTAACTTGGAAATATAATAATTATTATTAATAATAATAATATAATAATAATAATAATAATTAAAGAAGAAAAAGTGAACCTACAAAATGAACCTACACATATTAAAAGAATCACAAAAACACACTTAAAAGAGTATGAAATTAGTTGCGATACATGAGAAATAAAATACTGCTTCTACTGCCCTGATCTCCACAGGTTCAGCAGATCATTACAAAAGATGAATGGTTTGAAATACAGCAAAAGTATAGAAGGTACCACATTCTTGCTGCCAGTAATATATGCAGTCCCTACAAATCCAGCGCCACATTTAAGTGTCTGTCTGCAAACCCAGGCCCTATTATCTTAGCAGGGTGTACGTTAGGGGGTCAGTCTAGTGGTGATTTCTCTGCATGACGTGATTAGAGTGCACGTCAAAGGATTAATCAGAGATCTTTGTTCACTATCGAGGTTTTGTCCTATGAGGAGGTCACTTGTCACAGATCACAGCCAGATAGTACAGTACAGCAGTACAGTCTTCTCGGACTTGGTCTGACCGATAAAATATTTAGAACAAAGGTGAGATCATCAACAAAAATGTCCATGAAAAACACATTTAATGCCTTAAACTTTGCTTACCTTTATTATTAATGTGCAGGGTTTCATGGGTCATGTTCACATGCCCTTTTGTGATCAACTGAGCTGAGGGATTTGTTATAGATCTTTTCTGTCCTCATACTGTTTTCCTCTGTGTGTGTGTGTGTGTGTGTGTGTGTGTGTGTGTGTGTGTGTGTGTGTGTATGTGCAGCTCCTGTATGAACCACTGAGCGGCAGCGTTGCCCCACAGGTCCGGCGTGCACTGCTACAGTAGATACAGATACTGTAAGACCCGCTGGCACTTTTAAACTGCTGATCTGCATCTTCATTAGTATTCACTCTGTCGACTGAGGGAATGTGTGCTGATTCAACATGATGCTGTGATAATTGATATTGTTATCATGTAGATATCTGGATGATATCTGATGATCTCAGGCGTATTTAAAGCTTTGCAGGGGAGGAGACGAGGGCTGGGATAGAGTGCACAGGTGTGTGTGTGTGTGTGTGTGTGTGTGTGTGTGTGTGTGTGTGCGGGATGGATAATATGTGATCTATGGTTAATGCTGTGCTGGATTGATGCGATGATATGTCTGCATATTGTATATATAGATTGTATGTGTGTGTGAACTACTTGAGTGCATTGCCTCTTGGCAGCTTCATTACTGCCTCTTTAAGTGAGGCTATAAAGTATTCTTGCTGACCCAAAACAGATGTAATTTTCTCTCACTTGCTCCCACTCTGCCCTCCCTTCTGTCTGTAATATACCCCCCCCCCCCCCCCCCCCCCCCCCCCCACACACACACACACACACACACACACACACACACTCATATCTCCTGAGATGCCTTCATAGCAGATGAAGGTTTTTATAATTAGCTGAATACCCACACAGTGCAGTGAATTCACTTGCATTTTCACACAAAAACCCAATTCGACTTTTAATCATTTTTGACAAAGCTTTGATTCATCAGTTTGTTTACTTTCAGCAGCAAAGAAAAGGTGTTGCCTAATGTGAAATACAGACTATAATAAGAATCTTGATAGTCAGAGTTAATCTGTTGTTCACCCTCAATAGATACTTTAACTCTATACTTGTTTATATTTGGTTTTCAAGTTTTAAAACGATGCTTTTTAACGTATTTTACTCTCCACTATATTAAGAGACCCCCCCTTCTCACTGTCTGTCTCCATCACTCTTTGTGTTGTTGCTTTTGTGTCCGCTCCTCTCCGTGAGGCTAAATGGCTTTCTATTCAGGAGTGAGAAATGTCATCACTTTAAGGTGCGTGCGTGGGTGTGTTCAAGAGACGAGCGTGTGCTTTTTGAGAAACGACATTGTAAAGGGTCACGTCAGCCACATCACAAAAAAAGATATCTTCCCACTTACAAACTGATATCTTGTCAAGCAAATGGTTTTTATCTGTCTGGATTTGGTCAAATGTTATTTTTTGACGCTTTGAGCAACACCTGTTCATCTCCTTTGTATCAGAGTTGTGACAGAAGTCTGGGCAGCACATACTTCTGGATCTGCATACCTAGACACCACTATGTTTTGTATATTTGTGGGATTTAGGTGAACTGTCCACACACATTCAGATAATGTCACAAATGAACCTGGTCAAAGGTCAGACAGGAGGATGAGTTAACTCCTCTCGAAATCAACCCTCACTTCTTCCTTCGGTCTCGTCTTCCTCGTTCTCTCTCCTGCGTCTCTACCTTTTTGCTGATGTCATTTTGTTTTTCACCTGCGGTAACGTCCCTCTCTCTTTACCCCCCTCCGTCCGCCTCCTCCCTTGGGTTCCATATTGATTCACTTGACATCCCGTGGTCACATTCTTGTGGCGAAGGTTTCCGGCTGAAAACCGCTGACATTTACCTCCCAGTCACAACACGGCTCATTTAAACCCCACAAAATAGTGTGCACTTTTACAGGACATGCTGATGCTGTGAACATTAAAGGGTGATTGCAGACATTTTGAACTTCTAATGGTGTAATGACCCACTCGGCTATATCTGAGAAGTGTGAGTCAAAGATTGCATTTAGCAAACATCTAAATATAACTGTGAACATGTTGGTTGACCTTTGATCCTAAACTTTCCCTTCTTGTTTTTTTCTACTATTCTCATGCCAACTCTACTTTTTCTTTCAATCCATTGGTCCTTGTTACCATGGAGATGTCTGTGATCCAAGGTGGGCTTCAATTGAGGGGAAAGAGTGAACCACAGAAAGAGACAATGAAAGGACTGCTTTTGTAAGGTCAAATAAGTAGAGGCACACACACACACGCACGCACGCACGCACGCACGCACACACACACTCATGAGACGCAGGTGTGCACAATTGGGAGGAACATATCTGAGGGCAGGATAGGAACACATGTGGAGAGGAAGGTGGGGACCCAAAGGCTGCACCCTGCTCTCACCCGGTGGTGCTGGAAGGAAGGAACCCAAATTTACCAACAAGGGTGGGAGGCATCACACACACACACACACACACACACACACACACACACACACACACTCATGAGACGCAGGTGTGCACAATTGGGAGGGGCTGGCCACAGCAGGACCACCAGCAGTGAGGCTTAGAGGGATGCGCAGCGATAGCCGTGCATTTGGAATTACTAGGAGGGCTCTTCTCTCTCTTTCCCCGTTTAGTGCTGAAAATGCCTCTTACTAGAATTAAATTACAACAAACATAAATACAAATATCTATATTTAGGACTCACTTACTCTCCGTCAAGCTGTGAAGAAATGTATGTACATAATTTAAGGATTTGAGTCACTTTTCTCTCCGAAAAAAATGTGCCATGACAGAAACAAAACATTATGCAAATGCAGTGCAAGGGCTTGAGTCAGAACAATCAATTCACAAGTTGCTCTATTATAAACTTCAAATGTCATTCAGGCGCATCTGTTTGCAGACTGTGATTGTGTTCAGTCTAATAGAAATAACTTAATGTTCTCTTTCTGGTGAAAAGATTAATATGTTTTATTCCTCATGTTAATTGACTCAAGAGCTTATATAAACACTTTTTAATATCATTGCCTACTGATACTGAAGTCAGTGTGAAATTGCATTAACATCCTCTCATTTCCCTCTTCTCTCGTTTAGTGACTCGCTCCCGTCACTGTTCAACTGGCTGTCTGACTGAGGGAGTTAATGTGCTCAAGAGCCAGCTGTCCCTCAAATAACACACTCAATAATTCATATTGCAAGGAACACACAAACACACACATGCTGATCTGTGTGTGTGTGTGTGTTGAGACGCAGGTCAGTACAACACTTTTTGTGTTAACTCGGCAAGGAAGTAGCAACATAAGTGCTGACGAGTCTTCGCTGCAGAATCTTTGCTTGCTTAAGAGGCAATAAAATAATGTGTGTGTGTGAGAGAGACATAGAGGCAGTCACAGCAGGTGTGTGTGGAAAGCAATAGGAGAGAGGCTGTGTATATGTGTGTATATATGTGTGTGTGTGTGCATGTGTGTATGTCCTCTTTACTAATGGAAATCAGATCTCTCATGTGTTGAGCCAGCAGAAGCAGAGCAGTAGATCCATCATGTCAGACTGGGGTCAAACTCGCAGGCCGACCTTCACTCAGAGACTCCAAGTAATTTCCCCAAAACATTTAGATTCAGCCAAAACTTGGCCGGCTCTTTAATCAGCGAATGCAAATGCATTTAGGGATCACCTATCAGACAGTTTGACAGACTCGAAAAAGGGGGTTGGTGAGAGCACTTCAAGTGTGCCGCCATACGGAGGCTTGCTGGCTTTAAATTGTTTCTTGCTCCCAATGCTCAACGATTCCTTTGCTGCTTTTCAGGTGTTTTGGGTCATGTTGATTCTCAAGTCAAGTCCTAGTCATGACAAAAGTCGTTGCAAGTCAACACTATTTGGCGATGTTTTTCTTTAAAAGCTGTGTTGTTTTTTTTTACATTTGTCCTTGTGAAAAACACTCGATCAGTTGATCATCTGAAAATTAATTTGCAAATATTTTGAATTTTGATCAAAATTATCAAATTAAGTAATTATTTTTTGAGAAAAATAGTCACAATTCTCTGGATCCAACCTCTCACGCGTGAAACAACAAACCCCACAGTTGAGCCCCGCCCACTTCAGACCAATGGGGCTGTCGCTCTGTCATGAGCTTAGCTGCGGTTTAAGGTTTAAGTTGGGTTTAAACCTGTGCTGTCTGGATCAAAGTCACACTATCACTTAAACCACATGGCTGTGTCCTCAGTAGCTGCGGTTTAAACTGCACCTGTGGGTTAGTCTGAACCAGCTGCACATAAACTCCTGTAGAGGTCACTGTATCTGAGGTTTAACTTAAACCTGCTGCAGACAAGGTTTAACTGAGGTTTAAGGTCATAAAGTTCAGTATGAGGACAGATTTATACAACTCATTTCATTAATTTCTAAAATTGCAAATATTTTACCATGTTCTTTTGAAGGGAACACTATGATCAAGTGTCAAACTTATATCATTATGCGAAGGTTTCGTTTTGTCTTCAATTCATTTTGGATACCCGAAACAGGATCACTGATTATCTGACAAACATAACAACCAGTTGTTAATTAATGCAAGACCAGTTCCTGCAAGGAGGACGTACAAGTATATATGTTCCATCAAGATGAGGTTTTCAGATAGGGTAAGACTTCAGGGAGATAGCTTCTCACTGAATGTGATTCATTCACTTTAAGTGCTCCCACCAATCCCCTTCATCAAGTCTTCAGATCAGCATCAAGGGTGAGAATCGTGCACACAGCTTCACTTGTGGTGTAATCGCATCACTCGTATTAATGTGAACAACAGTGGAGACATTGCAGAACACAATACAGATCATGATAACACCAGTAAGAGCACAGCAGCACAGACAAAATGGTAATGATATTTCCATTGCCTCAGTGCCGGCTGGGAGCCATCACACATGACCACTCCCAATGTGCTACATGATGTTGAGGCTCTCTAACACACCTGCGACGGGCGACTCAGACATCCAGTTTAGCTGCAGTGCAGCTGCACCTGTGTTCGTTCTGACAGAGAAAAATGTTGCCGTTTAAAAAAACACAACTAAGGTAGTCGGATGCTAAGTGACCCCAGTGAGAGCAGGAAGAAAACAGAAAATCTCTCGTGTGAAATAATCAAAACTTTGGCAGAACATTCTTAAGACTCCAAGAAGCTAATTGCAAAAACAGGTTTTCAGGGTCTTTAAGTGATCTCCAGTCTACATCTCTCCTGTGTACAGTTTGCTCAGCTGAAGTCTGGAAGTGAGATTCATGCAGGTAAATGTGAAGGTCAGGTAAAATGTTTTGGCCTTATTAGTGTTTGAAAGCACTGTAGTGGGCTGAACCAGTGGTTCCAGTCTAGCAATTGATATCAAAGCACATTTATTGATCCCTCTAAATACATTGAATTCATTCACATTTTCAGACGCAGGTCATTAGTTCATCGGGTGGATTACTATGTTGAAAACTGACTAACCTACTGGTCTTTTAACACACACACACACCAGGCTGGACTTCATCGTCTACTCTTTCTGCTCTGCTGCTTTAACAGGCAGCCCCCCCCCCCCCATGCTCTGCTCTCCTCTCGTCCACCCCCACAAGAGCCTGATGATGTGCAGGCTCCACAGAGCAGGACTTTCAAACGATATCATTACCATTTCAAAGAACCTGCTGCTGCCTTATGGACCTACAAGCTGTGGCATGTTATATGGAGCAGGACGTTGTTTGCCACAAACTGAATCATCACCTTACATCTTATTTTTATCTAAACGACAGCCAAATACTGCTATGCATTTCTGAGTCTGCCGCTTGTGTGTTGCTTCAATTAGGAAAATGGCATCAATGCTGTGTGTGTGAGTGTGTATCCACAGTTGTTGCAGGGTATCCTGTGAGGCATCACTGCTTGTCGGTGTTTCAAACAAAGGCCTGTTTTCTCTGCTGTCAATTACATGGCAGATATAGAGCAGAAACCAACAGAGAGGGGGGTCTGAATCACACGCAGGCCTCTGAGGATACATTTCCACTAAACAAGAGTTGAACACTTTGGAGAACATGATTATCATTTGATTATTTATTGCCCAAGAAGGCGAGGAGGGGTCCACGCATGGCAGGAGGGGATCTGTCAGGCCCCCAGCTTGAGGTTTTCTCATTTAAATACTGCTAAACACACACACACACACACACACAGACAGACTTAAGCGCCCAGCAGTTCCTTCTGCAACATTAATGTCCTCATTTATCCTCTTATGCACAAATGTCAGCCTTTGTCAGCCTCCATCCCTGCCTTTCTGCCCCTTCAGTCGCCCTCCACACCTTCAGCAACTCATCTCTCCCACCCGCTTGTTTCTACTCTTTTGTTTGCTTCCTTGCCTTCTACCCCATTCATTCCTCCATCCCTACCTATATACTCTTTCCCTCCTCTGTCTGTATTCCCCTCACTCTTTCTCCCTGCTTTCTGCAACTCATTGTATGCAGCCCCCCCCCCCCCCCCCTCCTCCTCCTTGCTCCTATCCTGTGTCCTGCATAGATATTGCACATTTCTCGACAATATCTGCCTCTCTTGTTTGGTTTCATTGTCTTTTTTTGTTCCTCTCTCTCTCTTACTGCTTGGGGATCCTCTGGTGACATCATCACTCCTACAGTTACCATGGTTTCGGGGGAAAGGGGCTGTAATAACTGTTTGGATCAAACAGACAAGCTCGGTGCTGTTGTACCGTACACAAAATAACGACAGGGGCTCAAGACATTCAAAGGAATTACTCTTTATTACAGGATCCAGACATAGTTTGTGGGTTTAGGTGAAAACGTGACACGTATGTGTGTGTGTGTGTGTGTGTGTGTGTGTGTGTGTGTGTGTGTGTGTGTGTGTGTGTGTGTGTGGTCAGGTCAGCGTTAATGATGGCTCTGTGTGAATGAACAAGTTGTCGTCATACAGGTCTTCATCCAGGTCGCCTTCCTCTTCGGTGAAGTAGGTAGGAAAAGGAGGGTTGAGCAGGGTGGAGCTCCGGGTTGGCAGTATGGAATCTCTTAGCTGAACACACAAACATACACACTGTGAGGACACTGTTGTCTTACTTAGATCTGAAAAAATTAAGTGACAGAAAATGTGTTCCTAGTTACTAACAGCTCTGACAATTTCCAGTTTGTCAAATATGAGGATTTATTGCTTTTCTGTGTTTGATTTCATTCTAATTAGAATATATTTGGGTTTTGGACTGTTGGCAGAACAAAACAAATGCTTTGGAAATGTCACCTTGAGCACTGGAAAATGTGTTAAAGGCATTTGCTACTATTTTCTTAAGGCTTAAATAAGCAGTTCTCAACCTTTTTCTCTCATGTCGCCCTTTAGAGGGAGAAAAACGTTAGAATCCTTAAGATTTTCATGAGACAAACCCCTATCTCTGCTTGGCATTAGGCATTCAATGTTTTTACATTGAGCAATTACCTCTCCATACAGGAGTTTTTATTGGTAGTGGCGGACTCTGCCATTCCTTCGCTGAATTCAGATAAACACAAAGGATTCACAGGAAAACAAGGGATCCATGTAATTCAGCACACTTTTGTCTCATTGATATCAGCCTCACTAATTTACTGTTCACTCTCTTCACATCGTAAATGAAACTGCTGCTGCTGCTGCTGCTGCTTCACATTAAAAGTGTTAAACTGGCAAAACATGGGGTGGCTTTAATTGTGAAGCAGCCACAGGAAACAGAATGTATTTGTATTTGAGTTTAGCGCAGACCACGATCGTTCATCAAAAATGTGTCTGCAAAATAATTCATTTTCAGCATTTTTGGTCAACGGATCATCTTTGGTATTTGCAAATGAGTTCTGGAACAAGAAGGAGCAGCCACAGTGAGCTGTAAATTGACAGTCTGCACATTGGGTTATCAAAAAATAAAATGCACTGTCCCTTACTGAATCAATACAGGGCGTGATGTGCATGGCACGAAATGCTTCCAGCAGACAGACGTGTTTATTATCTGATGTTTTAATCCTTAATACAACTGATGCAACTGTGCTTTACTCTTACTGACTCTTTATTTCCTTTACATTCATGTTGAGAGTAGCAGAGGACTTTGAAATTGATGCATAAAAAGCACAAATTGGTGCATAAAAATTCAACAGGATGCAGGAAATTAAGTGTCTGACACTCATAATCTCATTGGGGAGGACCCCAAGACCCCCCGCTTGATTTGTGGTCTGTGCCCTTCAGCCGTGTGCAGCATGAAATCAGATCGTGTTTGCAATTATTATTGACTGACTCTTTATTCGAACAACCCTGAGCTGCTCTTCTGTTGTATTTCTGACAAAGTAGCTGCTCCAGGAGTGTTTGCAGCAAACCGCACTTGACGTTACCGTAACCACAGGTGTCACCAATCAACCAAGATTAAAATCTTAAGGATTACAACTTTAATTTTATCAATCATTAACAATATTGGGGAAACTACTAATAAAACAAGCCAAATGAAATGTTATTAAAACAAACAAAAGATATTTAGGATAGCAAGATCAGTGTTTGTATGGTGTTCCATATGAACCTCAGGAGCCCTCGACCCCATGTGTGAGAACCACTGGTCTAAATCATTAGTCAGTCAACCGGGAAAAAACAAACAAAAAAAACAAACAGATTAATCAATAATGAAAATTACTGTTAGTTGCATCTGTAGTCTTAATTATAATCAATAAAAGCTGTTACTAATTTCCATGGGGACATTTGGGATACACAGAATAATAAAAACAAACGATGCCCGGCAAATGAACAAACATTATTAACCTACATGTGTACCCTTTAGGGTAATATAATCTGAAGTGAATTCAGGTGTGTGTGTGTAAAACGGCTGAGCTGGGTGAAATGCAATGCACATTTGTATTCATTATCACTTGTCTGCAAAACAAATAAGAGGCTGTGTGTGTGTGTGTCTGCGCGCGCGCGCACACACACACACGGCGAACACAACATGCTGAGTATGGAGATGGATGCTGTGGATATTACTAACATCATTGAGGTGCACGCTCCCATTCCTCCACAAAATACACACAAACACACACACACACACACACACACACACACACACACACACACACACACACACACACACACACACACACACACAGCTGAACCAGCGCAGTGTCAATGAAGATAGATCACACTGTCTTGCAGGTGTGACAGCGTTTTACAGGTGCAAGGTCACTTGTCTTTGTCAGAACACTAAGCATGCTGGGGTTGACCTTAGACTTCACTCTTCACTCTGAGTGTGTGTATGATTATTTTTACCTTCAGTAAGCAGTTCCTGTGGCCGGGGACAGAGCCGTTAACATACAGCACATTATACTTGGTATTGACCCTCCATATCTGGAAGAGAGAGAGACGGAGAGGAGGCAGATGAGAGAATATTGAACTGAAATTGCAGTCAAGGACAAACAAGTTCAAAACCACACCTGTATGTGTGTGTGTGTGTGTGTGTGTGTGTGTGTGTGTGTGTGTGTGTGTGTGTGTGTGTCTGTTCTTGTGAGTGTGTGTACCTTCAGTCCATAGGCTGTGACGTAGATGTTGCCCATCTTGCCGGGCATCTTTTTCCCTTTGAAAACTTTGGCTGGATCCTAGACGCAGATGAGAAACGACACACACGCTCACATTATTATGTGGATTATAGGAAGCCAACTGTTCATGTCTGGCTTGCATGAGAATCTAACACAGTACGTGTGTGTGTGTGTGTGTGTGTGTGTGTGTGTTTGTGTGTCCTACCCCTCCAGGTCCAGAAGCTCCTGGTCTGCGATGAGTTTTGGTTTGGCCGTGGGTGGCGGGCTGACCTTTGAACCCATATCGCTTCATTACGCCTTGAAAACCCTTACCGATGCTACACACAAACACAAGAAAATGAATGTTTGCACACTCATATTTTCAGATTACATTTATTGTTGACTTGCTGCCTCAGAGGATAATGATATAGACAGATAGGTTTGCACTTTCTTGCAAAGTCAACAGCTGGTCCATCTTCAAAACATGCTGCTGGAGTTGAGAGAGGGCAAGAAGTAGGAAGGGAATCCAAGAGGGGAGAACGCTAGCGAGGAGGGAAAGCTGGCAGAGCAGAACTTACGATTTGGCTGTGACGTCCACATATTGGCCTGGACGGAAATGTGCTGCATACAGAGGAGTGCCTGAACACACCACAAACACGATTACGTTACAAAATGTTAAGAAAACTTGCTCTGCTGGCCACCATAAGATGAGTGACATGGACAGTGTTGTGAATGAAAATCGCTTTAATTGTAAGCTAATAGATGTGTGTATACCTGGCTTGATGAGGGCGTTGTCTGTGATTTTAAATGTGGTGACTTTCTGTTTGGGAGGCACTCCTGCATTCCTGAACATCTCCATTTCCGTTTCAGACCTCTGTCAGTCAGAGTGATGGAAAGAGAGAAAAATATGACGATGAAAGGAGGGAAATAAAGCGGTGAAACAAGTACGAGCAGTGAGCAGCAGTTGGACTTTGGCATTTTAAAATTAACCGTGGGCCTGTTATGACTGTATGGGAGCCAAACACACACACACACACACACACACTTGGCAGTGAGCGTCTCTGACATTTGCTTTCACTCAGCTCGCTCTCATCTCAGCCCCTCCAGTCACTCTAAACACTCTCTCTCCCCTTCTGTTGACTGAAAATCAGTCTGCCAAAGCTTCACACTCCGACAAACTCTGCCTTAGACTGGAGAGTAATGTGGCTGTGTGAGAGGGATTCAAAAACAGCTCCACATTCGACAAGTGAAACCCTGACACCGGCCCATCAAGTGTCTATCAAGACCCAATGAATAAATTACACCTTGATTTATTCTTTCTTGCTCTTTTGTTTCTTAGCTTAAAAAGATGGCTGTCACATTTAAAAGGTACAACCCCCCCCCCCCCCCATACATACTAACAGGTGATTTTCTTAAAAATAACTTCTTTAAAGCTGTCGACCCTTTTTGAGAATGTAGTATAGGTTCAGAGTGAGCTGAAGAGGCAGTGTTGCTGTCTGTCCCCTCAGGTTTCAGTGTTTGTGTTATAGAGTTCTGATATGCAGTCTGAGGCAGTGATGGGACCTTAAAGTTTATTACAAGCATGAAAGACACTTTTCAAATGTGTATGTGCCTGTCAATGTTAGACAGGGACATAGCAACAATGAAATCTATTGGATCCCATTTATTTAGACACCTAAGATGAAATATTGTCACTAATGGTTAGTGGGTGAGTATAATTTCCTGACTATGCGTCTGTATTCATAAAAGGTCTTAGAACTGGGAGGCCTGATATGAGCTCAATGCGACAGGGAAATGACAAAATTCAGTTATGTCTCTATAAAGCTGCCACAATGATTTGATTTTTTTGCATGATTATGAAATGTGGCGATGGCTACAGCTGAAATGAGCTAAAATGTGTTATGGCTGACGAGATGTGGCGGCTCTGCAGGTATTAAAAGCATATTGACTGGTATGATGAGATATTATATTCCCAAACATTATAATTTAGTACAAATTCAACAGTTCAACAAGTGATCAGTTTCAGCCTCATTTATGATTCATGTAACTACTATTAAATGTTAAGTAATAGTCTAAAATGTTGAGATTCTTTATCAGATGGCCTATTTAATACATCATTTATTTTTCAACTAAAAGGTACATTGCATTTTTTTGTAAAAATGTTGCCATCGCTCAGCCCTTATGTAAACACACAACACAGCTTTGCAGAAGCAAATAAAAAGTCTTTGCGAAAGTTGAAAAAAACTATGTGAATTATTGTTTTTAAAGTCGAGTAATGTTGGCAATTCCTCAAGCAATTGAAAGGCAAAAATGCATAATTATATTACATTTTCTGTGGCGGGACAGCTGCTGATTATAAACACTGCTGAAATATAACTGAACACAAAAATGTTTTTTCATTACATTTAATATTTTCAGAGAAACCTTTCCACCTCATTTAAAAACATTTTGTTTGGCTTAAAGCAAGACTATGTAACTTTTGAGAGAAATAATAAAACTTTTTTGAAAAGGTGAATTCAGAAGCAATTACATTGAATTCTCTCAGGGGTTTCTTGCTCCAGCTGTAGTTGGTCTGGTAGGACCACTATGACCAGCTTATGGTGGCTAATGTTAGTGGATATAAAAACAGTAGTTCAGCATTTACCATTTATCCTATAACTATCACCAGAAGCCGTAGTGGCTGCTGTTCAGCAAAAGTTACAGTCTCACTTAAAGTCCAAATTTGCTATTTGCGCTCCACCTAATTACACGGGTACTTAGATGAAGACCAAGCTTCTTTTTTTTTTAGGTGCAGATTCAGTTGATAATTGTCGGTAAGTTCATAACTACTAGCGACCCCTTTCACATTGTCATTTGATACATTGTTCTTCTAAAAAAAATTTATTATAGCAGCTTTAATGAAAATTGAGCCTGAAAAACTGGATCATCTGTTGACAGCACATAACAGCACTTAACAGACATTTTCTAGGTGATATCATAAAACGTCAACACATCCAATTTCACAGCTACAGTAAAAACCTTACTCGTGTATTTTTTATGATACTGGTTTAATAGCTATTTCTTACGTGGAATGGTGATACGTTTTTCCCTCCTACCAGAAGGGCGGCGCTGTGTCCATCATATTCTTCCTTGGACAGGTACTTTATAACATGGCAGTCTTGCACCTGAAAAACCAAAACAGAGGCTGGATTAACAATAGTCAGATCAATAGTCTGATTGACTGATCCCTAACCCCTGACTGTGCCACCTGTTTCCTCCTGACCTACAACATAAACAAATGTGAAATTAGATGAAAGTCCCAGGTAAAACATTTTCATATGGGGCCATTGGGTAACTCGCACAATCTGACACTTTCTAAATTTTAGCCAAATACAATAGGAGGCAGTCTTTCCGTTATATACATTTTGCAGCCTGCCGCTGCTTCAGAATTTTGCAATTACACGACTCTGCTCCACTGAACAAAAACAAACGGCCGTCCGCTCTCTCTTCACTTTGAGGATGAGCAACTGGAACAGTGTCAATCACTCACAAAGTCATGACAACCAAATAAACAACAGTGTGAGTACAGCATTTTCTCCTCAGGCAGAGACAAACAGGGCAGAGTGTAGTCAGACTGGCCATCGGTAGCATGCTACAGTAAAGTTTAGAAATGTTAAGCATGAATGGTTATGATTAATGACAAGTTAGAACTTAGCATTAACACATTTGAGACTAACCACCCAGGCATTGTGCAATACATGATACATTCACAAAATCAGAAGAGGAGGAAAGAAGAGGAAAATATAGTCAAAAGTCAAAATGTCTTTTTACAAAGCAACAATAAAACCTGTACTGTATTTATTCACTGCATCATGACGTACTTTCAGTTTCAGATAAAACAAGTACCAGAATGCCAAAGTGGTGGGAGTACTTTCACCCTGAGTAAGTAAATTTAAATGTTCTGGTTTTCTTCTACCGCAGGCCGTGCCTGTATCAGCAGAAAAAAAAATTCTAAATGTAACAAAAGTGAATCAGCAGATGAGGAGAGACATTTCTGTATGGCCTTGAATCTGATATTAAGTGGAGGTGATGACAAAATTTTAAAATTGTCTGACTGTTAACATTGACATCTTACTGAAAACAAAATAGGAGTTTGTTATGCTACCCACTACAGTATGCCATTATCAACAAAGAGCAACACACAGTATGCGAGTGAACACACACGGCCACAGTTTGCTTTCAATTTACTTCACTGACAGATTAGTCAATGAGATTAAAACGTGAGCTGAATAAACCTGACATCAACTATCTCCTATTTACACCTTGCTGGAGGGGAGGAATAGCTTCCTAAGGAACACTGAGGCTTTTTCAATGCACGATCAAGGCCTGCAAGTGTTCGATATTTGCTGTTCTTCCCCCACACTCTACAGAACAATCCAATTTATTTGACTTCTTTTCTGACCTGCTGGTCATTTCGTTATGGACGACAATCATAAACACACGTTATCATTCCTGACTGCCTGCAGTGGTTTTGATGCCAAGCTGAGGCACAACAGAAAACGCACCAGGTGTGTGTGTGTCTGTGTGGTACCTGTAACATGGTGACGACATGTCTTTCTCCTGTTTTTGTCCAGATAGGAGCCATCCCCAACTTCATGGCTACTAACCCAACTCTTCGACTACCTGGGTAGAGATGAAAAGACGGTTTAAGTGTGAGCTAACGGGAAAAGAATTAATGATGTACACAGCTCTCACTAGTCATGACACCTACCCTCTTTCCACTCATGTTGCTGCCAGGGCTCATCCTTGAGTGGGTTGAGCTTTTCAGCTGTTTGACTCCTGTATTCCTCTGCCATGCTTTTCTTCATGTACTCCTGGCTCTCCTCTGTGAGGTGTTCCTCAAACCACGTTGTGGTCTTTACTGTCCTAACACAACCTACCAAATGGGCAGGACTGCAAGGACAAAAAATCAGGGAATCAGGTGCAGTTATTTACCAGGAAGATCATCACTTACGTCCAGAGTTAGATTAATAATGGGCAGATACATACTCATAACTGTGTCCAATCAATACAAGAGTACCATGTAGAACACACGCATATGTACTTATTTATTTTAACTAACTAGCCCTGTCAATTCATGTTCCAAAATATTTTCCAATTGACTTTTTTTGTAAATAAAATGCCAGAAAATAATAAATATGCCACTTGCTAGTTATGAGGATAGCTTATTTTGTCAGATAAACAGCCCCAAACTCAAACATATTCAGTTTACAATAATACCAAACAGAGCTAAGCAGCAAATTTTCACATTTGAGAAGTTGACTTGAATTAAATGACTAATTAATTTTGATAAATTAATTAAACAACTAATTATCCAAATTGCAGGTCCTTAACTTTCTGAGGATCATCATTCCAGCGCTAATTTATGTATTCACTGAATAACACATGACATTTGCTTTGCTGCTTCCGATCTGTGTCATTTCAAGTTTGCTAAGTTGAACATGTGTCATTACTTATCAGTCACTGCAGTGTCCTTACTGATGAGCAACAAGCAGGTCCACACATTCACACGGACAGTTTGGGCATTTTAAGTGTATAAATGTCACAGCTGAATGACGAGTCAAGAGAAATAAAAAGTTACACAGGACTGAATGAACCCTGGTGGCAAAGTCTGCCCACGACTCTGCTTGCAGATGGCTGTAAACACATTACTCATTTGTTACTGTGCTGATTGGGACTGTGGAGTGGCTCATCAGTTTTGTTTTGTCCATAAGTATTTTGTGTGGAAAATACTTGGTGTTTCCTTAACCTTTAAGCTATGCCAAATAATAAAACCAAAAATCTAGAGAAACCATAGGAAATATTTGCAATTAAATGGTAAGATAAGTTAGCTATTAACTCACTACATCACTAAGAAGCATTGGCAGTTCAGCTAGCTTTGACGTTACTGTCTAATAAGAAAATAATAATAATAACATTCCCAAATGTATTTGCAAATAACAGGCGTGGCTGAAAACAGCACGAACAGTTATTAATCTGCAACACTGTATCGCCATTTTAACACAGTTTAGATAAGCTAACGTTACATGCTAAAGTAAACTTCGGTTACATTAGTACAAATAGCCAGTTAGCATTAGCCACCTTTCAGCTGCTGCTCGGAGAGAAATGAGTCGAGTTCCCCGCTGTAGAAGAATCCGACAGCTCCACGCTGCCATTGTGCTCTTTAATATGTACACTTGAACATAAATATAAAAAACTACACATAAACTAGAAGGTCATATGGTCTCACAACATATGCGCAACCATGCCTTCGGTTTCGTCCTGTTCTAAATGTCACCCTGGCTACTTCCGGTACGGGACCAAAACAGTTCCGCAACACTGAGGCTCATGCCAACGGTTCCGCACAACCACTAGTTATAATTTTTAGCAATTAAATTCAGTATTATGTTTGCATATTTATATAAAACGTAATGTTGTTGACGGCTTAATACAAATAACCAAACAAAAACGACAATTCATGTTGAGTTTCAAAGTTCATTATTGACCTTGGAAAAAGCAATTGACAAAATGTAGTAGTTCTGGAGCTTTTCAATCATATTAGCTTTTAATGGAGATTTCAATCATATTAGAATCAGAAATAGGTTTATTCTTTGTCAACAGATGGAGTTTCCGCAGTTGTCATGGAAATGTTAATGTTTAAATTCCAATTTCTGAGCAAGACAGCACGATAAATGTATTTTAATTTCGCATCCCATCGATTCGGGGCTTTCTGGCTTTCTGATGGCCTCCCGAATTATATACTGTCTAACGTCTGAAACTGTTTTTCTATTATTATCATTATTGCCTCATTGTCGCATTTATTTGTATTAAACATAACAATTATAGCTTGAGAGAATGATGTTTTTATAATACAACAGAGTACAATAGAATAGGATAGAAAGTATCGTACAGTTTGCTCATTTTAAGTGGTGCCTCCCAGCCTTTATGCAGCTTTATACAGCTGATCCTCTCAGTCTCTGTCAGTATAACTCTTCTGATGTGGATGGTCTCTGAAACAGATATCAGGACGCTCATGTGTTGAATACTGATCTAACAGTCAGAGACTGAGGCACGTATGGAGTGTACTCTCAGGACAGCACAACTTTGGTTCACCCTAATTAACAATATGGAGATAAGTGAAATAATGTATTCTTGCATTTTAATGTCGGCCTGGGAGACGTGGAAAGAGTGACAGCGAGATGTTGTGGATGGAGGTGTCTGTGAGCCGACAGTGTCGTTTGTGTTGTGTGGCAGTTTGAAGTATCGTGGAGTGCTGCTTCATTCAGCACCGAGGCAGGGCTGTCCGTGAGAGAGAGAGAGAGAAGCGTGATATCTAACCTCAGTGGAGGTCTGCATATACAAATTGTCTGCATATTTAGTGGCAAACAGAAAGACAGAAGCTCACAGGGCCGAGAAAAATAAATCAACAAACAGGCAGCCACCTGCTCTGTCTTTGTTATTCTAGATTATACCGCCACACAGCACACACACAAAGTTGTTTTCGACACTGAGGGTATTACATTGTTTTACATTAATTCCTTGGAGACTTGACCTTCGTTTGGCCATAATCACGACATGCCAAACCCCAATTCTAACCTTTACTAAAAACGAAGTCTTAATCTAAAATGTAATGGTTTACAGTGCAAACATCTTCATGTCCCCACAGTGTGATTAACACAAGCACACATTCACACAAAGATCAGATCACACTATATTGATAAAAACAAAATGTCTTTATTATAATCAACATGCAGAATACAGAAAAAAAACAGTTTTCAGCTCACAGATGAGTGTCTACCACAGACGCTTTGCTATCCTTCCAAAACTCTTTACAATGTAAGAAGGTTATTAAGAAATTATTACAATTATTGTGTTGTTCATTTCCTTTTTAGCAAAATCTCAAACAAATCTGTAGAAAAGAACCCAAAACGCCCAAGACAACCCCAAATGTCACTCAAATGACAGAGATACTTTATTTCATAACTAGCAAGAGGCTAGTGGAGATTGGATATTAGCAGGAGCTGAATTATGCATGCATTTATGCAGTACACTAACAGGGATGCTACCATTCCCATAAATAACATTTGCAATGCTAATTCTAATCATTTCTGGCTATGCAATCACATGTTTTGACTTTTCTACGCTCAGATCTTTTGGTCTTTACTTGCTAGTTATCTAAATAAGGTAGGAGTGTCATTTCTTTGGGTGGGCTATAGTCTGAGTCTGCATGCTGGTTCAGAAGACTGTTCTTATTTCTATAAACATCTTTCAGATATACAGTAGATAGTAATAATTTCCCAGGTGACGCCATTGTGGCCAAAACATGCAATAGTCATCAATGGAGTAGTTCAAATTATTTCACCAGAACAAGCTAATTCTCTGAGCTAGACTACAGTATGTAGTATGTGTACATGTTTGTTTGTGTGTGTATATTTGATTGTGCTTTTGCATGTGTATATGTATTATACAGTACATAAAGTATATATATATGATATATATATGTGTGTGTATGTGTATTTGGGTGTATGTTTGCATGTATTCCATTGTCAGGGGCTGAAGGTTCTTGTGGACTCGTAGTCTGACATACACTTGGGTTTGATGCCTTTAGCGTTGTAGTAATCCACCACCTGGTTAGGGACTTCAGCCAAAACACTCTTAGCCAGTGCGGCTGGGGAGGCCTGGACACACAGAGACAGATAGAGAGAGGGAGGAGGAGAGAGGTCACAAATACACACACATCACCAGCCATGCGTGATTCTAGGATGCCAGAATTTACTGTTGAGCCTGATGCTGTCAAAGGTCCAGACCAGTAAGACTGATGTGATCAGACAAGCTTATTTGACAATCCCAAAACATCCCTGCTTTCACCTTTTTGTCCTCTAGTACCATAGGCAGGTTGGTTTCTATGTATGTGCTCAAGCAGAAAAATGCATCAGAGCCTGTCTATTCATGAAAGAAAACAATGCATGAAAGCACACTCTTTAAAGGTAAAAGATCACGTACATTAAATCATGGTTCAGTTTATACTGTATGACTTAACAATGGAAAGTAGTCCAGTTGAGTTTGTTCCAATTTGCTCTATGGATTTTGCTGTTATTTGAAAAATTCCAACACCAATTAAGGGTTGGTTGACAAAGGCATATTTTCCTAGCGGGAACTATTGCAGCCAAAAGAAATGTCATTTTCTGTTGGAAACCTCCAGACTGAATTACAAAAACCCACTTTTTTTTTACATTATTGATCGGAGCTATTAGTAGCCAGGATGCATATTGTACAACTGAGACCATTCTAGATTTGTCGTAATCATCTCAGTTGAGCATTTATTATTATTTATTATATTCTGATCTATTAAGTTCTCTAGATTTCAGCAAAAACTCAGATGGGTTTTGGGGTTATGGGAGGGGAGTTGGTGGTTCAGCACTGGGACAATTATTTTTGTACTCCTATGTGTCTGTATAAAACTTTTCTCCTGTTAGCTTTTTTGTCATACACATGCAAAAAATATATAAAATACAGCTGGTCACAAGAAAACCTTTAAAAATTGCTTTCAAAATTGCATTGTTTTCAAGTTAAAAAAGACAGAATTTTTTTCATTAGTTCATAAAAGGTTCAATGTTTTGTTCCATCAAAGGACTTGAGGAGTGATGATGAATGTACTGAATAAATTATGCTCCTTTTAAATGTACAGTAAATGTTTAAAATATTCAGAAATGCGGAAAAACTAAAATAAACTAAAATATTCAGTACTGAAAAAAGGAAAATGCATACATTAACACACACACACACACACACACACATAATTACGCACACACAGGCTCAGCCACTTGTCTGCATGGACACACATGCTCCCACACCGCACACACTTCCGAATCCTCAAAGTCAGAGTGTCTGTCGTACTCCGTCTCACATAATTCCCAGAGACAATGCATCATCAAAGTGCACCCACCCCAACCCCCCCTCCTCTCATTTCCACCCTCCCTCCTGCTCTCTCTCCTCTGCTCCTATCTACCTGTTATCCCCCACTCTGCCTGTCACACAGCAGCTCCGTCCTGCTAATCCCTTCTGAAAAGAAACGACAGAGCAGAAAATCACCTCTCCACCTCTGTCACACACTCCCTCGCTCCCTTTTGTCTTTAGCTCCGGTCTCCTGTTGACTCCCCTCCAACACCACCACCGGGCGCTGTCTCTCTCCCTCCACCTTCCTCTTCGGTTTCTTCCAGATGTATTCTTCACTTCTCTCTCACTGTCTCTCTATCTCTATCTACTTTTGGATAAACCATATCTTCTTTCGTCTCCCTCCTACATTTGCTGAGCCCCCCCCCCCCCTCTTTCCCTTTGGCTGGGATGTAATTGGTTGATTTCTCAACCTGTCACAGACCAAACTCACCATAACAGACCCAGCCAAACAGACCCTGTCAAAGCCGGGCAAAATGAATGCCACCAGTGCCATACACACACACACACACACACACACACACACACACAAGCACACACACACACACACACACACACACACACACACAGTGAGCAGATAGCTGATGTGTTTTGACGAGCACACCAAGCATATTACGCCCACACGCTCACACTCGTAACTCCCTGAATACAGCACTTCTTACCACCCACCCATCACACACACACACACACACACACACACACACACACAGATAGATAGAGCCACTGTTGAAGTAGAACTTTTTAAATGCAGTTGCACTTGGAGCAGACCAAACGACGGGGTTGTCAGTGTTCTTATCTTATAACTCGGCCTGAACCTCTTCAGGTTTTGAGTAACGGCAAAAAATAAGTATAAAACAGCGAGTACTGAAATCTGTCAGCGTTTGAAAATTGGAATCAGATGCTTGGTCTGATTTCTTAGTCTTGTTTATTTTGGACACATATTTCCACATATTTCCTCTAAATCATGGGTCAGCAATTAATTTCAATTTCTTTCACCGTGTTCACTGGGGAGCCAATGTTTTACAGGCATGGTGGAAACACAATATGTTTTGTTTTCTTTATTTCTTATACAGTAGTTAATTTAAGACTAAAATTGATGCATTGATTTGTTTTAGGATTGTGTCCAACGGCAGATGTCATTTTTCCCATTAGTAAGTAGGGACTAACAGAGTCACAGCAGCTTAAATTGATACTCATTTGGCAAAAAAATGACTCATATATGTGATATGTATGTTCTGTGTTGCAATAGAGACTAAAGAAAACAGTGAGCTGCTTGATTTATGGTTGAATAAAAATGCTGCTGTTGTCTTAAAAATAAGCACTTCAGCATGCCATTTCTGTTCAAGTGCCACCTAATTGTGTTTGTGAGACACAAAGCTGTTATGGTCAAATAGGGCCTATAGGCTACAGCCATGGGATTAAAAAAAAGCAGAGTAGAGAAGGTCATAAAGTCAGCAAACTGACTCAGTAATAGCAACATCTATCAAAAGTTTACTAACATTGGCTAACATTAGCTACCATAAGCTACTGGTCATACCAGACCAAGTAGGGCAGATCTGGTTGGTTTATAAGATGTAATTTTAGCGATTCTTCTGCTTGTCTTCATGTGGGGGCATTGATTATTATTGGAGGTTATGACACCATATTTATTGGTATTTACATGACCCTTGTGTTTACGTTGTTATCTGCAGTAGATTTGCAAAAACCCATGTGTAAGTTTTGATGTGAATTATAAAAGTGAAAACTTAAGCTTTTGATATGGGGCCAAATATTTTTGCAAGCAGGTTTGTAGAAAAGTGAAGATAGCATCGATTGTACAGTACAGAACCTCAGATGTTGTTCTGGGAACAGTGTTGAAAGCTCTACAGCGATACTTAGTCTGATTTTTTGCGGCCCTGATGTGAAATTTCTTAATGTTTCATGACAAGATACTCTTTTATGACCTCACATTTCGTATGCCCTTTAATGTGGTAACTCAGCTTGAGAAAGCTCTACGGTTTTGGTATCCACACTGGCTGTGAAGAAGTAGCAACACAAGGTACAAAAATAGCTGAAAAACTGCATCTCGTGCAAAAATCCATTCTGCTGCTTTCTTATATAGTGCCTCATTTGTGTATGTCTTGATGTTGCCTGACCTCCCTGGAGAATTAGTCACATTTTCTGCCTGGAATGTACTTCTCAAAGCTCTATGACTTTTTCATATATTCAAGACTTCTATCCCTCGCCCTTTTCCCCTCCTCCCAACTGCAACCCACGTGTTTGAAGTCCTTGAAGGGGACGAACTGGACGATGTCGCGGAGGACGGGCTCGCCCTTTGGTGAACGCAGGATCCCGTCGTCCCCGTCCAATATCTGCATGTCTGTGAAGTCTGCGTTGCCCACGCCGACAATAATGACGGACATGGGCAGGTGGGAGGCGTGCACGATGGCCTCCCGCGTGTCCGCCATGTCAGTGATGACGCCGTCTGTCAGGATCAGCAGGATGAAGTATTCCTGGTGGGAGGGGAGACATTTGTGGGTGGATGGGAGAAGGATGTGGGGAGGGAGGAATAGATGTTCGATGAATTTTATGTTTTAAAAGTGGCTTCTTGTCAGGGGCTCATTTGAATAAAACTCATTCTAATCCACTAGAGAACCAGAGAGAAGCGAGGGGGGGGGGGGGCATTAAGGCAGAGAGGAATTTGTGCTCTAAAATTTATGACTAGAATTAAATTAAAATCAATCACTTCTCCACTCTTTTCTCTTTTAGCTCTTCTGTTTCCCATCTTTTACCTCCTCTGATGTCCCACTTTTTTGTCTTTTCATTGCTGTTTGTCTTCCCCTTATCTCCCCGTGTGCCAGTGCAAACACCAATAGTCACAACAACAGGAACAAAATGGTCCAGACTTTCTCATTCTCTCTCTCACCATGGCCTCTTTGGTGTGCATCTCCTCGGAGGCAGACGAAGCCACTTTCTGGATGATTGGGGCGATGTTGGTGGGCCCGTACAGCTGGATCTTGGGGAGGCAATTCTGGTAAGCCTCCACCACACCTTGGATCCCTGCAACACACACACAAATACAGGTTATTTTGCTGCTTGTTTATTTGTCTGCACTGACCTCGCCTAGTCAAAGTTCTTGTACTTGTAAAAGTATCTACTAAAATAAATGTGATTTCACTCCAAGGTGACTGTGCATTTTTCAAAAAGCATTCCCATATAGTCCATACAAACACAAGCTGACACACACACACACACACACACACACACACACACACACACACACCTTCACGGCAGGAATGCAGCTATGTGGGGAGAAGAGCGCAAAAGCCCATTTCACACATACAGATTAGTGTTGTTTTTCTCTGTATCTTAGAGCCTGAAATACTTCCTGCAGCATAGTGACAAATCTCCCAGCTGCATGTCTTTAAGTGTGTGTGCATGCCTGTGTGTATTTGTGTGTGTGTGAGAGAGGAAGAAACAGAGGGTGGGGACAGATATAGAGGGAGAAATATGGGACTGACAGCGAGGGAGAGATGAGAGGCGTGCAGCAGTGATACTACAGGACTGTTTTGGTCCTGTGATGTATGAATGTGAAAGTCTCCGTGAGTTAACAAGTCAAGTGTGTGTGTGTGTGTCTTTGTTTGATAGCTCACCAGCACATTCAGGATTGTCCTCATCAAAATTCACGGCAAAATCATGGGAAACCTACATGTGGGGCCGAGAACACAAAGCCTTTTACCGTCACATTAAACCATACCTTCGTACCGCACAACATGTTCAATCTAATTTACAGGTTGACAGATGCATTCTCTTTTCATGTTGATCAAAAGCAAGCTGTGCCTCCTGAAAGAGATCTACACAAGTAGCCAGAACTCCCCCTGCTACTGCAAACACACACACACACACACACACAGATACACATCGAACGTCCTACCTTGAAGTCAGGTGGTATCAGTGCTCCAAAACCAAACGCAGGGAACATTTTATCACTGGAGAAAGAGAGAGACATGCAATTCATTGAAAAAGATGGAGACAGGGACAGAGGGAAGGGCAAATAAGGGACAAAAGCTTTATATGATAAACATCATACATGTCAACATTAGCTAAATGATGATTGATGCAGTGGCGCCCACCTGTCATAGTCTTGGCAGATCTCCCCTACAGCCACCAGCGCTTTGAGGTACTCGTTGGGCTGGTAGGGGTGGATATAGTGGAGGGAGCAACTGTTTCTGGGATCCCCATTGGACGCTGTGAAGTCTATGGCCACCTGGCACAGAAACAGACACACACACATACGCTCACACAGCATGAGTGGGAGCACGGACAGATAATGACATAATGCTATTAACCCTGAGGAGATTATATGTGATAAAACTTACTGTGAACTGAATTTGGCAGCCTCCCATGATGTAATCCAGGAAGGAATACATTTTGATGATCTGTCAGGGGAAATGTTGAAATTTAGGCCATGACATGGATTCAAGATCAGATATGATAAAAGCTGAATGAGGTGGATGTAGCTGTGGTGAGGTTAGTTAACACAATATTAACAATCAATTGTTTTTGTCACGTCAACATTTACTGGTTCCAGCTTTTCAAATATGCGCATTTGCTGCTTGTTTTATTTCACTGTATTTAAAACATTTGGTTTTGGATTGTAGGTTGGACAAAACAGGCAAATTGAATACGTCATCTTGGGCTCTGGGAAATGTGAGATGGGTATCACTGTTATCTGTCATTTAAACAGTAAACAAAGAAGTGAGAGATTAAAGGCACCCTGTGGAGTCTTTTGACCACTGGTAGCGCTATGGAGCAATGATTTTTTAATGAGTGGGCTGCGCCTAAGGATGCACACGCATGCAAACTTGCGGGTGATGCGACACACATGCCTTCCACTGGTTTCACACTATCCCATTAACTAACAGGCAGTGGTGGAAAATGCACTAAGAAGCGTAGAAATGTGCCAATAAAGGCAGGGAAGAGACTGCTAGCAGGCAAACATGGATGTCATCAAGGCATTTTTAAACACATTTTAAAAAGATAGACTTTGATAGACTTCAATTAAACACTGAATATAAACATACCTTTGGTTTGTATATAAGAAAGCTCCACAGGGCAACTTTAATCACTAATGAATAAATCATTATTTGCAACCCTACTTAACCTGTGAGACTCAAACATTACAGGCTTGCAGGAAATAGAAGGATATGAGACTTATATTAAGTTACTTCACCTTACAGTGGTTGAGAATGACAACACCAGAGTTTCTGTAATTCTTCTTCTTGACCTGGTATTTAGGGTTGATGCACTCCCATTGAATCTAAGCAAACACACACACATTACGAGGAGGGTAATCAAACGTACAGAACAACCACAAATTTATTGATTTGGACGTTTTGTTGGTCCTCCTATGTTAGTGCATGTTTACAGAAGCATATGTGTGGTGATGTTTCCAGTAAAATATGTCTTTACAGCTTTTTGTAATGTATAATATTGGAATCTTTCTACGCATATACATTTTGGGGCAGTATTTAAGATATAAAAGTACATTTGTGGTGAGTTAGTGTGCAGTTGTTCTCCATTTGTGTGTGCTTACCTGTTTGCCCTCCTGCTCTGCTCTCACCTCCTTAAAGGTGGTCTGAAACTCTCCAATGAAGTCGTGTTTTCCATTAGAGTCCCAGTCCCAGACTGTGCACTGAAACAGACACAAAGAGACACACATTCATTCAGTCAGAGCGCAGCTGCAACACCTAAACACACGCACACACACACGCACACACTTGCACTCATGGCATGCAGGGAAATGCCATGCTGAATGATTGATAAGGTGGTGTTGGTGGGGGGGCAATGGAGCGGTGAAATATTAATCTGAGGATGCTGAGAGGGACGTGGCTTAAGAGACAGTTTTATTTGTGTGTGTGTGTGTGTGTGTGTGTGTGTTTAGGCATAATAGCTTGTTTCTCTCAAAGGAGCTACTAGACAAGAAAAATGTCCCCAATCACCAGTGAAAAGTGCGGGTCAGTGGGCCAAGGCTGAGCACATCATAAAGAAACAATCCTGTCATTTACAAAGATGACAAAAGGCACCAATATCGGCACTGTCCCGCCAAGTTTGTACAATCAATAACATTCAATAAAGTTGGTCAATAGAGACACACGTTGACACCTAGAGAGACCTTTTGCAAAAGTTTAATGGCTGTGAATGAGTCATTTTTCTGTCAAGCTTTGTGACCTTCATGCCTGAGGTCACCCCAACATCTAGCGATCAGAACCAACCCAACAACGCTTGATTAAAAACAACGACCGGCAGTAATCCCCTTATTTCCTGTCTCCCACTTAAGCTGCCAAGTGCCTGCACCTGAAGTGTGCGTGCCTTTTTTGTCTCTGTATGTGTGATCATTTGTGGATTGTATGTGTGTCTGCGTTTTTTGACAGTAATGTTTGTGTGTGAGGGAGCAAGCGCTCGCTTTTGCAGCCTTGCCTCCACTTCAAGTTGCTGAGAGCTGTGCGAGAGAGTAATGAAAAAATGAAGAACCGCTGTTCCATTTGCTGAATACGAACTGTTGGATGGAGAGGGAGAGCGAGAAAGACCAACAGAAGGGACGGAAAGAAAAGTACAGAGGTGGAGAAACAGATAAGGAATATACAAAGCGAGAGATAGACGGACTCTGCAGAGGAGGGTTATGCATTTATGCATTGGTCAGTTAAGAGCCCAGTGAAAAGGAAGCACTGGTGTGAATAGAAATCTCTGCCCTGCCATTTCTCACTATAGCTCTGATGCTTCAAACAGGTAGCCCTGGAAACCATAGCCGATGGCGTGCATGCGTGTGTGTGTCTGTGTGTGTGTCTGTGTGTGTGTGTGTGTGTGTGTGTGTGTGTGACAGAGAGAGTCTGTGAGCCCTTTCTCCTGCTGTCAGGAGCCATGCAGAGTTAAGACGCTTCTGAATATTTAATGAACAAGCTCATGTTTATTCATGAGACAGAATAACTGTTCGGAGCTGATGTGCGGTCACCACTTTTGCACACATGCACACGCACACACACGCATCTATTCTGGCAAGTAAAGGTGAGAGTTTAGGACGACCACTAAGCTCTTTCACACCCGTCTGGCTCTTTAAATAACACAGTGACTTCAGGAAAGGCAGCACATGACCTGAACTCAACTCATGACTCCGAGAAGAAAATGGAAGGAGATGATTGAGACCTCTTTGTGACTTGCTCACGTGGTTTGGTTCAGTTATATACTTGTGGGTATGTTGCACTTTGGCAACATTTGTGTTTTACAAATCTCATCATTTGTATGCTGCATAAAAAAAACACCTTGCAAAGAAACACCTGCAGGCCTTCAGGTGTTGTTTGGCCTCTTGCTCTAAATGTGCTTTGTGTATCCCTGGAGGAAATTAAATAATGAAGGGAGCTGAGGTCAAGGTTTTTGCATGCTCAGATTGTTGCAGATTATCATTTAAAGCCACTGGTTTGATTGGTTTGATATAGTAAACATGCATATATGATATCAAAGTTGAAAAATGATGTTGCCATGACCTGCAAAAAAGTAGTTACAGTTGCAGACTCACCTTTAGCTCCCTGTCTTGGTCACCACTGCAGAGTGTGTTCAGGGACACTTTGAAGGATTTCCAAACTGGGCTCAGGTTGTTCATGACCGTCTGCCACGGAAAGTGCACAAAGTGTCAATGTTTTTGTTAATCACAGGGATGAGGCAATATTTAATACATCTATATGTGTGTTTGGGTGTGCATGTAATTACCTCGGTTCTGTGTACGAGCGACTCAGTCCCATCATCATTTATTCTGAAAATCTCCAGGAAAGGGTCTGACTTGCTGAAGAAATCCTTCAGAGGGAAAATATGTGTGTAAGGCATTGCCCCAGAACTGCCTTTGATCACCATAAATCATTCATACACTAACAGAATCATTATTTCTCTACATTTTTCTCCCTTTCTTCTTTGTTTCTTCCACCCATCCTTTTCCTGCCCTCTCAAATTTATCCGCCCCTCCCCTGCTTTCTTCCATCTTTCCCCTAAGGCACAACTTGTTTGGATTAGTCATCCATGGCCGTGCGTGTGTGTGCGTGTGGAGGCTGAAAATTAATATAGTTATCTGTGTGTGTGTGGTCGGGTGGGCGCGATGGGGGTGAGTTATTGGACAAGAGGGGGTGGGCCCACCTATCTCAGCAGGCCTCCTCTAGAGCCAGATTGTACTTCTGTGTATTGTGTGTGAGTTGCTTCACCACTAAATCCCACAGCCCTCCACCCACATATTTCTTCACACACACACCTGCCTGACAGCGCACACACACAAACTCCTATCTCTGAACATTAATTCCTATCATATCTAAAGGAAAAGCACACATTTTCAATGTTTTTGAAAGCGCTCACACGATCGCACAAACCTTGTCGTCCAGCTTACGAGCACTGAAGGAGAGTTCAACGTAATCGTCATTACCAGACAACTCCTCCGCTGTCACCTTTACAGGGAGTAGAGAAAAGGGGAAGAAGAGGAGGAGGTGGAGGCAGAGAGGTAGAAGAAGGAGGTGAGAGAAAATGAGATGGAAATGAGGAACAGAACAGATTGAACGGGCAACATCATCAAATTAATTATCTTCAGAGTGTCTGAGTGCAAGAGGTGGTGCGTGTGTGATTTGTGCATGTGTGTGGGCTGACTTTGGAAACAGTGTCATACCGTTATGGAAGACTTTCCAGCAGTGTTCCCCTGTTTGAGTAGAGCTTTGATCAGTTTCCTCTGAGAGACGATCTGAAACAAACAGAAACACAGACACCAAATCAGCTTACATATTCCAGTGTTTCCCCTCAGAGGGACAGCTTGCCCTGTCTAGTGTCACCCGGTGTCACCAATGTTAGCATACAACTGCCTACTTACACATGCAGCGGACATAAAGCAGCATCGTGGAGTCACCTTTCTCCCTACCTGTCAGATGTAATTTTCTGTGGTGCTATATCCCTGGTGTTGATCTGCCAGCTCCTCAACTCTTTTTCACCTATTACTGCCATACAAGCTGTAAGTCACTGCTTAGGGTTACATTGGGTACATTGGGCGTAAACCACACGGACAGAGGAACCAAAACAATGAGCTAAAGGTACCTGGAAGCTGCAAAAAGCTCCAAAGCGAGTTGCACTGTTCTCAGTGGGATCTGCAGTAGTAGCAATGATTTCAAATTACAGGGAGACATTTGATTCAATGGAAATCAAAGTGCACAGATCCAGTTTGATTTTAAAATGAAATATCATTATAAGGAAAACTGAGGAAACATTCCTTGCCTCCAACTTTTTCTAAACCTGCAATCTTTTATTTTTTTGGCCACTTGGGGGCAGCAGAAGCAAACTTGTAAACACAATGCTGACATATTACTTTTAAGTTAATAATTACACATCCAGCAAATTCATTTGGAGTTGTGTTTCTGGCCACCTAATGAAGGTAAGTCAAATATTCACTCTCTTTTCACTCTGTTTTTGGCCTGAGAAAAATATCTGGCTCTGTAGCGGCTAAATACTTAAATATGTTCACCGGCTACTCAAAACAAAAAGTTGAAAGACACAATATAGCTGTGTAGAGCTGAGGGGAACTGCCACCATACATGCGAAACACTCATACAATTTCAATGTAATGTTTCTGTTATTCGTCTCTATTTTCACAATGTGGATTTCTATTAACAGATCCAGTGCCGGCCCTAGCCATTTTGGTGCCCCCCCCCCCCCCCCCCCCCCCCGCGCGCGCATACACGGCAAACATTATAACATTAATAACAACAGCCGTATGACAGACCTTAAAGGTTTAATTGTTGATCAAACACACAACTAGCACACACTATAAAATATAAATAAGAATAAAATAATAATTAAATTAAATAACATCAATAAAACAGGGTCATTTTTAATGTTAGAAAAGACGACATACCTCTATACTGCGACCTCATTTCTGCCTCCTCTTTTCTTCTTTTTCTGAAAGCTGACCCTGAGGGCTTTGACGGCCTTTTCATGACGGTAATTGTCTCAAAAAATTGACTTCGTCAAACTGCTGCCTGAGATGCGCACTGATAAGTCGCCCCCTCCCCCTCTGCCCTCTCCCACCTTGTACGATGCAGGTCAGTTTCAGGCCAGGTCAAACCAATAATGACAAACAACGGGGAGGGGGGCGGGTGTTGTTGGGTTTTTTTTCAGTATTTGTTCATTTTTTATTTTCAAGGCAGAGCACGAGGAAAGGGCGCCTGTCGGGGGCTCTAAATTATAACTATTATTTATTTTATTTTATTTGTTGTTTTCATTTTTTTTTTTCTGAAGGCTTGGAGCGGCGCCCCCTCCGGCAGGTGGCGCCCTAGGCGACCGCCTAGTTCGCCTATGCCCAGAGCCGGCCCTGAACAGATCAGTTACTATCGCTTACTGAAAGCTCTCATTCATGCCTCTGGTGCTTTCATATTGCACTGGTATACTGCTGTAGACCCAGACAAAATGTTGGCAGCGTGTTATCCCATTTCAGCAAACCTCTCCGGCTCTCGCCTTCAAAATCCTCTTTTTCCATGTCAATTATCTCAGTTCTCCCAACTATTGTAAATCCACCAGCTTTATGTTGCTGATAGCGTCTCTGACAATGAGAAGTGGAAGCAAACACTGTAGTACTTTTTGGTCCTTTCTGCTTTTTCTTTATTTCCTCCTACTCAGTGTGACTTAGCTGGTAATTTCCTGAAATCAACGTACTCAACTTGTTAATGAGTACTGAAGCAATTACAATTGTCTTGTTAAACAATCTTGGATATTCATGAAGCCCATAAATATAGCAAATCTTTAAATATTGATTACAACTACATCATTAAGAGGGCTAACAACACCATTGAGTGAGAAACAAGGCCATAAGCATTAGCATATGCAAATATAATTGCTTTGAAAACATAGTTTAAAGCAACCTCAGGACTTTACATAACTATGGACTCAAGGACAACGGAAGCTCAGTGTAAATGCAGATAGTGACAACAGCCGACCTCAAGTCAAAACATCACATTAGGATTCCATCCACGACTGAAGTTGGCCTCTCTAATCTTAAAGTTGCTCTCGCCCCCTAATTAAAGTATACATTACCTGATATATACGTGTAATATCCCAACCATCAATACACTTTACGAAGGATTATACACTGCAGTCTGTAATTGTTACACTCTAAGCGTGCAGGCTGCGTTTAAGGATGCATAGGTCTGACACAGACTGGCATGCTCTACACTGGTAAACATAACTCCTACTGTATGTGATATACTGGTTAGTGCCGGTTGCAAGTGCACTCACTGATGCACATAAAATGCACTCCTGTACAAGCATGCTCTCATCATACGGCCCTCTGGTTCTCGTGGTCAACTCACTCTAACATGTGTTCAGAAGTGCACCATATATGAACTCCAAACTTCACTCACACGCACCACTTAGCTTGTGCAGTGACCTACCTAACATGCTGTTTCATATTCAGTATACGTCTGACTTCTCAGAGATGTCTGTTTTATTGAAGAGTTGAGGCAGACAGTAACAGCAAAGAGTGCAACATGCAACAGTATTTATTAGCCACACATAAAATGATGTGATTACAGTAAGAAAACTGCTAAAGCTTCAGGAAGAACAATGTTTTTTTCTGTAATCTGTCAAAAGACACACCGACCTGTCCCAAGGTGCACTCCATGGCTCCCAGGAAGTCAGCATCACGGAGGCCATTGTTGCCAGAGCTGATGTCATGAAGTTCAAAGCGGAGCCTCTGGACCTCCTCAAAGTAGTAATCCACCAGGAAGATCTTGGAGAAGACTGGGCTGCTACTGCTACGAATCACCTCTGTACGGTCCACCTGCGAACACACACGGGCATACACATGCACAGAGGTAGGAGTGCATGAACACACACACACACACACACACACACACACACACACACACACACCTCCAAGTTAACCCGGGTACGTCTGATGAATTTTTGGGAATCTAAAATCTTTCAATTTTCTCAAAGATCCCAGGGCTGAGTTTTGCCACAATAAATAGGAAAGCATCTGGTGGGTGGAATTACAAATAATAAAATAATAAAACTATTTTGTCAAATTGATTTACAAATTCCATTATTTATTTCTGTATCTGTATCATGTCCAATTAAATATAAATTAATTGTTCTATAACGTCATTTATTTCTTGACATATTAATGTATTAATTTGTAAACTCTCTTATTAATCATTGTTTTATTGCCCAATTAAATATGAATTAATTAACTACTTTATAACCATTTGTTTCATACTTCTTGGTCAAAACATCTAATAACAAACAACTAAACCTTATATTATTCTTGTGTTAAACAAACTTTAGAAATTAACATTTTTATATAAGTTTGTATATTTTTAATGGTTATGTGAAAGTAAAGTTTCATAAAACTGTTGTTGTTATTGTTAGCAGTTTCACTTTAAATTGAGGTTTGGGTTTTTCAACGTCTTTTCAAAGTGGACTGAAGTATGAAGATTTCATTCAACATCCAACACACTGCCACTGAGCATTGATTGTGAACCTCAGAAGACTTTTCAGCATAGCAGCAATTACCACAAATAGCCATTACCACATTGTTTACACATATCAACTTGAGAACTGGGAATATGGATTTTTTTTTATGGCTAAAATCACACAACAACTCGGAGAAGCGAGTAGAGTTGCAGCATTGATCTCACATTTTCTTCCCTCTAACAGCCTGACACAGAAAGGAATAGAAAGCCAAACAAAAAGAGTCACAAAAAAGTCTGTCTCAGAACTGCCAGCAAAACCTATCCAACACCAGCAGCAGCGACTGGGTCACTTTCATTGCTGATAACCCTTTGGCACACACACACACACACACACACAAACATGCAGACACAAAAGTGAATGGCACACCAGCAGACTCAAAACACACAGACACACACAAACACAAACAGATTTGGCCTTTTTCTGACACTTACCTCAATAGGCTGGCATCTCATTAAAGCAAAAAGAATCATGAACACATAAACACACACGCACACACACACACACACACACACACACTCAGTGGCTTGAACACTCTCTCTCAACAATTATCCAATTAAGAGACTCTGAATCTGATGGGCAGTGATAACATTTGTCCATTCCCACACTCCCACAAAGGGGCTTAATGTAACACATACTACAAATTCTTTCTCTCTCCTTCCTTTCTTTCACACACACACACACACACACACACACACACACACACACACACACACACACACACACACACACCAGTATGCTGCACAAAGTAGCTTTTTGTGGAGTCTCCAAAGACAGAGTAATGCTGCGCTACTTTCTGAGCACTTGATCTTGAGCCCCTGTGGAAATAGAGTGTGTGTGTGTGTGTGTGTGTGTGTGTGTGTGTGTGTGTGTGTGTGTGTGTGTGTGTGTGTGTGTGCGCGTGTGTGCGTGTGTGTTTGTGTGTGCGTGTGTGTAGTGTTGAGCTCATGTTTGTGTAAATGATGTGGATGTGGAGTGGGTCACTGTAGCGCTGTATGTGTAACGCGTGGGTGTGCGTATCTACATATTTAAAAGGAAGACAGTGCACTCAGCATATGTCTTCTGTCTTTCCCAGAAACAAGGGAGAGAGAGGAGAAACATAGAGGAAGACCCACTTCTTCTTCACATTCCTCAAGATTCATCTTCTCCCTCATGCTGTGTTCTTGCAAAGTTCAGCTAATATATGTGCTACTGCCACCAGTGGGACTTCAATGGGAATAAGAGGTTTCTTAAAGCAGGAGATTTGATTTGAAGTCCCTGAAAGAGCAGGTTGGGCCTTGGAGGTGAAAGGAGAGGAAGTGGAACACTTAGTAGCAGAAAGCGACATCAGTTTTCCATTTCTCTTCCATTTTCAAGTGCTAAACTTTTAATGTACTAATCTATTCTTGGAAGATGCTGTCTCCATCTATTTGAGACATTTCATTAAAATAAAATGGCCAATCATTCCAGGAAAACGAAGTTTGGTGCTCTCATTATTTTATAACAATAACTTGTTTTGGAGAGAATGACAAAAGCATTTGGATAGATAAATACAATCTATCCACAAAAGTTATTATTTCTTTTGCCTTTCCGTGACAATTAGCATCCATAATTTATAAGAACCAAACACAACCCGCAATTTAGTTGTGAGAAGGTTAGCGATACAATCACAGCTCCACACGATAGGTCCTTGATTACACACAAGCATTTAGCCAAACATGAATTCAGTGATGTGTGTGAATAATTACAAGTGTCTACAGAGAAATTTATAAAGAAGCCTCTGCAACAGAAGCCTGAAGAACAGATGAAGACACTTAATGTTCCCAGTCCGACTGGAACATTAGGTCAAGGACAAATAGTGTAGATTATGAAAAAAAATTTGAATAGCTACAATAAAGTCACCTCGACAACATTTCTTTTCACTGAAACTGAAAGTTGGATCAACTTTGCAGTAGAACACCTTACATAGCTCAAAGAAAAATTGTTTGTGAAAGGGTTCACAGTTGTAATAACGTTATATCACTGGGGGATTGTTGGAAAATGTTTATCAATGCCAATAAGTTCTATGTGCTGTTCTATGGACTCTATGGACTGCCACTGCAAAGAAAATAAAGATGTTTAAATGGGAGCTCTGATGTGACCATTATACTTTCATTTTCATTTTATGAAACAGTCTCTCCAAACTGGAGACACACTCGCCCCACCCCCTTCATCCCACCCCCTTACCGTACCTCAAACCACTGCCCGTGCGACTGCATCTTCAGCACCACGCAAGGGTCGGGTTTGGAGAGAGCGTCGCGGTCCGAGATCCCCCTGCAGGCTACTCTCAGCTCCACTTTGGTCAGGCATGGAGAGCTGATGAAGCCCAGCGTGGCCTCTGCAGACTCGTAGATGTTACTCATGCTGGACACACAACCACACACTGAAAGGAGAAGGAGAGAGGACAGAAGAAAGGCTTACTTTGTAGACAGACAGACAGACAGATAGATAGATAGATAGATAGATAGATAGATAGATAAAAAATCCAATGCACTGCAGTAGATTTGAACTTGCTTTGATGTGAGCCGACGCAGTGGCCCTGACTAAGCAGACAGCACTCAAGCTGTTCAAGGTCAGGACTCTGAAGCCACCGAATATCAGACAAGGTCCCCAAATACACACAAATGCTCTCATACTGTACAGTATAAACGCAAACACGGACAGTGTGTGCATTTGCACATGTCAATGCGAACATGCATCCGGATGTATGTATACATCCTGTATACCGATCAGCACAAACAAACACAAGTGCACACACACACACGCACACACAAATACAATGTGCTTTGCTGAGTAACCAGAACAAATCGCCGGGTTTCTCCTCAGGTTTCCAAAGAGTGTATAGTGTTCACGGTCCCTAAATAGAATACTGTCAAGCATCTAATCGCTGTGACACAGACGTTTCCCCCCATGATGATGTGAAATGTGTGAAAACTGTTAATCGCGAAATGAGCTTAAATAACATTTTACAGTAAAGCTGCAAGAAAATGACCCATCATCGCAGTACACGCTGAAATATCCGCAGCTTTTTGTTAGCTCAAGGTAAGAGTAAAGCCTTGCTAATTCTTCTAAATGACACATTTATTTTAATCCAGGAAATGTGTAGGCAGAGCTTTTTTATATAGCAATGATGGTCAACATCACATACGCACGGCAATAACTTTTGATGTGTTACAAGGGACTCTCTTGATCTTAAAGGTCTTATACATCCATCAACCATCCACACGGGTGTTTGCGATTATTCTGCTTAATTAGACCTGGGGCTGTGTGGGCCGACTCAGCTTGATTGACACCTTCCTCACTCTCCTTTTAGTTTTGTTGCACCTATTTGAGTGAAACAACCTACATCTGTGTAGTTATTAATGGTGCATGGACTCTTACTTAATGTCATTCCCAGTATAACTCCACCAACCCGACCAGAGATCTAATCATCCAGAAGTCCTGACAACACCTTGCAGAGAGTTAGATGAGAAGATTGATACTATTCTCATGTCTGTATGTTAAATATGAAGCTACGGCCAGGAGACGATAAGCTTAGTTTAGCATAAAGACTGGAAACAGAGGTAGAAAAAACCCTGCCTACCAGCACCTTTAAAGCTCATTCATTTACGCATTATATCTCAGTCATCTATTTCGTACAAAAACCGTTGAGTGAGCTTTAGGTGGATTTGGTTACCTTTAGACAAAGCCAGGCTAGCTGTTCCCCCATTTCCAGTCTTTATGGTAAGCTAAGCTAACCATCTACAGGCTGTATCTTCATATTTAAAGGCAACATATGACAGTGGAATCGATCTTCTCATCGGAAAAAAAAACTGTTACAGCTGTGCACTTAAAAAGGCATCGTAGCATCATCCATAATACTTCAATAACCTCCCAGCATGTGCTCTTTACCCAAAGCCTACAATCCAGTTGACACTTACTTAAACCAAGCTGTAAATGTATTACTATTACATTAGAAACACTGCATTGCATGTATAATTAATCTCAAAATGCACGGATCCATTTTCCCTGCCCATAATGCACATGGAGAACTGGGCTGAAACCTTGGGTAGCCTCAAGTCCAGTTAGGCCAAACTAAAGGATAACCGCTGGTCTGATGTGCTAGATGGTACCATCTGAATATTAATGCAGCGGTCTAGTAGTATCATCCTTAGGGAGCGGAGCTCTTGAAACTGGGTCTGACTCTGACCTGAATGTCTCTCTCTCTCTCTGTCTTCCATAATTCATACTCCGTGTGTGTTGGATGGTGGTGATTATTTTTAGCTGAGCACACTGAATGGGCTGTATACAGAGTACAGGGAAACGGACATGGACCGAGCGCGGGGCAGGGGTGTGACATACAGCGGACCTGTGTGTATGTGGCATGTAGTCAGTTGTGTTTCCGTATGTGTGGTGGTACATTTCTGCGTGTGTGTGTGTGTGCAGGAAGCAGCAGATGCCTGTCTGTTCCGGTTGACAGCAGATGACACTGATAGTGACGGAGGTTTCTACAGCTACTGTATAGGCTACTGCCTTCACAGTACAGCAACGGATCAGCTGTCACATGTGTTGCACATTGCCAGAGGTGACAATGAATTTTCATATCACACTTCATCACAGGATATTGCGATAGCTTCTTGGGGGGAAAAAGTCCCAAACAGTGGGTTTTATTGAGGCTGACAACTGCTTTATATTGATATTTATGTACTGTAATATCAACAAAATGCACTGGTTTTAGGGTCTGTACTTTGACTAAATTTGACAGCATTTTATTTAGAATCACAAGAGTACGTTTAAAACAAGAAATATGACTGCAGATAATAGCAATGTTGCACTGTATTACTGTTGATAAAAGCAACCACCACTAACAAAAAAGTGAAAATTGCAGAAGGAGAGATGGAGCGCTTTATAACAAAGTGGTTTGTGTACTCTGAAATTGGTGTGTAAATCAAAATAATGCCCAAACAAAACACCAGAATAGTAATGATTGATTGTCGGGGGCGGCGTAAGATCACTTAAAATCATTCCAAGGCTCCTCGCTGTCAGCTCTTATTCTCCACACTGTGGCACTCAATCATCGCAGAGCACAATTGCCTTGACCCTTGACTGTGTGTGTATGTGTGTAATCATGTATATGTGAGTGTGACCATTCACCTTCACATGTTCATGTGTGTAAAGTGGCTGTGACAGATATGACATTACTGATTTAGCCACAGGAAGGTCCATGACACTCAAGTACACTATAATAGCTCAGTCACATATTGATTATCAGACAAAGACAAGTGACATCGCTATCCAGGAATCGCACAAGCAGCATAGGCTAAAGAACTATGTGGCATGTTATGCAAACCTATGGAATATTAATCATGACAGGTGATAGCAATGTGCTCAGCTGAAAGAGTGGACACATAAAAGGCGGCTGGGTCTGAGAAAAGACAGAGAGGAGTATCAGAAGTGAAGCAGTCTGGTGTTGCGAACTCGCAGCGTTATTAGAGCTGACAGAGAGAGGGAACCGGAGAGAGTGAGGGAGACAGAGGTTGTGAGAAGGGGGATTAGAGAGATGGAGTGAGAGAAAAAACTGGAGAAAGGCAGGCAAGTGAGAGTGAATGAAGCAGAGGGGAGAGAGGGAACAGAGAGAGGGACAGAGAACGAAGCGGATCTTCCCCTCTCAGAGGGCTTATCTTGTCTTATAGCACTCCAGACGAATAAAATTAAAGCAGAGGCTTTCAAAGAGTAGCCTACAAGGTATTTTCCAGTATTTTCTCAAAGAAAGAATCTCTCAAGTCACTGTGCATTTGTATCGAATAGTATCTTCTTGCCTGATAGTAAAAATTATGGTTTTATGGTCTATTTTATTCTACAGAATAATGAATGCACCCACAAAGTCACACAAGCTGTTAAACAATAAATATGAAGCAGATTTCTTACAGCTGTATCAGGCTATAAACATATGTCATCATATATGCTTTTCACTTACAGCACAATACTGTAAAAATGCAACAATGCAGAATGTTTGAAATAGCCTATACTGTACAGCTCTTATGCAGCGGGTAAGACATGCACCATCCGGGCTGCTCCTGTCTCCTGCAGAGAGAAAACTCACCTCAACGACCTGGAGAAAAGATCCGAGCGGAGCCGAGGAACTTCACCGCCGTTTACTTGACAATCACGGATACCTCACCGTCTCCGGACCCATCTCCCTCTCCTCACTCTCTTTGTCTATATGTTTTCCTCAACACCCTACACTGCAGAGCTCGGCCGGTTTGGCGCTGACAGCCAAACAGAGCTGCTTTCTAATTCCCACAGGGCGAGCACGGTGAGGATGCGCTCCGTGCGCCTGGGTTTACTCTGGGTGAAAGATGGGGAGGAGGAGGAGGACGGTGCGCCACTTAACAGGAGTTTGTAATCCGCTGGCTCCATCGGGGGCCGCAGAGAGCGCACCGTACCCAGGGACCAGCGGCCGTAAAGCACAGTGCATGAGCGCCATCTCGTGGTTGTTACAGTGAACTGACACTTCTGAAATGTGATTTTCCGGTTCTCAGCTTTGATTGGCTGCGATGCGCTCCAGCGGTTTTATAATAGGCGATGACCGCACACCTGAGCCACTTGGTAGTTAATTTAAAGTTCACGCTGTGCCCACCAGATTCATTGCTTCAGATGAATTTAAAAAGTTTCGACACAGAGTATGAGGCGATTTTGCAGCTGAAGTAAGCAGGGAAAAATCGAAATATTCAGAAAATAGGTCCAATAGGTGCTCTTACTGGCTTATCAATCACATATAAAGTACTTGAAATTGCACCAACATGTATGAAAGGTGCTATATAAATAAATATCGATTGTTTTTTTTATCTGGGCTGAACGTTCACTGGCTTCTAATAACATTCAAAACCGAATGGGTGTATTTTACTTGGCTATACGATCTATATCTAGTCTAAATCTGCTCTAAAACCACTGGTGCTCTTTATCTCAACTTACGATCACAACTAATAGAGTCTATGCATAATAGGCCATTTGAAGGGCATCTAATTCATGGTATTACAGCTTTGTCTCTATCCTGTGGGCTTAGGCCCGATGCCATATTATTCAGAAATCAAGGCATTGATTTAAGAGGCAACAATTTTAAGAGGCTATTTTGTCTGAAACAGATTTGTGTGGCTCGATGAAAGCCAATTTATCCTGATCATTTATTCTGATAAATCGGCCACGACAAGCATACACTGTGGCAAAATATTGTATAATAGCCTATAAACGTCATAAAGCCTCGGCTTTGTATCACCAGGCTATTTGGTTCATTATTTATGCAGGCTATCAGTCCCAATTTACACAAACATTACATAAAATGCTAATAGGCGACATTAATTTCCCCTATAGCCTCTTTATCGCATATTTATTTTTGACATAAATAGTATACTCATTTGTAAGCTCTCTTCTTGTACATAACTTGGTGTGTATGCGGTCCAGATCTGTCACTTTGCGGATGAGATCATTTCGTGTCTGGAGCAGGGACCCTAGCTTTGTGCGGGCGGACCACGCCCCGGTCCCGGCGTGCGGTGCACCAGGCTAGGTTAGCACACAGCTGCTACATCCGGGCGCTCTGCTAGGTTTACAAACCCTGCGAAGATGGCGACTACAGGGAGGAGTGCATTATTATCCTCCACGTCAACTGGACCTAAGAGCACACTGGAGAACTCCAACCCAGAGGAGGATGACGGACAGGACTTGTGGTGGGCGACATATTATTTAACATGGGTTAATATGAGCAGGGTTTGTGGGCGCAGAGGGTCCATTGTGCTGGGAGGAGGATGGTTTGACAGCTAGTTTGCTAACGAGGCTAGCTAGCATCAGCACCAGACTGACTGGGCTCTGGTGACACAGCAGCACTAGCTCGCCTTAGCTACTCGCTGTCAGTCGTTGTTTGTTAATGAATGAACGAGCCTTGTTCGGCAGTATTGTAACGGGGATGTTCTGTCTGCAGGTCCACCATCCTGAGTGAAGTGTCAACCCATTCAAGATCAAAGCTACCGTCTGGGAAAAATGTCCTGGTCATGGGTGGGTATCTGTGTATGTCTGCAGTCTCCGGGCTAGCCAATGGGCATCGTTAGCTTGAATAGCCAAGGAGCTGGTGATCATCTCTTTCTGGTATACTTAATACTGCTCGATAGCTAAGCTAGCTTGCTCTGGACCGATGGTGCTTTTGTGTTCAAGCCTGGTAGCGGCTGCGTCGGCTAGCAGAGAGAGACAGGTGTATTTTACTGAGCGCCTACACAGACACACGGGCTCTGGGGTGCGCGCACTCACACACACACTACCTCATCATCTTATGAGGGAGAGTCGGGCTGCTTAGAAACACTGCAAGTCATTCTAGCATTCAGTGATGCTAGTAGCAGCTAGGTGGAGATGATGCTGAGGGGACAAGACAAATCATCAGCCTGTGTGTTTTTTTTAACGGGGCCACGCGGCTTTATGTGACTGGAGCAGACACGGTGCCTCCCTGTCTCGCTCGGTCCTCGTGTCCCGCTGCTGGTCACACACACAAACGCACACTTTACACAGCAGCCTGCTACCCATTCCAGCTAATCAGCGAGTTGGTTACCGATGTATAGCGTAGCTGTAAAGCCATTTGTCTGTTATGCTATCCATGACAACATCAGCCAGCGCTGCTGTGTGATGCATTGAGTCCCCCTGTCGGTTTAAGTCCATATGGCATAGTGCAAGAATGGATGCAGCCTTGACCTTACAACACATAATAACAGTGACATGCTGTTAACAATACTGCCAGGACAAATGCAGTCCACTGTCAGTACATATACATTATATGAGAGCTGTTGATCCTTCATGAAAACTGCATACATAATCTACACAATTAAGATGTGAGGCTCTAGTGGAGGAGGTTGGATTGTTTACAGTATATGTGTACTACACATCTATTTTTGTAGAGCTGAAATAATTAGTTGATTAATCAATTAAGTGATTGACAGAAAATACATCTGCAACTATTACTCATCAATTAATCGTTTAAGTAATTTTCTAGAAAAAATGCTAAACATCGCGAAGTTCCAGCTTCTCAATTGTCCCTATGTGACAGTAAACTGAACATCTTTGGGTTTCAAGATGTCACATTGGGCTTTAGGAAATTGTGGTGGGCAAATGTCACGATTGTCCTGGCATTTTATAGACCAAATGATTAATAAATTAATCAAGAAAGTAATGTGCAGGTTAATCGATAATGAAAATGATCGTTGGTTGGAGCCCTATATTTGTGCTTTTTTTTTTTTTGCAATCCTACCACATACTATCCAAAATATCTATTAACCCTGTAGTTCTTAACCCTGCAGTGTGTAGGATGCATGGACAAACAGTGCACCTTCGGCAGTGGTGTGGTGTGTTGGCCGGCCTCAGTTAGTTTGCCACTTGCCGTGCTTTTGCCACATTTAAATTCTTGCTCACTCTTATTCAAACTGAAAGCATGTATGTCCCATTTTATGTACTTAACTGCAATATTATTATAATTATAGCAATGGATGCTGGCATGGACGAGTCTACTACCTATAATTCTGTTATTTACTGATTTTGTGTGTGTGTTTAGGTGAGGTGGGTTCGGGGAAGACCACCTTGGTTGCAAAGCTACAGGGGATTGAAGAGTACATGAAAGGGCGTGGCCTGGAATACCTTTACTTCAGTGTCCATGACGATGACATTGATGGTAATCAGCAACCTGCTTGCATTTCATAGACCAATAAATGGCTGATGTTCTTTTTTTCACTACAGTAATCAGTAATTCAGCAGTGTGGTTATATAGGAGTGTGCATTTACCTTAATCTGTGTGTGTGATTGTTTAGACCACACGAGGTGTAATGCCTGGGTGTTAGACGGAGACCTTTACCACAAAGGTCTGCAGGGAGTAGCTGTGCCAGTGGACTCGATCGGCAACACTTTGCTGCTGATAACGCTTGACATGTCGCGACCATGGAACGCCCTGGACTCTCTTCAGAAGTGGGCCGCCGTCGCTAGGGAACACATCGACAAACTCCGGGTCGCCCCGGAAACACTGCGGGAGCTGGAGCACAGACGTGAGTCATGCCAACAGCAGTAGATAAAGTTTAAAGCAAAGTATACTTCAGTGTTTCTTCATGGAAATGCAGTATGAAAGTTCTTAGATGAGGAGCCTCCTCTCTTGTCTTAGGTGGCCCAGCTATACATATAAAGTCACATGTTTAAAATTGTAACCCCTGTCAGGTCTTATTACTTGCTTATCATTGTTTGTGTACGTTAATGTTCGTTAATGTAATGTTTGTGTGTATGTGTGTATGTGTGTGTGTGTGTAGTTGTAAAACAGTTCCAGGAGTACACAGAGCCAGGTAGTGGGGAGGATGGCACTCCACAGAGGAGGAGTGAAGATGAGGAGAGCGTGCTGCTGCCGTTAGGAGACAACACACTCACACACAACCTGGGAATACCAGTGGTGGTGGTCTGCACCAAGGTACACACACACACACACACTGCAGGCTTATAAACATAGCTTATGTGTGAAACATAAGCTTTATTACTTTACTCACTCCCATTACTTTTACCGTAAATTTGGACTTATGAAACTTGTGGAAAAGTCATTGTTTAATAATTTCCAAATAGAAATGTCTGAAGTCTTTTATATTTTTTGCATTGCATCTACTTACACCTATTCACCTCTGTGTGACACCTGCCTATCTGTCCTCAGTGTGACGCTATCAGCACATTGGAGAAGGAGCACGACTACAGAGACGAACACCTGGACTTCATCCAGTCTCACATCAGACGTTTCTGTCTGCAGTGTATCCTTCACAAACGTTGTCTCTGCCCTTGGCTGCTGGGAACTAAAAGTTGCACAAACAAAAGATTTGATAGCGTCAGAAAACAATGAAAGTATTGATCAGTACAGTATACGCAGGGGTTTTAATGGGGCTGCTGATCAATACCACTGACTCTGCAACTTTCTTGTCAGATCCTGAGATTTAAGGCATTCATTCACATTTTTGGCTCTCCTAACATTCAGCTGTTAAGTGATGAAGGATGGTGATGCAGCTGAATGGCCGGCATTACAAGCCACTCAAGTTCCTTGTTCTCAAGCTCCCAGCAGTGTTGTTATTGTGGTATTTTGGCCTCCGTAAGCTGTATCTGAACTGTTGTTGTTGTTATTGCTTTGTTGCAAAGAGAGTTCGATAAAAGTCATAGATTACTGCCTGAAATTGTTTGTTTTTCAGAATCTTTGCTCCTGTCAAAAACAGTATCCAGTTGCTGTAGTTCTTCTGTGTACTCGTAGCAATTCCCTGAATCTCCTTTTCTATAGTGCTGCTGTTATTAAGAGATGTAGTTGTTGTTTTTGTCACTGTGGTTTTCAAAATATCCTTGACTGCCATGTCAGATGGGGCATCTCTGGTTTATACATCGGTAAAGGAGATGAAAAACCTGGACATCCTGTACAAATATCTGGTCCACAGACTCTATGGCTTTCCCTTCCACTGCCCGGCACAAGTGGTGGAGAGAGATGCCGTCTTCATGTAAGCCTGTGTGTGTGTGTGTGTGTGTGTGTGTGTGTGTGTGTGTGTGTGTGTGTGCATATGTACTAGGACTGTGGGGCAACCTGTATTTGGTTTGTAACACTTCCTCTGCTCTATCAGTCCATCAGGTTGGGACAATGAGAAGAAGATTGCCATACTTCACGAGAACTTCCAGACAGTAAAAGCAGAAGACAGCTTTGAGGACGTAGTAGTCAAGCCACCAGTCAGAAAGGTACAGGCTCCCAGTAAAAAAACGGCTAGCTTGTAAAGATCCTCTTAAGCAAGCTAAGCTTACAGGGCAACAGATTGATTACTGGTGTAATATCATGACCTATCAATATCATTACCTTCTACATCATTTTTCACAGCCAATGTACTAAGCTTTACTCAATATCCCTGCTGGGATCATGAGAGTTTTATCCAATCTAATTTATTAGCTGTTGAAGAACTGTAAACAACGACTGAAAGCAAAAAAAAAATGATTCATATTTTTTCTTGCTTGTCACCAGATTGTACATGAAAAGGAGATTCAGGCAGAAGATGACCAAGTGTTTCTGGTAAAACTGCAGGTCAGAGAACATTTCCGATAATGCCAGTTGGTTTGCTGCTTGTGGATACTCCAATTAAATCTGACTTTAGGGTCCTGATATGTCAATGCAATACTAATTGGAGTGAGTATGCATATTGTGCTCTAATTTGCAGTCGCTGCTCGCCAAACAGCCCGCTGTGACAGCAGGCCGACCAGTGGTGAGTGCTCCTTTTTTTTCTAGTTTTGGCTGATGAGATAAAGGAAACCTCTTCAGTGTCCCATATGTGTGAAATATCCTGTTGTTGTTCACAGGACACCACCAGCAGAGCACCCACTGGTTCCCCCAGGACGAGTAACCGCTCCGCAGCGGCCAACGTAGCAAACGCTATGCCACAGTCGGGTACATCATCGATGCATTTCATCGCTGCACATAGCCACCCATGACCATTGCTCTGTCAGTGCATGTTTTTGTGTGTTTGGTTTTGAACTCTAATCCCTGTGTGCTACAGGTCAGACCAGTGAGGGTGTGTTGGCCAACTTCTTCAACAGTCTACTGACAAAGAAAGCTGGGACAGGGGGGCCTGGGACGCCAGGCGGCGGTAACAACACTCCAGGAACAGTACGCAAGTCAGGTGAGAATTGGAGGTTGTTACAATGCTCAGTTTTTGTTGGATAGGAAAAAACGTGATAATTTAATCAGATTTAATGCCATTTTCGGTCACTCCTCATCAATCAGCTTCTTTTTGGTTTTCGCCTCCCATCTGCCATCCTTCCATTTACTCACTTCTTCCCTCTCCTGTCCTCTCCTCCAAACATGAACATAACACATGGTAAAGAGCATGATGAAAGGGTCTGAGTGCATCTGCCAACCACACAAACAAACATCATCACTATGTCTGTCTGTAGCTCTTTGTGACTGTCTTCTCATTCTTAACTATGCTCATAGTCTCTAAATCTCACTGTTAACATAATTCATAATGTGTGTATGTGTATGCGCACTAGTCAGAGGATGCTGGCCACGTTAAGGTGTGTGTGAGAGAGATATTCCTCATTTATTATTGCTTGTGTGATGTCATTGTTCATTCTCAGAAGCATCCCTATATTTCCTTTGACCCCTTCCCTCCCCTGAGCCTACAACTCTCCAGCATCCAAAGAGGAGCAATGCCGAGATCCTGTATCACCTACGTACTTCTTTTATATATGTATAATTTTTTATGTATATTATGTTAATGTTTATTTACATAATGTTTACTTAGATTTCGATTTTATGAATGTTTTTGTTAAATCAGGAACTGTCCCATCTTAGAACGTAAGTTGTGGTTCAGGAGAAGATCCCATGGCTGTTGAATTACTTTTATGTATCAGAATAGGTGTATTGATTTCATATTAGTTGCGAGATCCAGAGCTATATAAAAATCACCAACAGAAAGGCCAATATTTCTCAGAGCTGCACTTTTCACTTATTTGGTTGGGGAAAAAGGTGCCAGGATCGTTTCATTTGATCGACTGATTTCCCCTCCTAACACCTTGTCTCCATTCTGCTCCTCTACATTTTTTTGGCATGTTGCATTGCATTTCTCATAACTAACATCTGCCACAAACATTGCACATGATTCTAACTAAGGCTGGACAATGTGGAGAAAAAATATGTTTGAGATCTATTTTCCTGAATGTTAACAAATTGTTTCATACTTTCTAAATACCATGGTTATGATATTAATAAACAAACTAATCCATTCAACAAAGTAAAGTCAAACTATTTTACCACCTCTCTATCACAGTATGCACTCCTCTGCTAAGTAACTTTTGAAAGATGGCAGCAGTAGTCTTGCAGCTCAGTGAGACCACTGAAACCAGACCAGTCTTCTGAAATTTTAGCGTTGGATTGAATTGACGAAATTGACAAATTGAAGATACTAAAACAATGGTAATATTATCACAAATAATACTATTGCGAATGTTTCACTAGTATTATATATTTCACCCAGCTTTTATTTTAAACATGTGTAATTGCCTTTGTGCTGATTGCATTTTGCCTTAACCACTCAGAGCTGTGAAAATGCACTGTTTATTGCACTGACTAAAATGCTTGTTTGACTATTTGGTTGTTTTTGCTGTGGTTTAGTACTAATTTGTATGTTTGCATGTATCTACCCACACTTGATGCAGGTTCGAAACTGGGCCTTGGCGATGTACAGGCGGAGCTGGATCGCATATCCAGCCGGGAGACGGACTCGGACTTGCCCAATGCCAACGACAGCCCTGCCACCGATGGCCAGGACACATGAAGACCAATGCACGCTTCACCCTGCTCCCCCCCCCTTCCCCTCCACCTCGGTCATCATCCATCTCCTTTGTTCTTCCTCCCTCCGCTCTCACCTTTCACTCCATCACAAAGATGCAGGCAGAAAAAAGGGATATAGGGGGAAAGAAGGGGTGGACACACAGTTCTCCCTCCCCATTGTCTTTCACTTTCTCCTCAAGGAGAAGAACTCACCCCTACCCCTTTTCCCACACCTCCCCCCCCCCCCCCCCCCCCTCTCTCTCTCTCTTCTCTTCCTGGCTGTTACGCTGAGGGTGGGTATTTGTCACTGTTACATACAAGACTGTCTGTTACATGAGAGTAAAAGGGTATGGGGGAACAATGGCAGTTGGGATGATAAGAAGTGAGAGGCGGGTTGAAAAAGATTGATTGAAAGAATGAAAGCGAGGGTGTTTTATCCATCCATTTCTTGTGATGGTACAGTTAGTGTTTTTACTGTAGGAACTGCTGAAGGGCGCATGTTGAAGAAACTGCACTTAGGTAGCCTAGGGATGATTGAGTGACTGTGTGTTTAATGTACGTGGGGCAAGTCACGCTTGGCCAGAGGAAGAGATTGAGAACAAAAAAATAATGCCTAAAACACAATTACAAAACGGTCTTGTTTTTTTAAGATGAAGGGACAAACATACCAGTATTTGTGCGTGTGCGTGTGCTTGTGAGAGAGTGAGGAAGATAGAGGAAATTAAGGAAGTTACTTCAACCTAGACCTGTATGTTGAGAGATTTTTGGCTGTTTGCATTTCAACCAAAAGGCAAAAAACATTACTATGCTCTTACACTACAAGCTCTTAAAACAGTGCGTACACTATTATTACAGCAGCCCTGTCTGCTAGACTACACAAACCAAACATGACAACAAAAAAAAAAACCTTCAGAATCAGTTCACACTCAAGCACTAGTCCTGTGTAGAAGGCACCTAAGGTCCATCATGGCACCCAGTTGTACAATTGGCCAAACTTCCCCTTGTGGTACATACTGCTCAAACCTGTAGATAACAGACAGTGCACTGAAAAGGGAGGGCGGTAGAGGGTAGTAGGGGGTGGGTAGTTGAGCTTTTCTTGTACAGAAAGAAGCACTAGTGATTCAGTTCCATAGTTACTGCGGGTGCGGGTGAGGGTGATGGGTGGGCAACGGGGTCAGAACAAGGGAGGTTCTCACCAAGAATGTACAGTCATTGTCTCGCTGATTGGTCCTGTTATTTCAGAGCTCTGTGTTGGCGTTTGTATAATCAGATCTGTTAATCAGTCAAATAAAAGGTGTATTTATTCGGATTCATCCACCTGGCTTCCCTTTGTTTTGTTTTTTTAATAGTCATCCCTCCTCTCCTCACTCTGAATACAAGTTATATTTTGTGATAGGGAATTGTTACCAAGGACAAAAGCTGCTTACAGTTGAGGTTCCTTCAATGAGATTGCTAGGCTTGAGCCGTGTTGGTAAACATTCACCTGCTGAAGTGAAATTAGGAATTTTCTTATATTCAAAGAATGAAATGATGGGAAATAATTTAGAAAATGTCCAAATGGCAGAAAATGGACATATGAGTGGCTGAAATATAACAAGCAGTCATAGGCACTACTGTTTTTTTTCTCTGCAGTGTTCTTCCTTAGGTGGGAACAAAAGGGTAATGTATATACATTTTTAGTTGAGCCTTGGATGTATTGATTCAATTAAACTGCCATTTTAGAGGCCATTAAGTGTTTTTCAGTCAGTGTTGGTGAGGGCCTACTTACTAGCCTCAAAAATAACTGTCAAATCTATGATAAGGTATTGAACTTTATTTGTCCTGAGGGAAATTGTTGGGCAGCAGTTGCAGTACAAAGTATGAAAGAGTAAATGTATTGCATTATAAGTGTTTTTTGTTATTTTGTCCACCCTGTGTAGGCACTATAGCTGCTGCTGTCTAGTCGATTCTGATCTCTAACCGCCCTAAAGGGGGGCTGGACTAATTTATATTATTTATGTACAGTATATTTATATAATCCTTCGCTGTCTTGTATCTGAATCATTTCTCTTGATAGCTCCATAAGAATGCTGTTTATGGTCTACTTACTCTAAAGCATCACTCTGCATGTATTTTCATGAGCTCTAAGCAGATACAAACGATACATTTCCGATCATTTTCATGATGAAACTGGAATGACATAATCTCAAACCTACTGCGCACTTGCATGACGCAAGGAATAAAAGGACTAATTTTGCCAAATAAATGAATATCCTTTTAGGAACGGGTCTGCATTTCTATTTCATAAATAAATCTGGGTATTTGATATGTTGGATAAGAAGTGGGCTTTATATTGTCTTTTCTATTTACCATGCTGTATTTGTCATTACTCAGGTAAATGAAATCCACTTACTCCTCTCTCCACCACAGTTGGAGACAGTGGAGCTTCATATACTTTTATTTCGAGGGTTTGATGTAAGTCCCACATACTGAAAAAAAAGTGGAAAATAATGAAAATCCATAAGCAGTCTCTGAAATAAATGTCATCACCTTTTGATAGATTCATTTTGAGCAGTTTATGAAAAAATATAGTGCCGCACTTCGATTTGCTCTGGTAGCATGTGGTCTATCTTATTACTGTCCTCACTCTGATATTATTTATATCTCTTGCAGACGTGACTGAATTTATTAACCTACTACACATTTCGGTCATTCTTTGAGAGATGTTATGAATACAAAATGTTCCAGTTGATTATTGTGGTATAATAAATGATCATAAGTTTCCTTTTCCATTTCCTGTGGAAACACCAACATGCTCCCCAATGACACTTTGGACTTTGACCTTTTCTAGTCTATTGCACGTGTCAGACACATGAACATGCACTATACTATGTGTGACACTTTCTCTTTTGATTGTTTTTATTTAATATGAATTCATTTTCTTTTCATATAGCTATACTAATAAGTCAAATCAAGGTTAACTGTAGTTGTTGCAATGCTTGTGTGTATGTAATGCTAAGAAGCTGAAGTAGATGCATTTAAATGGATGTTAGATATCAGACTGTTGTAACGCTGACATGTACATTGCAATTTGATTATGGCTAGCCTACAAATAATTGCCCAAAATGGAAATCATACATAAAAACATGTATACAACTAGCCTAGCTATAACCTAGTATGAGCAGTCACGACAAAAACAACTATGGAGACAAATTATCAAATGCCATTTAAACCACAGCACAGTATAATTTTATTGTGGCCATGTTTGTTTGCTTACAATCAATGCTTTGTTTTTAAGATGGGCAGTTTATGTAGGATCAAGTTATATGTCATGGGATCAAATTATGGGTTACTACAGAAAACTGAAATTCAATCATGACACTCTACAGCTACCTAAATGGTTTAGTTTTTTGGGGTATGTTTTTTTCTTCTTCATTGAACTACTGCAGTTTATCATTTGCAAAATAAGTCCCAATTGGACTGTGCAATTAATGACTTTATTGAATAAGACGAATGAGTGATATCGCTCTGTTAGGGCAAATGTTTGTGTCTCTGAGTTGACTGCATGTTAATTAAGCCCCTCTACCATATCACAGCAGCTCATGAATCACATTCCATTCTAATGAATGCACCTCGCCCTCCCCACCACTACAGCAACAGCAAGTCACACATCTTTCATTTACGAGGGTGAAAAATCTCAAAACAGAAATTCCCGACTGCTCTTAACATGAAAAAGTCAATATCTGGTAATAACTGTAAAATTATAGTTTCCATGCTAAAACTTTATTTAAAATGACGCCCTATTTTTTCGAGTGCGGCAGAATACTGTATTTTCTCCTTCGCCATCTTGATGTTCGATCGCACAGGCGGAAGCAACATCTTCGGCGGAGCAACAGCGGGTGTGGTTCGGACTTCTACGGGTGGTTCACCTAGCAGCCCTTTTCCTATTTTCAGCCAAGAGAAAGGAGAAAATTTTCCTGGCAAGAACCACGGAGGAGCCGCTCGACTCTGGTAAAGATAGTATGTTACTACATCTATTACACAACGGTTTTACAGCGCGTCAATGTTTGCTTCACCAAAGAAAATCATCTTTGGCCAGGGAGGGGGCTCCGGTGGGGTTTTCTGATTTGGCTGGCAGCACAGCAGGTTTTGTACGGTGGCGCTTGGATCTACTTTTCATACGTCCTGGTTAGCCAGCTAAGCTAATCAAAGCAGAATTAAACATTTGGAGGGTTCGCTTGAGAGTCATCATTCCAATGCCAAACTGATTTGTAACAATAATGACCTCTACTACTGGTTGCGTCTCAGGACAAGTCTCAATAATTTAGACAGTGTGGATCAAGCCCTAAACAGTGTTTGTTTATGTTAGCTAGTTAGCTAACTAGCGGAGGGGTTAGCTAGGCACGTTAGGTTAGCTTAGCAAGCTTTCAAGGTAAGCTAGCCAACCTGTTAGCTAACAGTGGTGGCTAATACATGCTAGCGCTTCGGTCTTGAATTATGTGTCTCTAAAATAGGTTTGGTGATTGATGCTGCGTACACAGTTATCTGGGGTTAGGAGTTTTTGTTTTTGTTAGGCAGCTTGTTAGTCTCGGAGTTAGACCCACCATGAGAGGAGGAGTCATGGAAGTGATTGCGGGGCGGAGGGGGTAGTTTCTCTCATTGGAAACCCAAGCTGCGAGGTCGGAACTTGGCCGTGGTAGGGGGAGGGGGAGAAATATGCCTTTGATGTTCTTTGCCGCTGAATGGTGAATTGTGTTCATGCTGGCCTGGAAATACCCACCGCTTTGCTCTCTCGGCTGGAGGTGGAGGCTCGGCATTTCCCCTCATAGCTACGTTAGCAAGCCAAACAAGAGTCTGAATCAGAGGGAGTTGGCACAGGTAGCGCAGAAGACAGCGGTTTTATTATTGAGACCACGTAGGAGAAACGCATAAACATTACGATTAGGTTTGGCAAACAAGAGCTCCAGGTTGAGTGCGAGTTGTCTTATTTTCCCCCGTGTGCTTATTACCTTTTACACAGACATATCTGCTGTGCGGGCTGAGGGCAGACAAGAACAATGGCTACCCAGTGTAAGTATGAAAAAAAACTTACTTTCATATAAATTAGTTTTTTCTCTGATATGAACACGGTCATTCATGTTTCTAATGTTCATAGGTAACAGTTTCTCTGTACATAAACACATTAAATACTAAAAGCCTTGAGGCACTGTGGAAATTGGAAAAATGGGAGCTAGGTGAGCACATGTCACAGTTAGTTATAATTCGTCTTTTGTTAGATTTGAGCTCAGAAAAAAATTGTAAGAGGAATTTGATTTACATACTTTAATATAATCATTACCGAGGGTCTCAGGCATAGAGGAACACAACTTTTCTTTTGCTTTGCGTTCTGTTCCGTTTGCTTAAACCGTTTGGATTTTCTGTGTCCCTCTTTATTTTCCGGATGATTAACTTCCACCTCTTTTAATTCCTACATCTCCCAGCTGCATTAACTCAAGATTACAAATATTATTATATAACGGAAACCTTTTAAGATCACTCTTAAAAAATACTCTTGGCTTATAGTGAGAAACTAAGTATCTAAATTAATGAAGTAAAGATTATCCTTATCTTAATCTCTTTCTTTGTGTTTCACCTTTTTGCCCATTTGTGTAGCTGATTTGATGGAGTTGGACATGGCAATGGGAGACAGCAAGGCTGCAGTGAGCCAGTGGCAGCAGCAGTCCTACCTGGATTCAGGCATTCAGTCTGGAGTCACCACCACAGCACCATCTCTGAGCGGCAAGGGAAACCCTGATGCTGATGAGGATGATCCAAGTCTCTACGACTGGGAGTTCAACCAGCCCTTCACTCCTGAGGCTACAGGTATACAAGATGCTGATATATAATATATCATGATGTTTGCTACTATAGCAATGACACATTTCTATCTCGTGATATTAATCGTCATTTTGCATTACTTTCAGACATTGAGGGGTATGCCATGACCCGGGCCCAGCGTGTGCGTGCTGCCATGTTCCCCGAGACCTTGGAGGAGGGCATCCAGATCCCACCTACCCAGCTGGATGCTGCCCACCCAACGGCAGTGCAGCGCCTTGCAGAGCCCTCTCAGATGCTGAAGCATGCTGTGGTCAACCTCATTAACTATCAAGATGATGCTGAGCTGGCCACTCGTGCCATTCCTGAGCTGACCAAACTCCTCAACGATGAGGACCAGGTACGTGTACAAATGAGTGAATTATCACATGAACACACTTAAACCCCAAAATAGTACTGGCTTAGTAACATGTGGTATCTTGTAAGTTATTAGCAATGCAGTTTACATCCCTTCCAAGACCATGCGTCCCTAACAAACATCACCTTTATCCTAGGTTGTTGTGAATAAAGCAGCTGTAATGGTGCATCAGTTGTCAAAGAAGGAGGCATCACGCCACGCCCTGATGCGCTCCCCACAAATGGTTTCGGCTGTTGTTCGTGCCATGCAAAACACTGGTGATGTGGAGACAGCTCGCTGCTCTGCTGGCACCTTGCACAACCTTTCCCACCATCGTGAGGGGCTCCTTGCAATCTTCAAGTCTGGAGGCATCCCTGCCCTGGTCAAGATGCTGGGGTAGGAAACTGGAGAAATTGTGGTTCTCTTTATTGGATATGTGGTTGTTGTTGCTTTTTTAGCAGAGGAATCTGATGGCAGTCAATGGTTTTGCTGAGTTGTTTTAGATTACCTTGCAGCTCAAATTTTGGTTGGCACACAATACTGCACTTTATCAATGAGTGGTTGCTCATAAGGCAGGCCCTAATACTATTTTACGGGATTTGGCTATTGACTACAAATTGGCAAGACATGTTCGTTGAAGGCTTAAATATGTCAAGCAGGCTGCAACATCAATCACAGAGGCTGATACAACAATGACACAAATAAACTAAAATGTGTTCACATTTGTGTGTCTCGCACACTCCCTCGCTCCCCCCTTTTCTCTTTCTCTACACTTTGGGTGAAGGCTGGACACAATTTAAAAATGCAACAATGTGCTCTGCTGCAACAGCTATGAGACTGTCAATCATGATTAAGCAAATGAGTCAACTGCAAACGGTTATAGCTTTCACCAAGCATTAGCCTAGATAGCCAACCATCGCGTGCACAGAAGTACATCTTAACACAATCATAACAAACCTTCATCACTTTTCTTTGATGTGAGAAAAGCACTATGACAAGTAGTGGCTATATTCTCAAATAACCAACTCCTAATCTTCACCAACCAGCGACACTCCCAAAGTACAGAATACTCCACAATCTGACAAATTTGAAACTGTTAAAATGTCTTTGTTTCTTACTTTACTCTTTGTATTCTCCATGAAAAGCCAAAGCCCACAGACAGAACAGTTAGCTGTCTGACAAGTTGCGACCTGTTGGATGTCTCCTGTGTGTTTGAATTTGCACCTGGAATCACATTACCACACTTTGAACGCAGGATGGAACAGTAGCATGAGAGTGGATGATGAACTGCATGATTTTATTGGACTACAAAAAGTGATCACCATAATCTTTTTAAGTGTAGTGATGGTTTACATTATAAAGTCACTCTCCATCAAATTTGCAATGAATGAGTTTCTTTGTTGAGGTTTTAGTGCTTAAATTTTAGTGTTAATTGTTCCTTGAATTTGGGATTATTAGGGCAGATGGGGACAGAGTATGGCAAAAATGTGTCATACTGGTACAGTGCTCCAAAGTACCAGCGGTAATTTGCAGATGTCTGTACAGTAGTTGAGAGAAGCAGGTAAGATCAGCAAGTCATTATTTGAGGACAACATGCTTTCCTGTGGCGATATGCTGTTGCCAAGTTTCATTGTTGGTCTTAAATGTCACGTGGCACTTTTCAAGAATTCCTGATGAACAGAAAAAAGATAACAATAGCTTTTTTTGTTACCAACAGTGAAACGTAGCTGACAGCACACAGCACAAGAATCATTAAAAATGTGTATCTGTGATATCTTTTTTTTTTTTTTTTTTTTTTTTTTTTACTTTGTTCAAAATATGTATGAATTTTCTGCATTATGTGCTGGAGCTATAGCTTAACAATTTAGGTTAAAAAAAATGTAACAACAAAATTTAAGAACTGAAAATAAGCTGAAGTGCAACTCAGGTTTTGCCCAATGGATTGCCACCAGACACAAAGCTCTCCTGAGAAAAGTATAGTTTTATGTTTTATCCCGACCCTGCGACCTTCTGCGCTCATTATTTACCATCAAAAAAATGTAGGATGTGTAAGCCTGCTGAGCCTAGTCTTGGTGGATCCTGATTATGTCTTGTCATTATGCTCGATTAATTATTTTCTGTGACAGCTGTGTGTATTTGTAACTGATAAGCTACTTTTTAAAAGGTGGATTTGACTCTTGACTGACTTTTTTTATTTGTATATTTTTCCAGCTCACCAGTGGACAGTGTGTTGTTCTACGCCATCACCACACTCCACAACCTGTTGTTGCATCAGGAAGGGGCAAAGATGGCGGTGCGCTTGGCTGGAGGGCTCCAGAAGATGGTGGCCCTGTTGTCTAATACCAATGTCAAGTTCCTGGCAATCACTACCGACTGCCTGCAGATCCTGGCATATGGCAACCAGGAAAGCAAGGTATTGGAACATCAACTTATTCATGCATGTATTTACAGTCATTCATTTGTAAAGTCACACCATGTGGCTGGCAGCAGTTAGTAGCAAGTCTAACATGTCTTTGTTTTAGCTGATCATTCTGGCCAGCGGTGGACCCCAGGCACTGGTCAACATCATGAGGACCTTCACATATGAGAAACTGCTGTGGACCACAAGCAGAGTGCTCAAGGTGCTCTCTGTTTGCTCAAGCAACAAGCCTGCCATCGTAGAGGCTGGTACGTACATACTCATGGGACAGAAATGGAACAAACACAATACAATACAGTGAAAAATACATAAATATGTTTTGGTCTAACTCATTGCAGTACAACTGTGGCTGTTATTACACGTTTCAGATACATTTTGTAGTTGGGGTTTGCTACTTAAGTGAAAGTCCTGTGATGTAATAAATTTGTTTGTTGTACTTGGGCTTGTGGTTGTAGGAGGCATGCAGGCCTTGGGGCTTCATTTGACAGACCCCAGCCAGCGTCTGGTCCAGAACTGCCTCTGGACTCTGAGGAATCTTTCAGATGCTGCCACTAAACAAGTATGACCCACTCTCAGTAGTCACAAAAGCTAACTTCTTATGAGCCCCATGTTCAATTAAGTACTACTGCTCAGTAATTAAAGTATTAAATGTTCACAGTATGTAACATTTTTTTTATTATTTAAAATGCATTCATTCCTCTCCACTCCTTTTGTGTCTTCTGTCCCTTCCAACCGATCCTCTGCTCTCTCCAGGAGGGAATGGAGGGTCTCCTGGGGACCCTGGTCCAGCTGCTGGGCAGTGATGACATCAATGTAGTGACATGTGCTGCTGGCATCCTCTCCAACCTGACCTGCAACAACTATAGTAACAAACTCATGGTCTGCCAGGTACGTATTATACACACAGCCTTTTGGAAATGTATCTTTGAGTCTAAGAAACCAAGACGTTATCAACCATTGAAGATTATTATGCACATAAACTGTGCGTTCTGATTTAAATTCTGTGTCTGCTGTCTTAGTTTTTTGATGTAATTATATGTAGTCCACTGATTGATCTCATCATGTTAGGTTGGAGGCATTGAGGCTCTGGTGCGAACAGTGCTTAGGGCTGGCGACAGAGAGGACATCACAGAGCCAGCAGTCTGTGCCCTGCGCCACCTGACCTCCCGCCACCAGGATGCTGAGATGGCCCAGAATGCTGTGCGCCTTCATTATGGCCTGCCTGTGGTGGTCAAACTCCTCCACCCTCCATCCCACTGGCCCCTAATCAAGGTTGTTAGCATCTCACTTTCTCCACACCTGCATTTTTCCCAGACTAACAACATTATTTCAACCTTGCATAAAATTGATTAACAGGATTTAATTCCAACTACCTAAAATCTGTTTAATGTCCCCCTATCTAGGCCACAGTTGGTCTAATCCGCAACCTGGCTCTTTGCCCAGCTAACCACAGTGCTCTGCGGGAGCAGGGAGCCATCCCCCGACTGGTCCAACTGCTCGTCAGGGCTCACCAGGATACCCAGAGGCGCACCAGCATGGGAGGCAACCAGCAGCAGTTTGTGGTGTGTAACCAAGCCAACAACCCCTCAAGCTTTCTTTATTTGAACATTTATAATTATATGTGTATTGTGTATACAGGAGGGTGTGCGTATGGAGGAAATAGTGGAAGGCTGCACAGGAGCTCTGCACATCCTGGCCCGGGACGTCCACAACAGAATTGTCATCAGAGGGCTCAACACCATTCCACTCTTTGTCCAGGTGAACCTAAACCCTCATTGTGAAGTCTTACTGTGGAGACTACTGTGTTGGAAATGCCAAATCTGTTTCTCTCCCTCACTCTGTTATTTTTCCACTACATGCATGTTACAGACTCTCTTTTGTCTTTATCGCATATCTAATCTTACTCTCTGTGGTTCATCGTCTCCAGTTGCTGTATTCTCCAGTAGAGAACATCCAGCGTGTGGCAGCAGGTGTGCTGTGTGAACTGGCTCAGGACAAGGAAGCAGCTGAGGCAATCGAGGCCGAAGGAGCCACGGCACCCCTCACTGAGCTGCTGCATTCCCGTAATGAGGGCGTTGGTAAGTATACATGCACATATACAGCCTGTACACACTGTTCTGATTGTCAGTGTACTTGTGTATACTCGGTGTACTTGACTAATGTTGCTATGCATTGTCTCCTGTAGCAACCTATGCTGCAGCCGTCCTGTTCCGCATGTCTGAGGACAAACCTCAGGACTACAAGAAACGTCTGTCAGTGGAGCTGACCAGCTCTTTGTTCAGAACTGAGCCTATGGCCTGGAACGAGGTACACACTTGCATGCATGCACAGCGGCATACACACGTAAATGAGTAATCAAACAAACTATGGTCAAGTACAACACACTTCTTAGCAGATTTTGAGTGTGTAGTGTCTTCACAATGAACAACAATGTCAGTATTTTATGGTACATACTGTGTCAAATTAGTAATGTACTCTAAAATTGGGACAAAGACATCCACTCCTCCACGTAGGCTGGCACATGTCAAGCTTTACTCATCACCGTTTTGCCTTTTTATAGACTGGAGACCTGGGACTGGATATGGGAGCTCAGGGAGACCCTCTGGCTTACAGGCAGGATGGTGAGTGCTTGTTTTATCTCCAATGAAATCCCAACTCTGTTTCTCACCTTATTTCATCCTTTGCGGTTCATGCAATTTGATCTTTAAATGTATGTCGTTTTGTGGTTTCTGTTTATTGATGGAGTAATACATACTGTAATGAATGCTTTGTGACAAAACAGCTGTATTTCTTCATAGATATATATTGATACGATGCATTTGTTGAGAATAAAACAAAATCCATCGTAGACTACCTGTGCGATTAGAACCTTTTGCACCAATTTAATAAGGTTTATTTCCTTTTTGCCTTTCAGATGGAGCCTACCGGGCCTACCCAGCAGCCTACGGCCAGGACTCCCTTTTGGACCCCATGATGGAAGGTGCTGACTACCATACTGACACTCTGCCCGACCTGGGCCACCACACTGATCCGTTGCCAGACCTTGGCCACACCCAGGACCTGATGGACAGCAACCAGCTGGCCTGGTTTGACACCGACCTGTAGGATTGGTAAGACAGACTTCCACAGAAAAACTTCACTTGTTCACAATAAAAGCAGTATATGATTCTAAATAGCAACACATTGATTGAAAATGTTGTGTGTGTGCTCTTTTGCAGTGGTATTCTGATAGAACCTGCGTTGTGATTGGCCTGTATTGTCTGAATCAGCATTATGATTGGCCTGTAGAGTGGTTGAAGGTAAAGAGAGGAATATGGGGTCTTGGAAAGTGCCTGACATAAGAAAACAAAGAAGATGGTTGCCACGGGAATGTTCAAGCAAGTTGAAAGTGTGGGGGGGGGGGGGTGTTAAAGTATCAGAGATGTGGAATCACACAATGGAGGTCTTGGAGCAGGTTACCTAAATGGATGAGTGCACATGAGGTGGATCTTAAAAGTTTGAAACACATATGTTTTAGCCTTGCCTGTATTCTTATCAGTTTTTTGTTTCTATTTTTCTTATTCTATTTTTTTATTTCTTTTTGTATTACTCATTCTCTGTTATGGTACTGACCCAGCTTGCCTTCGCACTAGCCATCTTCATTTTCTCTTCAATGCTAATCATTTGTAATTCTTTTTTTTAAAACGTATATTACATGTAGTGTTAAGTTATAGTGATATTATACAATGTTCCTTTGGTTTATGGCCGAATGTGTAGAACACTAATAATCAGTTGAATTGTACTCTGACTTAAAGTGTAACATTGTGTAGTTTTTTTTTATAATCTCAAAAATGGAGAATTATGCATTCTTAATATGTGCTTGTTTAAGCATAAATATGTCAGTGTCACAAATGTTCTAAAGAGGGATATGGGTGAAATTGAGGGTGGGTCGGGGATAAATCTAGAGACAAGTGTTTTATATACAGTATCACTGGTAGGTTAACAACTATTTTGTATGCTATCATTGGATGTCTGATAGAAAAGTCTTTAACGCTATCATTGGTGGTCTAATAAAACCCAGTTTTATGTGCTATCAAGGGTAGCTAGGTTGATGAACCAGTTGTAGTCCTGCTGTGCTTATTTTGGAGACGAGGTTATGACACGGCTGAACAATAAAATGGCATTTTATTTCATTTAGTCTCTGTCCTGTGTCTTTTGTCCATCAATATGATGCAATGGTTCACTTTTTTTGATAGGCCATTTTTGCCACTCAACTTAAAGTCAATATCCTCAGCACTCAAATGCAGACATCAGTTGCATACTCAAACAAAATATCATAGCTGCAATACAAGTTTAAAATGAGGCAGAAGCACAACAGATACTAGGAACTGATCTGAGGATATTGAAATGTGGGCATGACCATGTCAATTAAAATGTCACTGAAGTATTTCCACTAATGTATTGAAGTTGCTGCGCTTCTGTTCACAGGGAGATCAATGGTAAGGGTTGAAAGTTATGTAAGGGAGAGCTGGGAACTGTGCCCTCTGTATTTAGTATTGGTGATATAGCTATAAGAACTTGAATCAGTGATCAAATGGTAATTAATTTAGACGTCCAGTTCTGAAATGAAACCTATAAAGCTGTGAGGACTGTTAGAAAAGATCAGACAAAATCATAAAGACCAGCCATCTTAACAAAATTGTAGGGTTCCCAGCAGTGAGAACATCTTTACCTCTACAGTTAATCACACTCTTAATTAAATCTCTTGAGCTTCATCACTACTGTTAACTCCAGTAGTGTGTTGTGTCCTGAGCCTCACCAGCTCCCAGAATCTCAGAGATACACAAAGATGGTTTTTGGGATATAGAAGGAACATCTGACATTAAGCAGAAAGGAAACATCCAATAAAGTTATTTTCATTGAGGATTTCACCAGCATTATATACATCCAAAAGATGTTGGAGCGCAGTTTAGTGCACAAATACAAAGTACAATTCACCTAAAAGCAAACTCATCCCAGTCAGAATCTCAATGAAAACTCTTGATGTCACTTAAGACATTTTATTTTGCACCTCCAGTCACTGAAGACTGTTCTGAATGTGGATTACAAGATTATTGTAAGTCAGGAGAAAAGGTCAATACTGTGGTCAAGGTCCCTGTAGTGCTGTTGAGTGTTTCAGAAACATTTAAGCTAAAGGTACTTGACTTGTTCAATGGATGTAGACTCGACAGACTCAGTTAAAGCTTTTCCTTCCTCAAAGGAGCGTTCACATTTATTCATAAACTAAGGTCAAATATAAGGTGTTGGACTACTATCAAAAGATATCCAGACATTGTGAACCTACATTTTTAACATTAGGCTTACGCTCTTGTACAAGTTAAACTGAGTGCGATGGCAAATAAAATCAAATATTCAGATTGCTGACACTCCAAACAGTTGGGAGCAGGAGTCATGGCTGCAGAGCTTCAAAGATATATCAGTGCTTGTATGAGAATGAGGGCAAGCCAAGACATGTTCAAGAAAAAGTTTGAAGTGTTTTATGAGAGAATTAAGGAAGAAAGGACAGAAGTTCACGTTTCAATAAGATTTCCATGGTATGGTGGAAGGTGGAAGGAAGAAGAGTTTTCCTTTCAGTGTACGTTTTTTTTTTTTTATATCTGTTATTAGATGTAAAGGAAATCCATGATCTGTCAAATAGGCCTACAGTTGGATAAACCAAATCTGCACCATAAATTTTTTTTAAACCATTTAGATTTCTCCCAATTTATCTTTATTAACCCAACATATTAGTCTGTTTCAGCGATGTGTCCACAGTTACAGATAGAAATTATTTCATGCATTTATTCCTTTAAAATCCACATGCTAAAAAAAGAGGTGTTGTTAAGGTGAAGCCTCTCACAGCCTCTTTGGAAGTGATCTACCACTGCAGGCCCTGAAAACCGGCCTTTAAGATCAATAGGACATTAGAGTGTGTAAAGTGTGTATTCCATGCTAATGAGGACCTTTTCATGAGTGAACGAGGTCTGAATCCTCAGGTGGGTTCATCTACATGATAATAGATCTTGTCCAGTGGGCCACCTGGATGTTTCATGGTTTAGTGAATGTTAATTGTTTGTGTATGATCCATATGTCTACAGATTTAAATGAAACACTGTGAGCCTTGGAGCTTCGAACCAGCAGGATTCAACAACCCATGACAGCCATAGCTCATTGGACTGAGTTTACTTTTCCCTCTTTCATGTTTCTGTTGTAGTCTTTCATCTGTCATATAATAATATAATATTAATATGTTAATAGTCAGTTATCATCTGAGGCAACTATTTTCTCCCTTCACTCATGCCATGATGAGTGAATATTTTAATTTCTGATGTACTGAAATTAAATGAATAATTGTGTAAATATCAGTAATGGAGGTGGACCTTATGTACAAATTGAATTCTTTATATCTACAATTAACTGTTAAATTTGCCACAAAAAGGACTGAGAAGTTCGGGGCTCAGCTGCCTCTGTTTGTTCCAGCCAGCAGCTCTCAGCAGCGTCTGTTCAGGAAGAGCACCACCTACCTGGCTAAGATCGCTGTCGTCCTCCAAGACGCTCCAGACAAGATGCTCACTTTTACTCAGGTAAGACAGAGTCAAGACATGTGCTCTAACCATCTTTAAGAAAACTGCCACATGAAACACAAACTGTCATTTTAAAACCTTTAATTTAATTTCAACTTGATGTTTTGTAGTTGATGGACAGACTGACCCCATTAATATCTGAAGACAGAAAGTCTGTTGAGAACAACATCAGAGTTTGTTTATCAGCCATCAAATGTTTTGTCACTGTGTGTCAGTGAAATGCTGCTGCTGTCTGGTCACTCTGAGCTCAGATGAGGTGAAAATCATTGGAATGTTGCCAAAAATGTCCACTTAAAAACTTGCATTGTTCTTGCTAAATCACCCTCACTCCAGTGTCACCTCTTGATTGCAGCTGTTGTCTGTGATGGTGATTTCTTTGTGGAAGAACAAGCTGATTTTTGCATCTACTAAATATGTATTAAGTTTCCTCTGAAGCAAAAATAAACTGGAATGTAGTGAGGTGCAAACATTTCCACTTAGACCTACAGGTCTGTTATGAAATATATCAGTTGTTCTCAATGATTACACACATGAGGGAGATTTTGTTTTAATCATTTTTGTGATTAGTCTGAACTGCTTGCTTCTGCTTCCTGAATGTGAACAGTTACACAAAATGATGAAAATGCTGTTAAGGCCTTATAATAATATACATTAGCATTGCATATTATCCTCAGTATAAAATCAACATTTGGTGTGTGATGTCCAACCTTTGTGTGGTGTTGACAATGATTTCAACAGAAAACAAAAATCATTTCTCTGCTAAAGTTATACAATATAAAATATATTTTTCGTTTCATGTTTAAATTGTGCAAATGTGCCTGGTGATAACAACCTTCTGCCATGTTCACTGAAATATTTGCCAAAGAGCTGTGTGGACGGTTGTTAGATAACTCAATTGTTAAAGCTTTTTCATTTAGCATTTGTAATATTTTCCACTTATTTCATTCTCTCTCCTTCTGAGGATAATGAAAAATGTCATCTGTGTTCACATTGTATTGTTTCTTTCCTTAGTCAGTCTGGTAATAAATGATTCATTTGCATCACTTGGTGTTTTATCAAGGGAGTGTGGGTTTGTTTGCAGGTTTTTTTGCACTGTTACTGGAACAAAACAACACAAAATTCACTTGTTTTTACGTTTTATTGAAAACATGAAGTGCTCCAGAAAGCTGGTACGTCAGGTACCAAACACATTACAGCCAGAAACAGAGAGCATCATGGGTAAATGATGGTACAGAGTAAGTGATGTAACTGCTGTGTGGGCTGGTGAAATAAGGAGCAGCGCTGGCTCTTGTGTAGACAGGGAGTGAGGGCTCAGTGCACACATGCATCCTCTTGATGGGCTTAGCGGCTCCATTAGCAGTGAGTCCATGGTGTGTGCTGCCCCCTGTTGAGCAGACAGGGAAACTTCCAGCTGAAGCTTGAAGGAGGAGATGCTCCTCAGCGTCCCAGCTGAAGCTCCTCTTTGTCCCAACTGTGTGTCCGTGCGTGGAGCGAGGCTGCTGCTCCACTCTGAGCGGCACACTGGACAGAGGAGAAGCTCTGGAGGCCCGAGCAGAGGGACTGTCTCTCTTCAGGAGGGATTCGATGGAGAAAGGACTGCTGAACTTCACCTCACATCTGATCTGAACGGCTTTGGAGGCCGCAGGTTCAGGAGAGTGGAGAGCTGAGCGGTGCTCTGGCGGTCTGCTCGTGTTCTCCGTTTCCACTTTGGAGGCCAACTCAGGGAAGAGCTGCAGGATTCCTTTGAAGTGACGACGCACCATCTTTGCCGTGATCTGACTGGAGTCCAGTTTCCAGTAGTTTCTCTTACTGTCCAGTGAATCTGGGACCACTGGGATCTGAAAAATACAACACAGGGTTTTTAGACACAGAGGTTGAGTTGTTCCTTTAATAAAACAATGAATACGTTGAAATGAAAACTTTTGGAATGGAAACTTACCTTGACAAAACATTTGTTGGCTGATAAACAAACTCTGATGTTGTTCTCAACAGATTTTCTGTCTTCAGATATTAATGGTGTCAGTCTGTCCATCAACTACAAAACATCAAGTTGAAATTAAATTAAAGGTTTTAAAATGACAGTTTGTGTTTCACGTGGCAGTTTTCTTAAAGATGGTTAGAGCACATGTCTGGACTCTGTCTTACCTGAGTAAAAGTGAGCATCTTGTCTGGAGCGTCTTGGAGGACGACAGCGATCTTAGCCAGGTAGGTGGTGCTCTTCCTGAACAGACGCTGCTGAGAGCTGCTGGCTGGAACAAAGAGAGGCAGCTGAGCCCCGAACTTCTCAGTCCTGTTCTGCATGTTGTTTGTTGGAGAGTCAGAGGAGTCAAGTCTCACGCACAGAGTAGTGTGACCACAAGCTCACTGAGTGCAGATGTGGACCTGAAGTGTTCAGCTGTGGATATAAGTCCTGTTGGGACAATAGGACACCAGAGGGTGTGCACTGCAGGTTAATGAGGGCCTTTTGATAAGTAGATGAGCCATTAGTGTTGGAGGCGGAGCCAGTGATCACAGAAATAGTAGATTTCTTAGCATTAATCAACATGCCTATATGGATGCTCAGAGACTTTGTTCACATTTTTCCAATTATTCCCTAAAAACTAAATAACACAAATACCAAAGTTGTTGCAAATGCACTGTTATATATTCTATTCACACTCAAAGGTTTTAAGTATTACTGTATGTAACATTTAAGGTGATTCATGTGAATATGTTTTTTTAAGAACTTTACAATGATCTTGAAATTAAACTTTTTTTAACCGTTCTCCATCTCTTGCTTTTTGTATTGTATTGTATTGTATTGTACTGAATACACTCTCTGAATACATTTTAAATACCTACATGAATACATACATACACAAAGTTTGGAATTGTTTCTGTGCTCATGATGTTCCTTTTTGTTATTTGTTTTAAGAAGAAAAATATGTATTTATAAAAATGGAAATTTTAGGTTTCAATCACAGAAGTGTCTTTTCAAGATTAGGAGGACTTAAAACAGACTCACATCACAGACAGACTCTGTATCCCCACATGGCTTCATGTGTACAGACACATTAACACGCCTTCTTCAGAAAAAGGGTTAATAAGAGGGTAATTTGTTTCAGACAAGTTAAGATGACTGGCTGGGCAAGATGTTGGGCATTTTTTATCAAATATGAAATCATAAGATCAGTATAAGCTTTTATTTAATATATCAAGCAATACTTTGACTTTCTCTTACATTTTGAGGTGAGATGATTTAAAGAATACATAATAAATATTTAGCAGATTACGCTGGCGTGCTTTTGTCCTTCATAAACAAGTAAATCACTCTCGCAGACAAAGGCTGGAAAGAAAGAGGTGACAATCACTGGAATGTAACCATTTAAATGGGTGATTAAAACAAACACAATGGATTTGACTGGAACGTAACTGGAAAAGTCTTTAGTCACATCTGAGCTTCATTTAATTCAACTGACTGAACAAAGCATTGGAGCGTTTCACTAACACACAATAAACACGTATTAAATGATTCCAGAAGACAATGCAATCTGATTTATTTTATTTCTACATGAATTATGTCTTAAAATGTTCAAACAAACAACTCTAATTGGATTGAGATGTTATATTTTAGAATCAAAGTCAGCATCTGTATTTTATCAACTTTATAATTGTTCTGGAATGAAAATGTCTCAAGAAAACTCAATGTCTATCTCTTCATTATTAAATGAATAACTACCTTAAACTTAAAATGTCAATGAATGATTTGCTTCTGTGGTGGTCTTATTTTATCCTAATAGATTGTTGTTTGGCTGCTGATTCACTTCACTTTACAAGGCATGTGGTCATTTCTGAGGGGAATAGCTATTATAATGGAACATCAGGTCTTTTTTCAGCTGAAGTTCAGGAGCAAGACCACACCTCAAACACACCTCATTCCTGTCATAAGTCTTTAAATGCCCTCCTGCCCTGCACGCCCGTTCCTTTACGTTTTCCATGCCCCACCCTGCCTCCCTCTGTTCTGCCTCTCCTCTATCGTCTCTCATAGGGTCCCCTGGGGGGGGGGTGCCAAGCTTAGGAGCAATGGTAGATCCTTCACCCGCCAGTCACTACTCATACATTTCATATTCAATAAACAATAGGTATTCATCAAACTAGACATACAATATGTTCTTAGACCACCTTCCTCAGTAAAACCTGGAACCCCCTAAGATCTGGATTGACCCATTCCAGGTTCAGCATTGTTTATCCAGATACCTTCCGAAACCTGCTTCATGGAACAGACCCCAGAGCAGCTGAGTGGATCAGCTTCAATCACAGACAAGTGAAATCAGCTGGTCTGGTGTCAAACCTGCAGCCTCGCAGCCCTCCGTCATCAGAGTCAAGTTCCAAACTTGTTTTTGCACAAAGCATTCAGCACATTAATGTGTTGATGCATCTGAATGAGGATCACTGATGTAAATGACCTCCATCATTATGTGGGACAAAAGCCAACAGGTTTGACTTTAAAGGAGTAATGAGTGACGCGCAAACTGCTGGAATGTGATTAGATTGCTCACTGGAATGTCAGTGTCACTCAGCTGTGTGTTGTGTATCATCAGAACAGGCTCAAAAACTACACGTTTGCACTGTCTCTAGAAATAAGGTTGAACACAATGTAAGATGGAACCTTTAAGGTTCAAGTTTTTGAGATAATTGCTGAAGTTAGAATTTCCACAGTGACACAAACTGAAGCAGGAACAACACACACCTGCAGATAGTTGAGAATCAGCTGAAGTTTGTCTGCTGCCATGAAAACAACTTCAATGCCAGGACTGCACTGACCGAGATGGACCTGCATGTCACCAAAACAACTTTAGAGTGAGTTTACTTTTAAGATTATTCTAAAGTTAACTATTGAAATATATCCTAAAACTGATGTATTGTTTGTTTAAATAATGTGTAGCTTCACAGTACAATAGTATTTTTTTGTATAGTAGTTTGTTGATCTACTGTGGCTTGGATTGTACTTCATTTGTACATTGCTTTGAATAAAAGCCTCTTCCAATGTAATCAGTTTTATTATGTATATTGTATGTTTCTTTGAATGAGGCTTCAAAACTGTATGCCCTCAGATGGTCTCTAATTAATAACTGTTTCTAATATTTGTGTTTGTGATGTTAGACTTACATTGCCTTTTAAAGTTGGTCAGACTCTTGGAGCAGCCATATAGACATGCTGATGAACTTTTGGAAATCTACTATTTCTGTGATCACTGGCTCCGCCTCCAACACTAATGACTCATCTATTTATCAAAAGGCCCTCATTAACCTGCAGTGCACACCCTCTGATGTCCTATTGTCCCAACAGGACTTATATCCACAGCTGAACACTTCAGGTCCACATCTGCACTCAGTGAGCTTGTGGTCACACTACTCTGTGCGTGAGACTTGACTCCTCTGACTCTCCAACAAACAACATGCAGAACAGGACTGAGAAGTTCGGGGCTCAGCTGCCTCTCTTTGTTCCAGCCAGCAGCTCTCAGCAGCGTCTGTTCAGGAAGAGCACCACCTACCTGGCTAAGATCGCTGTCGTCCTCCAAGACGCTCCAGACAAGATGCTCACTTTTACTCAGGTAAGACAGAGTCCAGACATGTGCTCTAACCATCTTTAAGAAAACTGCCACATGAAACACAAACTGTCATTTTAAAACCTTTAATTTAATGTAATTTCAATTTGATGTTTTGTAGTTGATGGACAGACTGACCCCATTAATATCTGAAGACAGAAAATCTGTTGAGAACAACATCAGAGTTTGTTTATCAACCAACAAATGTTTTGTCAAGGTAAGTTTCCATTCCAAAAGTTTTCATTTCAACGTATTCATTGTTTTATTAAAGGAACAACTCAACCTCTGTGTCTAAAAACCCTGTGTTGTATTTTTCAGATCCCAGTGGTCCCAGATTCACTGGACAGTAAGAGAAACTACTGGAAACTGGACTCCAGTCAGATCACGGCAAAGATGGTGCGTCGTCACTTCAAAGGAATCCTGCAGCTCTTCCCTGAGTTGGCCTCCAAAGTGGAAACGGAGAACACGAGCAGACCGCCAGAGCACCGCTCAGCTCTCCACTCTCCTGAACCTGCAGCCTCCAAAGCCGTTCAGATCAGATGTGAGGTGAAGTTCAGCAGTCCTTTCTCCATCGAATCCCTCCTGAAGAGAGACAGTCCCTCTGCTCGGGCCTCCAGAGCTTCTCCTCTGTCCAGTGTGCCGCTCAGAGTGGAGCAGCAGCCTCGCTCCACGCACGGACACACAGTTGGGACAAAGAGGAGCTTCAGCTGGGACGCTGAGGAGCATCTCCTCCTTCAAGCTTCAGCTGGAAGTTTCCCCGTCTGCTCAACAGGGGGCAGCACACACCATGGACTCACTGCTAATGGAGCCGCTAAGCCCATCAAGAGGATGCATGTGTGCACTGAGCCCTCACTCCCCGTCTACACAAGAGCCAGCGCTGCTCCTTATTTCACCAGCCCACACAGCAGTTACATCACTTACTCTGTACCATCATTTACCCATGATGCTCTCTGTTTTCGTTTGTAGAAATATTTTTTCCTACTTCCAAACTGCACTTTTATATGTGTTATGTTTTTGCGTGGAAAGTATCCTTCAGAGATTTTTTTTCTTTAAAAATCAGACACACATTTCAAATCCCACAAGACCTATAAATGGTCTCATGTGTCTCAATGTATTCGACATAATTCTTCTTTGTGGCTTTACTTTCTTGGTAGATAAACAACCGTTAAAAGTAAACACTTCTACTTAGTCTCAGTGAGATAAAAGACTTGAACTATCTTGTTCAACAGATTAGTGGTGTGTAATATAGTTACTAGGACATTTTTTACATTGTTTTTGTGTTTGAGGTCAGCATCTGACCACAGGAGGGCAGCATGGTATATCAAAGTTTAGCTTGAAATACAATAATTTTCTACACACTCCCTTGTATCAAACTCAAAATGATTAAATTAGTTTTTTCTGCCCCTTGTACTTTCGTCCAACATTTTATGCTATGTTTAATATGATTTTGTCAAACGTTTTCATTACTAGATTGTCTATTTATAGTTCATCCATAATCTCACTTGACAATCTGGGTCATGCCATGTCATGGGTGTAAAGAGACTGACTACAACATCTAATGGTGTACATCAGGATCACACGCACCAAAAGCTACAAACCATACTAACCATGCAAGTTGGTTGCAGTTGTTAAAAGGAACATTTGAACTTTAAACTATGTTCCCTGAGTCTGCAGTCACCCTATTTAGCGGGTGACATAATACTGAGTTGACTGACCACCGTGACAAGGTTAAATTGTGCAAATATGTAGTAGATGAAATCTGTTTGCTTTTCTATTTGAAGCACATCTGCACCACAGGGCACATTGTCTGAACCATAACCTACTTAATCCATCTGAACGCTTTCAGTACAATTCACTTTGAAAGTCACTTGTCTACTAATAGACATTTCATAAGGATTATTCAGGATTTTGTGGAGGCAAGCAGAAAGTTCTCCTTTTTAGCAAGAAAAGTGTGTAGTGAAGGTCAAATGTCTATTAACTAAATGTGACGGCTGCTGGATGGGTTTGCAAAGTAACTTTGTAAAACGCTGTTGCTCAGTACACAATGCATTAAGCTGCTTCAAACACAGTTTGTTAGTTCAGCCATGTCAGATACAGTCAGGATACAAAGGCATCAGGCATTATGAAAATAAACATACGCTAACTTCTGCTTGCCCAGTGGCTTTTTATATGCTGTACTGACAAACTCTACTGGACGAGGGAACGGGAGTGTCTCACTCTCTGTCACCACATCTTGCCTTTAGGCCACAGGGAAGTTATGAACAAAGGCAAGACTAGTGGTAATTCACTCAACACAATATGTTTGAACTTCACAAACAGGTTTGGTGGCAAGTAGTAAGTAAACAGTGTACAAGTGCCAGGGATTACCTGTGATGCCAAAGCCAGGAACACACAAGAAGACTTTTAAAATCCTGTCAGACTGAAGAATGCACACACAGTTTTATCAAGTTTACATCTATATTCTGGGATATGTTGTCCAGCAAGTCGGACCACAGGACCACAAAGTGTCTCCAATTCTTCTGATTCCAAGCATAGAAATCAAACATTTGATAATAGGCATTAAATCATAAAGTGTGTTCCCAGTTTTGAAATGGTTTTCAGTTCAGAAGAGATTGGGTTTTTATTTCCATCATCATGCAGCACTTTTGAGTCATCAAGCAAATATCTCAAAATATCTGAGGTCAAATTTAGGTGTCAATTCTTATCTATTTTATCCCCCACAGCCCTTATCAAGGTCAGGAATTTCTTGCAGATAACATCAGAGCATGTGAGTCTTGTAGTCGAAGGCAAACTGAGAGACGTCTGTCATGAGAAGAGAACTTGGCCGAACAGAGGGCAAGGAAAAGGAGTTGGGTGAGCTCAGCATTTGGCACCGTAGGCCCACGACATACTTCCACCCTGTGGGATTACTGGTGGACGACCTAGATTGCGATGCAGCCCTCCTGCCCTCCATCTTTTTTTCCCCCTCCCTCCCTCCGCGGACTGGTCAACAGAGATTACACTCAGAGAGCAGAGCCTGGCAGTAAGACAGAATGGCTGAGCATGTGACTGACTGAGTGACACACTGAGGGACGGGAGACAAAAAAACACTTCTCTTTCCTTTTCTTCACTGCTTCTCATTTTCCTCTCCTCTTCTTTATTCCTTATGCCTTGCAGTCCTGTCCCGGGATGAAAAAAGCCTCAGCCAGACACAGCAACTGCTTTGTTATGTATGTTTACGAGCCCCCGATTTGACAAGAAGTGTTGAGAAAATGATACCAGGCGATTGAGCTGCCAAGATTTCCTTTAATTGCACAATCAGAGGAAACTGGAGCTTGTCTGTCTGTCTGTCTGTCTACTGTTAAGGATTAACTTCAGTTGCTGGTTTGTATTTACTGATTGAGTAAACTGGTTCAAGCATTAATCCCCCTGAACACTGTATTGTGCCGAGGATCCTCACATGTTGAACAGGCCAGTACTGCTTCGGATGTCACAGATTTCCTGTGTGTGTTTTTTATGTTACTCTATTTTCTATTCTCAAAAATCCTTAACCCAAAAATCTAACCTTAGCCTTAGAGAATTGACCCAATTAAACACATTTAATTGTTTTGATGCTGTTATTTTGATGATTTGTTTCAGTAATAAAGTTTCTGTTGCACTAAGATTTGCCTGGTTGACTTTAACCCTCGCCTCCCAGCATGACCTATTGTATGAGCGCGTGTGTGTTTGTGTGTGTGTGCAGGTTAATCTCTAGACAGTTGCTCTGAAGCTTGTTTACATGTAGGCCAGGAGACACCATGGTCACCTGCTGCATTGAGGACAAATGCACTAAAATTAACCCTAAAACTTCAATTTCCTCCCGTCTGACAATGGAGTCTCTCGAGTAATGACAAAAACATCTTACTTTCACTATTACTAAATGTCTCATGCTTTGTACTGTTGTAGAAAATACTACAGTTTTATCCGTTGGCTTACTGTAAAACAAAAGCAAGTTCATACACCTTTGTGAATAGAGTAGGAATATAACAGTAACATCCAGTGGTGGAGTATTCAGATCCTTTACTCAAGTAAAAGTAGCATTACGACAACACAAAGATACTCAATTACAAGTAAAAGTTCTGCAGTTAAAATATTAGCAAGGCAATATTATATATAATTATATAATATATATAATTTTCCCTCTTAAATTTGGAGTAGACGTATAAAGTAACACAAATTGAAATACTTCAAAATTGTATCTTTCAGTAACGTACTTAGTTACTTTACACCACTGGTAACACTACCAGGAATACAAATACCATGAAGTAAGTTTATTGTAAAACCAGGAATCCTGCCAACAGGAGTCAACTACTAAACGTGTGTTGTGTTGATTTTTCTTAAAGGTAGTAGATTATAAAATCTTTGCCTGAAACACAGCACATCGGCTGACTGAACTCCCTGTTTTCGTGCCGTAATGTTCTGAGTACTGGAGGTGTCCTAAAGGTGTGACACTCCACTTAAGAGGATAAACAAGCACCACGTTGTTGACGTCCGTTCACAACAAACAACAATCGGGGCAGTCACGTCGCGCTCGTCTTCCTCGTCCCGGTAACGCCCTGAACCGCCTACAGCAGATCCTGTCATCCTGAAACTACTGTATCATCTTTACAGCCTGTTCATTCAGCCGGCGGAGCCGTGCTGCGTTCATGGGCTGCACATAGAAACGAGATGTCACAGATTCAGCTCTGTTTTTGTTGGAGCTGTTGTTTTATTTTGAAGGCTAGTTAAACAAAGTGAAAACAATCTACATGTGAATACAAATAAACACTTTATAAAGTTAAACGCATAGGATTTTGGACTAAATCCTGTGGCAGTATATACTTTTTATGTTTAGCATAATAATATATTCCCTCCGTTGTCCATTATATCTGGCCCATCAACATCACATTTGTCCATCAGAAATGTACAAAATTTCCTTTACTTTTACTTTTACTTGTAATGGTGCATTTTAACAGTGGAAGTGCTCCTTTTTCTTAAGTAAAACATTGGAATAATTCTTCCACCACTGTCCTTTTCATACTTCTGAATTGTGATGTCTAATCAGAGAAGCAATATTTACAACAGCCCCTGAAGGCAGCATTATGCACAATGAATAAGCCCTTGTTAACTTTGAAAGTCCTTTGAAAAGTGCTGGTGAGTTGATCTAAAACTATTTCATTTCTCTTTTCATCTTCAAATATCAAATTATACATTATAGGACATTTAGTCTTTTATCTTACTTTGATGCATCAAAATAAAACAGAGAAGGCTTATTAAGAGTCATCTTGTGAAGTTTGCTGATGACACCACCATTATTGGCCAGAGTACAAATAATAATGAGACTTCATATAGGGAGGAAATCAACAGTCAGAGAAGTTTCAAGTTCCTGGGAATCAGCATCACAAAGATCTCACATCTCCACAATGGTTAAGAAAGCTCAGCAACGGTTGTACGTCTTACGGAAACTTCATTCAATGATCATTAAATGTACCCTTGAACGACTGAGTGACCTTTGATTTACAACAGTGATATTGTGGGATTATATTACCTGCTGTTGAAGACTGTGTTGTTTGTTTATCCTCACTATAAGGTTGATAAGGAATAATTAACAGCTGGGCTATCTGGGTCACCAACTAATTCTTCATCAACTATTAACAACAACTCAGGCAATGAAGTGAGCAACACAATATCACAGTGCTCCAATTTTGTGCCCAACTTTCCCCAAAACAAACTGTCAATCATTGAAAAGATGGTACAGTGTGGTGCTGTGGAGTTAATCAACTGCAAGTTTTCCTTGGCCGTGAATGAATCTGTAAGTTTGAGGACACGGGGCCAGTCAAAACATCCTTCACACACACACACACACACACACACATACATATACACACACACACACAGGACCATACAATTGTCTCCTTCCAAAGGCCCACCTGTCCTCTGTATAACCCCTCAGATATATTTTAAAGTAACAGTTAAGACATTTTGGGAAATATGTTAATTTGCTTTAATACCAAGAGTTAGATGAGAACATCAATACTACTCTCATATGTGTGAGTTGAATACTTGGGTACAGCCAACAGCTAGTTAGCTTAGCATAAAGACTTAAAACAGGGGGAAACAGCTAGCTCTCTCCCTGGCTCTGTCCGAAGGTGAGCTTTAAAGTTGCTGGGAAGTGGATTTTTTTCACCTTCAGACATGTTACCTTTATTTCTGCTGATGAACCTCATCCACAGCATACCATCATCCCTTATATCTATTTCATCCAACCAATTATCCAAACAGCTGTGTCCACTGTTTACATATAAACCCTGTTGTTCCACAGTACATCAACTAAGTTTCCTCTGTGGAGGATGAGTGAAACCCCACCTGCGACACAGCAGGGCCGGTTATCACAGTTTACCCTCTGTATGTCACAGGACACAGACAGCTTTAATACATCCAGGAAGAGGCCCATGACCAGGATTACGTTTTCTGATTTCACTATTAGACTCCAATAATCCCAATCATCTTGATAGGAACTGAATGAAACTGTGGATTGAATGTCCACTCAATATTCCACAGAGTTCATATCTCTATAGTTAAGTTTGAATCTAACACAGTGCAATCTCACCCGCCTGCTAACATCCTGTCCTCCTGACCTCACATATTTTCCTCAGGAATCAAAACAGAGGCTGGTTAGGTGCAGTTTCCACTTTAGTAACCGGTCCAACTTTATCTGCGCATGCTGCTGCTGGAGTGTGTTGCTCATGCCAGGTCTAAATGCAGAAAAATGACTTTGTGATTAGGTGGGATTTCCACATGCATGAAAAAGTAACATATATGGAAGGTAAGCAGGTTTAATGTCACAGGCACAATTAAACAATAGCATCAAGTTGTTGCCAATGTAACCAATTGAATTTTCATCTTATCTGTATTCAGCTTAGCGATTCCTGGGTAGCACCAATGCCAGGCCTGCACACAGCTACAGCAGAGTAGTACAGATCTACACATGGCACTGTGTAAAAACCCACTGAGAGTGCTACTCCAGCTTTGTTCTGGTGTGTCATCAGTACCCACTGTGCCTTGGCGTGTTTACCGCGTCTAAAATTGGTGCTGGTGATAAAGATATTAGCGCTGCAATGGAGAACTTGATGAACAGTGACTGTGGCTCTGGAGGAATTAGGTTAGCTCACGCTTTGTTTATCTTCTTTTCTTATGCAACACAGAATGCGCTCAGTCATTCATATTATATAGGGTACAGTCTGGACCTGCTTGACACCAGAGTTAACATCTGTTATGACTTTGCGTTATATAAATACAATTGAATTGAAATGAATTTAATTTATTCAACCACCATCCCCTTTGTGTTCATTTGCATAGCTGGATGGCAACTATCCCCTTTTTTCATAATGATTCACTGAATCTTGGATTGACATTAAAGGGCAACTATGCATTTCAAACTGTCACTTGAATACATTGTACACAATCATTTTTATTCGGTTAGACAGTGTGAATACTTGTCTTGTGCCTTTGCCTTTTTTCAGAAAAGACAGAAGGTTGTTCATGCCTTTTTATCATAAGGTTTGTAATAATTAGACAGACTAGTTTGTCTCGCTGCTTTGAGAACAGGTCAGCTGACTGCCAGTGTGTTTGTGTGACTACCACTTTTATTAAAACAACAAGTCTGACAAACAGCTTTGATAACAATTAAGAAGACTGATTTATTTTCTTTATCATGGTTTACACATTTTCCATATCTGCATTAGACAGGAGTTAACACTGGTGTGTTCTTATCTTGTGGATGTCCAGTCAGTTTAACCTCTGCCCACAGGAGCTCACAGACCAAACAATGTTATTAAGACTTTACTGTTTAATGGTGACTGTTATACATAAGTAACATGTACCCAGCCTGGCAAGTCACTCAGTAACAACCTTATCAACATCAAGAGAAACAAGGGCAGTCTTATCATAGCAGTTACTGCACCTTATTGAGTTTATCAATATAGAATATAGGCTGAGCTGAAAGCTTTGTTTGTCTTTTGACCTATGATAAGGTGCAATAATTACATGCTGCGTTAAGTCATAAAACACCTGGGTGCTGGCTGCTAGGGAGTAAAAAGATCTCATTCTAGGATAGAAAACCACAAAATACACTAACATGCCGAAGTGGTTTACAATAATTATTATCTGTGAAAGGAAGAAGATATATCTGTTAAGCTAAGCATAAATAAATTAGACGTGACAGAAAACATAGGATTTATATTTGACACATTTTCTTTAGTTATTGAAGGACATTTTGGGACATATGCTTCTATACTTTCTTGCTGAAAGTTGGGTGAAAAGATCAATACTATTCTCAAATCTGTCTGTTAAATCTGAAGCTGGAGGCAGGAGATTTTTAGCTAGCTATAAAAAGGGGAAACAGCTAACCTGGCTTTTACCTTGATTTTTGTGTTAGGTGTTTTTTTTTTTTACTTCAAGTAAAAGCCAATCTAGCTGTTTCCCCCTATTTCCCGTATTTATGCTAAGCTAAGCTAACCAAATGCTTGCTGTATCTTCATATTTAACAGACAGACATGAGAGTGGAAACAAGAAACAAAAGAAACAAAACTGGGCCACAGACTGCTTGTAATCATTTATCTGGACACCACAGGTAACCTTAGAGAGTAACTTTTCAACTTCTTTGTTAATTTTACAAAAAGTTTGTAAAGATCTACTACTGAGACAAGCAGACACTTTAAATGCCAAAACATTAATGTTGTCTTGCTTTTCACTGAAAACACAATACCGGCATACCTTTCTGCGTTTGTCACAAACTTACATCACCTTACTGGCCTTTTTAATACCTGACTGCATCCACACTTCATGTCATGTGTGTTTGAGTCACCCTTTCTTGTTAAAAGCCTGTTGCATCACTGTGGCCATGACTGGTTGAATCTTCCTTAGAGGAGGGTCACACAAAGACTCTGGGATGGGCGTGTGTATTGAATAAAGGTGAAGAACAAGCAGATGTCAGGAAACAGCCCATAATCATGTTATATTTAATGTAAACACATTTGCTGTACAGTATTCAGCAGTAGTTAGTGGAATGGACTAGCTTTGACCTTCATTGATGTCTTTTATTATCTGCTCTGTTTGCAGTGAACAGCAGTACATTGCGGTCATGGACTTAGAGATCAAACACACTTCAACTGGGTGACCCCTGACTGGCACACAGCAGAGGGACGTGCTACTGGTGGATGTACAGTATAGACCTACTGTATTAGTGGGAGAGGCAAAAGGAGAAGACGTAGAGAGAAACAAGACCGATGAACGACGGAAAAATCTATCTAATTTGCTCTAATGTCCTTTTAAGATTTCAATATTCAAAAGTTATACAGTATATTCCTGTTTTAGTCATTCTGTTTAAGACAGACCTTACATGCCGCGTCCGTGGCCAGCTGCTCCCACAAACTCTGCAATCAGTGGGGTGAAAGTCCACTGGTTTTTATCAAGCATTGAGACACTCTGCGACCCACATATGCTGCACTAAATCTCTACCAGTTGGCAAGCGTACAAATGCAGTCTTTATTTCACAATTATAGCTGGACAGGAACTGAAGAGTCCAACGCGTGAACTCATTCACACACACACGTGGATGCTCACCATGTAGTGTTTGTATTAATGGCCAGATATGTAAGCATATTTCTGTTTGACTTCTGTCCATCAGTATTGCTCTCCACGTTTTGCAAAGACATTAGCATAGTGGTTATATTTTCCCCCTCCAATGCGCCTATTGTCCGATTTGTTCCTATCAAGGGCCTCACATTACAAGTCAACAGTGCGGCTATTGTATCTCGACAAGGACCTTTCACACACTCATTGCCAATACTAGCACTTATTGGCAGATTCACAGTGTAACGGTCAGAATCTTGCAGGTGTGGAAATTTCCATGCAGAGCCCTGCACTGTAGCACATGCTTAGTAAGTGAAACAAATGGATCGGGAATCACAAACAGCATGCTTAGGAGATGCCGAGGCATGCATTTATATACACAAACCTCAGCACTCTGATTACATGTGCTGTGTGCTGTTAAAAGGTGACAAAACACAAGAGGCCATTCAACACCGGGATCATTTCAGATTAGATATCTATTTGAAGTCACTTGTAAAGGGGATTGTTGCAGATAACATGTCTTTCATGCTTTCCCTCAAAGTAACATCTGTGCAGCAGCTCACGCAGGAGCAAACTGTCTCTGTTGTGGTATTGATTATTGCATCTGTAGGACAAGCTAACTTTGATTAGACAATAGCAGTGTGCTATCAAGGAAAAGCGGTTTGATCGAAGAAGAGGGAAGGGCTTCCCTTTGTACAGACTTATCTCCGCTTGGCTTCAAATCAAGGCTGCAGGCCTGGCTGCATTCCTGGCCCCTCTGCCTCATACAGCATACGCAGCCAAACCCATCTTAAAAAATGTCAGCTGTTGGGATTGCAAGAGTGTAAAAACACCATTGTGACTGTAAATTAGAATTATAGTTTACAGTAGGCATAGACTGATGTAAAAAAAGACATGCCAAGATTCCTGTCCACACCCTGTCAGTTCATAGCGGAGAGAAGGAGCTCTGTTATACCCAAGTAATTACCACCTAACCATGAAAGTAAACTCATCAAATGAGTCACATCAGAAGGTGTAATGATAGCACAGTGTCACACAAAGGGGTGTTACAGAATAATGACATTTGATACACCTCACTTCAAACTGTTGTGTCAGCACCCGTCTGAAAAAAACAACTACCACACCCCATAGTAAATATTACTAAAAACTAGAAAGAACATGATAAAATACCATAAAAGTCACTGTGAATCCACTATTAAGCGCCACAGGCAGTTTGGTAACACTGTGAGAGTATTATTATCATTATTATATCATACAAATCGACCGTGGATTTATCTTTTCACCCATGAGTCGCTGTTCACAGCTTCCTCAACATGCAACCGCTGGTAAGAGTCACGCTGCGATATCAGTCCCGCAGCTGCTGTTGCCCAATAGAGAGAGCGGCGGGGGAAAGTGGGCCGGGCTGCACCCCCCCAAGGCTTTATAAAATTCCCTCATACATCCGCCTTGCGCCGCAAGTTATAAACAAAGCAACGCTTCTGTCACTGCAACCATTTGCGCTGCTTGAAAAGAGAAAAGAAAGAAAAAAAAAGTTTTGTGGACTTTTTTTGGGGGGGAGTGTTCATCTCAGGACAATCAGAAGTTAAACCAACAGGTAGGTCTCTGCTTCAAATAACTAACTCACTTTATTGTTTTCATTATTTAGTAAGGAACTAGGCGCCTACTTTGCAGATGTTTGCATGTTTCCCAGCATGTCTGACCACGTTGTTATTTCTGTTTGCAACTCCGCTGAAACACAATTTTATGACAAAGGATACTGTTTCAGTTCATACCTCAGAAACATGTTCCAAGTTCTTTTCGACCAGAAATATAGAATATCATATAATATTAAAGGCCAACGCACAGAGCCAAACATTTGACATGTATTTCAGAGTTTGTTTGCGCACATTAAGGGCATGCAAAACATGCCTCATGACATGTGCGCATACTTTTTGCGTTTTGATATGTTTTTGTATATTTCAAAAACTTAGTTTTTACAGTAAGGTGGGGAATCCCTGTGTGTGGCATGCAAACAGGCAGAGGGATGTGATCATAGAGAAACATGCTTTTCACACGTGACACGAGAAACACACGCACACAGAAACAGGAAGCTTTTAAGACAAATGTTGCAAATATTGTGGGAGCAATAATTTCATAACAAATCCTTTTTGATTTCTAGCCTTGATATTAAGAAAACAAAAACATGCATGAGGGTGGGGACGGGGTGGAGCTTGCAACTGGTTAAATCAAAATATGAGAATTCTTGTTTATCAAGTTAATGAACTTCATGGCAATCTGCCAAAATGTAAAGCATATCCTCCATTGTTTGCTATGACCAAGCTGCTACACTGCATCTTGACCTGTTTTCAGGCTGTGTTTAGTTTTCCAGCTAATTCTAAGGTTGAGATATGAAGCGAGATCCAGTCTTCAATCCGGTCTGCAAGATGATGGACCTGATCTCAGAGGGTCTGTTGAGCTGTTGTAATACAGGAGGATACATCTCACAATAAACAGCAGCAGCTGCTTGAACCAGTGATGGTGTCAGTGGTTGTTTTTGAGTGGTGATCCCCTGAAAGCACCCTGACCCCTATTCACTAACTTGCTGTCGCAATGGAGACCCCCACCCCACATTTTGATATCTTTTACTATCTGAAAATGTAGGTCTGTGTCAGCTTAGTCCAGCAGGCCTGCTGCCGCTCTGCTGATATTTCAGAACCAGGGATTTGACAGATTAAGCGAGTTCCCAAAGATTAGGGAAGCAATCATTGTTTCTGCAGATGGATGCCGCGGGCTTGTGGATTTAAAACTATATGGTGGAAGGATGGCCTGGCCTTGATTCTGGCTCCCTAGAATTGAGGCTCGCTGGCCAAATCTAATCAGTACATATGGTTCTCTGTCGCTCGCTCAGTGAACAGAAACAGAGTTTGAGCTCATGCTGTTTTGTAACTTGGATGTTCTGGCTTAAAGTAGTGTGTCGTATCTCTGGATTTACTGTGGAAAACAAGCACTCATGGGTTATGTAGGCCTGCATCTGTGTTGTTGTTGTTGTTGTTGTTTTCCCTCTGAAGCTCAAACCACATTATCTCGCTGTCAAGTGAAAACATTGGATTTTCAAAAAGTCTGCTTTTCAGGAATCAACACATAAAACCTAATCATGAGAATTATGGTTATAGTGAAAGCTTAAAAGAGTAATGGATTATCAGTTGAATATAAGAGCAGAATAATATAGTCTTGTAAAGGCTTTATTGCAGCGTATAAACACATGATCACAAGAAATAGTGACACCGTACCGGCCAGTATTTCACAGAAAAGTATAGAGTTTGTATTCTTTTTTATGCAGCTGATTTCAAGCTGCACATTTTGGGTCATCTCGAGCCTATATCCTCCCCCTGTTTCCTGTTCATAATTGCATAACACAGTCTCACTTCTTCCAGGCCAAAGCTGTTTCACTGAATGGTTTGTTTTCTTCCCCACAGCCTGACATTTTCTAAAAAAAAAAAAAAGAAAAAAAAAAAAACACACACAAAAGTTTCAGTCAGGAATATGCATGTAGGAACTGGTTTGACTTGGAAAACAATGACAATGTGCGGCTGTTGCCAGTGACACCAAGCCAGTTTGGAGTGAAGCCAGTTTAAAGAAAGCCCCCTGCTGCAGCAGCAACATAAAAATCCCTGTGAGAAAAAGATTCCCTGTGAAAACACGTGTATTTTAAATGTAGCAATGTTTTTTCCATGCCAATCATTTGACATGCATGACTCTACATCTATGAAATTGATTTGACAAATCATTACATAAGAAATGTCCAGATGGCAGCACTCATGTCTCATTGCTTGGGATGAGCATCCTGTGGGGTTAAACTAACACACACCCCTGCCTCCTCTTCTCTCGGCCAGGTGAAACATTAGCTCAGCAAGGCGAACGGTTCGAGGCACACCGCTGGTGTAAACAGCAGGTGACCTAGTTGTCACAGCCTGCTGCCCAGCCAGGCTCTCTCTCTGCTGCCAGCCTGCTAACAGGTGGGATTGGTGGCCAAGTACAGAGGAAGTCTGCACTCTGTTTGTTAATGAGCTCTCTGGGCTGGTTTTACGTCGCTGTGTTTGCAAATAGGCTTGAAAATAGGCTTAGAGGATTCCCCCATGTTGATGCATGAACTGATTTTTTTCCCGTTTTCTAATCTGAAACGGCCTGAGTTGTTTCATGCCTTCTCTTCTCTTCTCTTCTCTTCTCTTCTCTTCTCTTCTCACATGGCTGTGGAATCTCAACGGGGGCTGATTTCTTGTCCTCTTCAACAAAGCTCCTGCAGTGTGATGGCGGCCATGTTTTGGAAGGCCTCAGCAGAAAAATGAACCTGTTGTTTGATACTCCTCTTCCTCTGTGCTATTGTGAGATCTGGCTGGGTCCGGTCTCTGTTCTCCCAGTGAGAGGAGCATGTGTGTACGTGTGTGTTTGTGTGTGTCCAGGGCGTATTCTGCAGTCCTCTCCACATTTGAAATGTAATGAATCACTTCCTCTAAAAGACCACCTCGCTCCGACGGCCACGCTGCAGTCCTGCAGGTTGATGGTGATTAGTTTTCTGCTGTGGCTGTATACAAAGACAGAAAGACAGAGAGCACAAAGCAGATGGAAGGAGCAAACATAGCGACTGCAACCAAGCAGAAACCAAGACAAACAGAGAAAAGTGACAGAATGCACAGCACCAGAAAGCCAGCAGAGGGATGAATAGAGGCTGGAATGTATTGGTGGGAACCAGAGTGTCCGCTGCTTCCTGTATATGTATGTTTGTGTGTGTGTATCTGTGTGTGGGTCAGTGAGCAGGGGGGAGAGGAGGGCAGGGCCCTGGCTCTCAGGAGCCACTGGTGCCAGTGGACAAAGAGCCCTCTTGACTGGCTAATTTGATTTGCATGCAGAGCCGCAGCCTGCCCGCTCTCCTCCAACACAGCATCAGGATCCACAGCACAAGCTGACGCCTGGCTTCTCTTCACACTCCACCCTTTCTTTTCTTTCTTTTTCTCCCTACCTTTCTTAGTCTCTTTTTGTTTGTCTCTCCCTCTCTTCTTCTTCCTCCTGAATCTTTCTCGTTGGTGCTCTTTTTTGAAATGTGCTCCCAGTCTTGAAACTGTTATCAGGGACTGTCTGCTTCAGTTTTCAGTTCCATGGGTGTCTCCCTGCATGTCTCCTCATCGCTCCGTCTCTGTGTCTCTGCTGTGGGCGGTTCACAGGTGTGGCCCATTATGTGGTCCGCATGTTCACAGCACCAGTCTCTGCATGTTCCTGTGTCTGTACACCAGTGTGTGTGTATGTGAGTGTGATCATGTCTGTAGCAGTCTCTTTTTATTCGCTTTGTGTAGAAACATGCCCACCCCAAAGTTCACACAATCTGTCATTTTATTGTCTGCAAAGTACCAACCTTTGCCACACCTTTTTAACATTGTAGTTCATCGAAAAGACATTTCGTAGAATTTGGGAAAGCCAAACATTCTGCCAGACCTTTTTCCCACACATTATCCAAACACGTCTTTATTTCGCAACCTCTGAAACACAGGTTGAACCAGTCACTCACTAACTATTCTGATCTCTCTACCTGCCAGGCTCTGCAGCTCTTGGAAATGGATGAAATCCAGGTTGTTGAGTCCAAACCCCTGCTGGTTGACAGGGAACTGCCGGTATGTATTCTGAACAGAGCCAAGTCAAATAGTGTCAAATCAGTCTCAGAAATGTGTTTTGACCTGCTCAAGTACTGAATCGCTCACATTTATACCTGACAATTTGCTTGTGTGGTTCAGTAGTAAACCTGTAGTTTAAATCGATGATGCTGCTTATGAGAATGAATGAATGAATGTCACAGGTGACGTTCACACAAAAATGATTTTAAATTACTTTCTGAATAACCTCCCTAACATTTCTGACATTGTTCTGTCAAAAAATCTGAGCCATCAAAGTAACATAACACATATTTTGAGGATTAATTATTTTGGTAATTAAAAATAATAATTTCCTCATCAAAAATGAAAAACTAAAGTGTTTTCCAATCATGTCCATATGAGCCATAAGATGAATACATGAATGTCTGAATTATAGCTTACAAAATGCTGAGATCTCATCTTCTCCGATACTGTACATTTCTGATGTTCTTCCAAAATGTTTTTTTACCAGATTAGAATGGACCTACCTAAGTTTGTGTGAAAATGTCTGTGCACCACTCTGAGGGTAGTTTGCTGTAGACCTTTGCCCTAATCACCCTACCCATCACTTATAACACTGAGTTGTACAAAGACTGCTGTTCAATCATTGATCATCTGTCCTTTGTCACTATTATTATACTCATGTGACAGAGGTCATATGGATGTGAAAATACATTCAGTGACAGGATGATGCCCTCAGAATTAGATTATAGCATGTTGCGCTGTAATTGCATTAGTTCTGTATTTTCATGACTCTGTTCTTTCCTTTGCAGGGCCTGAGAGAGGCTGTGCAGCAGCTCGTTATCAAGGTATGTTTGCAAAACAACACAAGAAATAAGATCCAGCATTTATTATTCCCACCAGTAGTAAACCTAGCTTTATTAGTTGAAGCTTGTGTTGACAGACGATGGTTGTATACACTGACGGTTTTATTCTATATCTTTATTATTTTAGCTTTGTCTGGTACCATCTAGTGGTTGATAAAAAGAAATTCTCATCTATCTTGGTGATGAGCTTTCATCCGCTGTGATTTTATTAGGACTGAAATCTAATTGGGCCTCCACTGATTCAGTCAGCTACTGAAAGTGATGAAACACTCTTTGGACTGGATTTGTAAGATAACACAACACGCTACAGTGCATCAACCCTTTCACCTTCCTCCCCAGCACATTGACACACTCACACAGTTTGGTTAGTACATAGAGTGCTGTTGCGTCTGGGGGGTCTCTCAGCACCTTTTACAGCACTCAGACCCTCACAGTCCAGAACATGTTTTCAAGCAAAATACGTTGTTGATCTTAAAGGTGGTGTCGGTATGAAGTGCACATTCCCCTCATAATAAAATGTATTGACCATTACCTCAAACATAATGGCTCCAGTCTGTGAGGTCAGAGTGTGTGAGGTAATGGGTCTTCTGGTCTCTGTTGTGGCTAAGATTACAACAATTAGTGACAGAGGATTAGTTGAGGGTGACAATATTGAGGGTGTACTCCTGACATTGATAGTAAATGCATACACACAAACACTGGCACGCAAATGCATCGCCTTTCTCCCCTTTGAGTTTCATAAATGCACATACACATTGCATTCGCAAACCATTGCAGGATTATCTGGCCTGTGTCGCCTACGTGCTTGCAGTTTGTCCTGTAGAGGTGGAGGGTGGGTGGAGCGAGGTGAATCCTTAGGTGTTTACGTGTACATTACGTCCAGTAAATAGGTTACGCGCCTTCTTGGATGTTCCTCCAGAGCCGATTCCATGCAGTCAAAGCTGGTTTGAAAACTACCCAATAGGTCGTCTTGTACGTTGTCCTAGACCTGCAGGTCAGGTCACTATGGGGCAGATCTGTGTTTGTTTGTTTTTTATGATTCAAGCCACGCAAAAACAGTTTGATTTCAAAATATAGAAAATATAGAAATTTATGGCTGTATGCAAACATTTGTTTCTCTAATAACATTGTTTAGACAGGAAGTTGCCCTCAAGAGTGTGTATCTCATTTTGGAATAAATTCCTCAAATACACACTTACCAGGACGATTTCACCTTGAAATAAAATTTACATTATTTATGAAATTTTGGGCAATATTTGTAATTGCAAACAACTTCATTATATAAGTTGTTGTTTAGCTCGTTGTAGCCATGAGAGACAGCTCACTGCTAAACGTAAGATTTTAGTTTCAGTCACTGAATAATAACTGCTGTCTTACCCTCTCTCATTCATTCAACATGTTTTCCCACTGATCACACACCCATACTTACTCATGTCAACTCAGTAGCCAATGCCCCTCTGTCTGACATTGGTTGATCCAATTTAGGGATCTCTTCATCTAGAGTTAGCTTGTTTTGACCAGCCTGCAAGGCACCATGGGAGGCCAGGAGCTTAGGCCAACTGGTAAGCAGCGGGGGTATAAAACGCAGCTCTCAGAGCAGGGCTAAACTACTTCAGAGGCTTACCAACATTTGGACCTATAGCTCAAGGAGCCACTGCGACTGCACTTTTTCAGTAGCAAGCAGCATTGAACTCCTCTCCTGCAAAAATGGTTCTGGAAGATTCTGATGTGGAAATGATTGTCGCTGAGATTGAAGTCAGCGTGAGTACATTAAAGGCTTTATTGAAAGGTTTGCGCTGAGTAGTTTCCAGTGGATCTGTTGGATTGCGCAGCCTGCTGTTGGAATCGTTGAACAGGTGTCAGCGCTGAATAGAGAATAGTTTAATATTTTTTATCTTATGGCTTCATGGAAGGAACGGACAAGACGACAAACTTTTAAATGGTTTACATTTTTATGCCGTTAAGAGTATTTCTACCACAAGATGAGGCATGATACATTTTGTGAACGCATCATTGCAAACTGAAATGCAAGAATGAAGATCCTGTGGTTAATTGCGATGGTAGTGGTGGTAAATGTACTTAGGTTTGACATTTCACTCCATTGGATACCGTGTTGAGTTGCAACATTTTAATCTGAATTCCTTGATATGTTTGCTTTGTTCAATTGTTTTTTAATCTACAAATGTTATGCTAACTTTGGTCTTTTGTTTGCACCTATAGGAGCATGATGTGGAGACTCCTCATGGACGAATCCACTGCACAATGAAGGGGGTTCCCAAGGGTGACAGGCCAGTCATCCTCACCATCCATGACATTGGACTGAATCGTAAGCCTGGCTTCTTATTCAGCTCCACCTAAACACCGAAACATCTGTTGTTGTGGCTAAAGCCTGGGGTGTTTTGAATTACCGTACCACATGGGATCAGATTAGGTTCACCAAGCTAACTTTATATTGTTAAGTCTATTACATTACAGTATCTACTCTTCCAAGCTTACTGACCGATTTTTATGACTGTGTCAAATCTTGCAAGACGATGAGGCACAACACCTACATGTTATACAAAAACAAATCCTGCAAGTCTCACACTCATTCTCTGTTTACTTGAGGTTGTTTCTGCTTATCCACCAAGGATCACTTATCCACCTCCGCCTCGTTTTTTCAGACAAAACCTGCTGGAACACGCTCTTCAACCATGAGGACATGTCAGAGATAATGCAGCACTTTGCTGTGTGTCACGTTGATGCCCCTGGGCAGCATGAGGGAGCTAACACCTTTTCCACTGGGTGAGCCAAACACACATCTAGTCACTAACACACACAGAGCCTCTAATGTATGTCAGGCAGTCTGTGACCTTTAACTCGGCAGGTAGATCACTGCGGATGTACTTAAGACGACCTAATTTGACATGTGTTTTCTGGGGAGAGGTGTTTAACTTGTTCAGCCTAATCTCTGCTTTGATGGTGGGACTTTGCCTCATGTTAATGCTACCTGAACATGATATGGAAACAGATAGTGAAACACAGGTGGCTATTACAAGCTGATATCAACAACAAGGAGAAATATAGACCAGTGATTAGGTAGTGGTTATTATAAAATACGTTCTTTGTTTTCCAGATATGAGTACCCATCTATGGACCAACTCTCTGAGACCCTCCCACTGGTGTTGAAGCACTTTGGGTAAGTTGAGCTGCAGTTTCCAACTAACTGTTCCCACTCAAATTTAAGATTTTTTCTAACCTGTTGTTCTAACAGTATCCGTATGTGTTTGACCGTAGGCTGAAGAGTGTTATTGGAATGGGCATCGGAGCCGGGGCCTACATTCTGACCAGATTTGCTGTAGGTTTCCCCCTTTGACTCTCAATCAGGCTTAATAATTATGCATTTTAATCATTTTAGGATTAGTAGAGCCAGCTAATGTATTTCTTCTTTTTTGCTGATTTTGGCAATATAACGCTGCTTATTGCTTGAGCCTGCTGAGCCATAAAAGCCTCAGGAATGTTCCAGATCAGCTTAACACTAACACTGTGCTCAGTAGGAAGTCTCATTCTGTTGACACAAGGCTGACAGAGATACAACTTTTAACTCCTTGCTGCAGCCTCCTTTGTAATAAAATCAAGTGTGCATCATTGCGCTACATATTTTTTTATTTAAAATGTATTTTACCAGGAAAGCCTCTTTGACATGAAAGTCTATCCTGGCCAGGATAAGCAGCAATAACAATGAGTTACAGACAGGTAACACAGAATCCGAATGCAATAATAAAATCATGAAAACAACATAATAAAAATAACTGAGACTAATCCTAAACATGCCTTAATGAGACTAACACATTAAGATTTTAAAATAACCCCCAAATATTTGGCGGTCTGAACCCAGTTTTTGCACTTATATTTAGCTAAATGCAGCATTGTAATAAATGTAATAACTGTAATAAATCACACATTTCATGTTGTGTGTGTTTTAGCTGGACTACCCAAACATGGTAGAGGGCCTGTTGCTCATTAACATCAACCCGTGTGCTGAGGGATGGATGGACTGGGCTGCACACAAGGTAACACACAAACAAAACCACATTGATAGCTAACTGGAAACTGGGAATTTTGGACTGGTAGAACTAACCAAGAGATTAGCCCTGCGTTAAAGCTAAATGTAGTTTTTATGTCTAATTTCAGATCAGCGGCTGGGCTCATGCCGTGCCTGACTTGATCATCACCCACCTCTTTGGAAAGGTACAAATTCAAATTCTCTTTGCTTTTCTTATGATTTCTTTTAACCTAAATCTCACTACACTGGTTTCACACTTTCCAGGTCTTAAGGTCTCAGTGAGTTAAACAGATTTTGTGTTTGGTCACCACAGGAGGAGATCCACAACAACCACGACCTGATCGGAACATACCGCCACCACATCCTGAACGACATGAACCAGTTTAACCTGCATCTCTTTGTCAAGGCCTACGAAAGGTAAAGGAAAACACATAAAAATCAGTCGACCTGTTGCTTTCACAGGTAGAGGAGTGAAGTTTTAACTAGGCATTCCAGGGATAGAAATAGAAATACATAAGTAAAGTACAGCACTAAGGTGCAACAGGTTTTTAAATTTTAACTTTTAATTTACAAAAATTGGAATTTGCAACATATGTCTCTCTTTATAGTCGGAGGGATCTGGAAATTGAGAGGCCAGTCCCTGGAAGCAGTGTCAGAACCCTCAAGTAAGTTGTCATCAAGTAACAATCAAACATCACCGGCATTATTATATTGAATATAGTATTTTACCAACGCTGATTTGTAATTGAATGTGTTTTTTCCTCGTCCCACTCCAGGTGCCCTTCTCTGCTGGTGGTTGGCGACAGCTCCCCTGCTGTGGAGGCTGTGGTGAGTTGAGGCGTTCACACAGCCATTAAAAACAAGGCTCTGATGCTAATGACTAGACTTCCCACCACCGATAACCCAGCTAACTCGTGCTGGACGTGTTTTCCATTCACTCCAGTCACCTGTTAAGCCCAAGAGATATGCAAGATTAAATGCTTAAGGACAACAGTTTAACATGACTTAGGCAAGAACAAAGTTGGGAACAGAAATCAAGTGATGCAGAGTAGTTTAAATCTGTTAAAGGTAAGAGACTTGTGTGACTGTTACTGCTTTTAGCTCAGGGAGGCGCCCCAAATTCCCATTTATTAGCCATAACCAGTATTTATGCATTCAACCTGCAAAATATGATCACTAATCACACAAGATTCTCTTCTGAATAGATGTGTTTTATTTGTACCCACAGGTTGAGTGCAACACCAAGCTGGACCCAACAAAGACTACCCTGCTGAAGGTAAAGACCTTCTTCTCCCTCTGTCCTGCCAACCCCGCCCCCCCCCCCCCACCTCCTGTCTCATATCCTCATTCAGATTATAATAGCCTTGATGGAAATGCATCGGCTGATAAGATTCCAGTGGCTCAGCACTTACTTGGTGACATATTAACCAGGGGTAGGAAGGCTGTATGCGTCCTCATGCATACGCACGTCACCTCCGAGGGCACAATCTGCCGTAGCTGACCTACTTGTGTTGGCCCATGGCAACCTTTTATGATCCACAACTGAAACCAATGGGCTGTTAGCGCTAAAATGGGTGCCATTCATTGCGGTTAACTGTTTAGGGTCTAGAGGAACACTGATTGGAGGTAGTGGGGACAAGGTGTTTGGCGTGTTCAAAATGGGACACGTAGAGTGTAATGGGGGGTAACGGCATGTGTCCACTGCTGTGCAAATGTACAAGTGCCAACATACTAAATGCTAATGGCCTCTCTTGTGTTTTCCCTCCTCTCCCCAGATGGCTGACTGCGGAGGCATGCCCCAGGTTGACCAGGTGTGTATGTCCGTGTTTGCGAGAGACACTGTGAATGTGGTAGAGTAGGATGGACAGGGCTGGATAATCGGCGCAGGAGGGTCAGGTGGACGGGTGGATGGCATAAGAAGGTTACTCTTAAGAGCATTAGCAAGTAGCAGACATGAACCACAGTTGTCAGGTTGTAATCCTCCACCCTGCGCAGCACCTGCTCATAGCAGCTGTCATACCTCAGACCCTGAGCAGAGAGCTGCTGGATGAGAGATTGAGCCTGTCAATGTTGTGTAAACAAGTGTGCTAATTAATGACAAGAGGACTAATTATCTCCCTCCTTGTTTTCTTCTCTGCAGCCTGGCAAACTGACAGAAGCTTTCAAGTACTTTATTCAGGGCATGGGATACAGTAAGTATGCAAGACATGCAGTATTTTTTACTTTGACGACCTGCACTTCTCAGAAATGTTGAGGTTAAATTTGCCACTACGAACTATCAGACAGTTACATACAAAAATATTTGTTTTCTGCCACCTTGTGGTGAGATGAAGCTCTTTGGCCTCACAGTGGTCCTCCTCACCCCTTGGTGTTAGTTAATAAATGACTCATGTGCTCACTGGGGTGTAACTCAGCAAAAGGTGAACTGCACATGTTTATTGTACTACAGAGTACACAGAGAACAATAGAGAAATAAGTATTCATATCCTTTATCCTCAGCATTCAAAACTATACTTAAGAAAAGGCACTTAGGTATTATCAGTGAAATCTACTTAAATTATAAAAGTAAAAATACCCACTATTCAGGTAAAATGGCCTGTGTCTCACACACACACACATTTTAATGTTGTAGTTGGTTGAGGTGGAACTGATTCTTATAATATAATAATAACAATAAATTGTGTTTTGTATGCTCATTATTGATTTTTAAAATCTTAATCTGCAAAGTTACGAGTAACTATATCTCTCAGATGTATGTAGTGGAGTATAAAGTACAATATTCCCCTCTTAAATGTTGTGGAGTAGAGGTATAGCGTAACATGAAATTAAAATACTCAAGTAAAATACAAGTACCTCAGAAATGTACTTGAGTAAATGTACTTAGTTTCTCTCCCCCACTGGCTCACAGTAGCACTAGAAACAGTCAAAACAGTGCATTACTGTTTCTAAATCCTCCTCCTCTCCCCTCAGTGCCCTCTGCCAGCATGACCCGCCTGGTCCGCTCCCGCACTGCCTCCGGCTCCAGCGTCACCTCCTTCGACGGCAACCGCTCCCGCTCCCACACCAGTGAGGGAACCCGCTCCCGCTCGCACACCAACGAGGGCAGCCGCAGCCGCAGCCACACGGCCGAGAACCAGCGCGGCCGCTCCCACACAGACGGCTCCATGGACGGCACGGCCAACAGCAACGTGGACCAAGCCGTGCCCAAGTCCACCGAAGTGTCCTGCTAGGTGAACCCCCACTCTCCAGACACCCCGAACCTCTCAAAGTCCCTTCGGTTTGTGCTGCGCTGCCTCTAACTGACACACAGACACACACATTCCTACGCACACACACACCGATGTGGAGAGGGAAAGTAAGATAGCATACCGGGGATTGTAAAAAACGCACAATGGACACTCACCTGTAGGCTATTCAGTGCAGCTGAGATGCCCCAATTTGAAAAAATGATGTCTTTTGAGTGGGAGGACAGGGTCAAGTATATACCTGTTTTGTCATTCTGAGGGACTCAAACATATCTGAAAAGAAAATGCTCCTGAGCTCCTTGGTCAGCTGAGTGTGTAGTTAGGGGCAACGCAGCATCTGGGGACACCGAAGCAGAGCATGTGGAGACAGCTGTGGCTACGAGTACACCAGCTTGTACATGTATCTTTCATAATATCTCATACATATAAAAAATGTTTTAATTTCCATTTCTGCATTCCTTCACCCTGTTTTTATCCATTTTTACCATATTGACACAGCTTTCTCAAATATACCTGACTGTAAATTCTGTTCTCACTGTAATTGTTTGATCATTTTTTCTTTATTTTCCATGTTTGACGTGTTGTCGTTTGAACGTAGGAGCAGATTTGTAGATGTGGTGAGAGAATAGGGGTGGCACTTGGATAAATAAAAATGGCAGTTTTCATAAATCCCTATTTAACTTTGAAAATTAAGGGACTTCAAGTATATCATGTATATACAGCAAATAATATTATTTCATCTTGCCAATGTTTTTTCAAAACATTCTCTGTTATTTTACCAATTACACATCCGTTTACTGGTGAACATTTCTTCAGGAATCAAATGATCATTTTGAATACATTCCAATGAGACTGTACGCTTCGTCATTAATCCAAACACATTCTGAATCACAAATTCAAAAGCTTTTACATCGTATGCTTTATTAATGGATCATGGCTTCAGACAAAAAGGTATTTTTCTTTTTTTATATAATGATTTCTATGCAATCAAGCACAATGGAACAAAGATGTGCCATGGAATTGTTCACTTTTTAGATGTGATGCTCCTATGTGGTTGTGGATTTATGGGTGAGTGAAGTGATAGGTCCACATGTTAACATGAGGATAGCCATAGAACTTACCTGACACCTTCTACTCCTGTATTTTACTTGCACTACAGCAACGTTTTGCTTTGTAGAACACATACACAGCTTTGTAAAGATGCGATGCACAACCGTCTAATGCTGTAGAAAAGCATTAAAATGACATAACAGTTTGTATTTATTAAAAAAATGACAATAAAAAACTTGTAACTGACCTTCCCTGATCCTGTCATTATTGCATATTTGAACATGTCCTAAAATAAGGCTTTGTCTTTGGCATCTCCATCATCCATTTCTGCCTTTTTAACATTCATTATAAAGTAAATTTCATGAAATATAAAAGGAAAATATACACAGTAAAGCCTTATTATCTAAGTTGACTTGTGAGTTTAAAGACAGACATTGTTTGACTGTTCTTGAAGAACATTACATGTGTTATCACATATGAAATAAGCTACATAAATAAATTAAGCCTTCAAAATGTCACACACTCATAGGATGTTTCATTGTTTCATTCGCAAAGCAGTTCCTCAAATATTTCTGAAAGACACATCATGCTTTATGAATCCATTCTGGAGACACATATATATTTCATATTTACAGATTTTTCCAATAGGAAAAAGACCATAAGAAAATCCCTTGTACATAATCATTACAAATACAAAACACTGCATAAGAAGAAGAAGCCAGGAGAACGTCAGAACGTCCCACAGGCAGGGAGCATGATTGACGGCTGTTAGTTCACAACTTCTGGGTAACCATAGTAACTCTCCAGCTCGGCAAAGATGTCATTGGGGTTTTTGCAGCTGAGGTTGCAGAAGCAGGCCTGGACCCACATCATCTTCCAGGTAAATCCTGTCCCGTTAGGACACTCGAAATCCACGTCGATGGTTTTGGACTTGTAGGGGATGCAGCAGCGCTCGTCCGTGCAGACGCCGCAGTATTTGGGCCTATACGGCTTCTTGCTGGTGCAGCCAGAGATGGTGAGGTTTGAGGGCAGTTCTTCTCTGTAGATGTTCAGACATTTCTTTCCCGGCTGATGGAGGAAGGGTGTAGAAAGATGTAAAGTGTGGCAACCTTTTTAACATCCAGTAGTTTTATCATGCAATCACTGTTTAAGATATAAAACAGAATTACTACCTTGATGTGTTTGGTGATGTCGACCTCACAGGGCCGCAGGTTGCAAAGGCGAGACTCTTTGACCAGCTCACACTGCTCGTTGGCGTTAGAGATCCTCATGGACAGGCCGCGGCCACAGGTCTTTGAGCAGGGACTCCATGAGGTAGTCTGGGTAATGCAGTTCTTGTGCCAGCTCCTGGTCTCAGCAGGGGAAGCTGGATCAACATAGAGAAGTGGGGTCAATAGATCATGTCTACAACCAGTTGATTCACACTGATACATCTTGTATTATTTAAAACCTTCAGTCATGCCAACCTATAACTGAACAAAATACAGAACTAACGCATGAAATGACGTAAAAGATATCAACATAATGATTTAAACTGACAACAAAGAAAAGTCAAAAGCCCTGGAAACTGTTTCAAACTTCTGCTGTCTCTGTTTTTAATCTAAATCTTTAGGTTGTGTTTGCCTGGGTGGTAATCTGGATCTGATTAGTGTCCTTTTGCAACACAAAGAGATCTTCGTTCACATTATTCCCTCCGCTGCGCTGCTGCACTAAATGACTGGAAACTGGACACGACCCAAAAACAGTGTGAGGGCTTCCACAGGAAAGGATTGGTCTGTCCCTGCACACACACCCACACACACACACACACACACACACACACACACACCCAAACCTCACGATCCTCCGGGACTACAGCCTGTTCTCAAACACAGCTGCAGCTATGTTATCAAATCCAATCATATTCATCCACTATTGAAAAACTAAATATAAACTCTTACTTCTATAAAATATTAATTGAAAATCAGCACTTATTTATTATCAGAATTTATTATCCAAAGAGTTGAAACCATATGAAGCCAAAAGAGGCCATAGAAGAGTTCTGACCTCTTACAACCTTTTGTGTTTTGACATGTAGAATACATTCAGCTGTACAAGTAACTATATCCTCCCGATCACAGGAATCTGTGACTGGGAATCTAAGACCTAGTTTACATAAGCACACTTATAAAGCAATAACACTGTCAGAATAATGAAGAGTCCCTAAAAGCCCAGTGTTTAAAAAATAATAATAATATTCCACAGTATTTCCTCATTTTTGTGTTCTCTTACAATACTTGAAGCATTCCCTTTGATTTAACTTGCCCTGATGTTTTCAGACTGTGTTGTATTTCACTGAGCTGGAAGGAAATTAGGGGATTTGGCAGTGCTATTGGGAATTATAAAAAAAAAAATTCAAGGAGAGTTTGCAAGATAAAGCCCAACTTCACCAAGCAGCAGGATATACTGCCCCCTCTCGAGTATATATATATATATATATATATGTATATATATATACAGTATATCCAAGGCATCCTACCCTCTACTGCATGTCGCGGCGCCGTCTTGCGCCCTCTTTTGGGTTCATCACAGATCCACTGCTCGCAGCACTGTCCCCGGACTTTGACCCGGCGTGGGGTTTGGCACCACACCCGTGGAGGCTGGGACTCTGTGCACAGCGCCACACAGCCGATGGCACCGTTCACACACACACACTGGTATTTACAGCTGGGCTTGAAGCTCTGCCCGTTACGGTAGATCACACCATCATGCTCACAGCCTGTTCCCACCATGTCTGACAGAGAGGAAGGACATGTTATAGATACATGCAGGGCAAACTGCAAACACTTGGAAGCTATATTAATGTCTTTTCATTTATAATCCAGATAGTTATGAATGAAAATATTCTTAGAGGTAAAAATCTGTGACATTGTAGGATAAATTACATTCTGGTTTAACACTTTCTGTTGCAGGCTGATATCACACAATAACAATCAAAACCTCAAACCAGTTAATGAAACTTTTTCCATTAGCTATTGGACAAACATCAGTGACAGATAAACCTTTCTTCACCAGTTTGTGTGGAGTAAATAAAAACCTGTGTAGTAACAGAACAGACAGAAAAGAACTTCACCTACAAAAACTTAACTGCATCCACAAAAATGACAAGATGCTCTAAATGATCATATATAAAATACATGAAAATAAAACAGATGTATTGAATTACTGCTTTAAACATATTGTATTATGATCACATTATTGCAGCTTGAACAACAAACTTTTTTTCCACACGTGACTATATTGTAATGTACATGTGAAACATCTGGAACGTCTAAATACGATTTAAGCATCATTTTGGGCTATGGTTAGGGCTAAGTCTGTAGCAAGTGACACTTGATAAGAATATTATTAATACCTGGATATTATTTCCCATGTGTAAACCCCCCCAAGATATGGGCTTTTGATGTCAACAAGTCAACACTTCCTTATATGGTTTATAATATGATCCACATCACATTTGTGGACATGCAACTGGTGTCACTGTATCTGTGTAAAAATGCCTCAAGCAACTACAGACTAAAATAAACCAAACTCAGAGAAGGTGAAAGAGTGCATGCTGCATGTGGTATCAAGCAGACAACATTAAAATGCATCAATATTCTGGTCAAGTGACCCCTGTGTTGTTAACACCTGCTCCACTCAAATCCAGCCTGGTTCCTTGCAGTCTCTGCTGCAGTGTGGACAGTGAACCTAAAATACCACATCACAAAACTGTGTGAAAACCGCTGTTTGTTTTGTCGGGTTTTGGTGAGCGACACTTACATGCACACACTCCTTTTTCGTACCTAGGCTTGTCCGAGCTGTAGTCACAGTACAGTCCCTTGTGGTAGTCGCATGTGTCTGCCTCGTTGCACACCTCGCCCACCTGCCGGGCGCAGGTCTTGCAGCAGTCGCAGCCGTCCATGAGGAGGCTCACGCCCGGCGGACAGGCAGGGGTGACCCTGGGACACTCGCAGGGCCACTTGCAGTACTGCGTCCGGTTGTACAGGTCCGCAGCTGGGGATGTGACGGCTGTGGCAGGCGGCATGGCAGTGGAATTCTGGGAGTAGGCCTGGAGAGAGGAACGAGGACAAAATAAGCCTAAAAGACATGCTCAACAACGACTTTCTTAAAAATAAATACAGTTTAAAAATGATATGCAGTTTTCATCTGTAATCATTTCACTGAAACAGTTTTGGTTCACAGAATTGCCTTCTCATTAAGCAATTAATTAATCTCTGTACCATCATGAATGAACCTTCATTACATTGAACTACAATACTGGCTTTGTCCACACAAAGTCACAGGCTTCAGTGACTGCTCTTTCTCTGTGTTTGTGCAAAAACAAAATACCATCCTTTATTACATGAAAGGTATTTGACCCCCTGTGGCGAGGCAATATTCTTAAAATCCTTCATCCTGAATTCTTTCATATCCAGCCCTCTTTGGTAACACATCTGCTTCACTGACATTGGTGAAATGCATCCCGTCACGCTGTGCAATAAATCAAATAAGACCATAAAAATGAATTAAACACCCAGCGGAGATAATCTTGTTAAATCAATGACAGCGTCTAGTCTTGTATGTGTTTAACACTCTGGAAGTGTTACATCATCATATTTAAAATCTGCAACTGTGCTGAGTAGCTACAAAATCCTGCCAATGAACCTTAATCAACGTCTCCCCCCTCAGTGTGTTTTGACTCTTACAAGCTGCTCTGTGAAGCCAAGGTCACACAGTAAAGAGCTCTGCAGCTCTTAAAAGCAGATGTTCACACTGAAACAGGCCACATGAGCCACATTAACAGCCTAGCACTTGGAGGTTAGTTTTGGACAGTGGATGCACGAGTCTCAGCACAGGAAATGTTCTGACAACAACAAATACTTCTTACAGGCCAAAATTAAGTTCTGTTCAGTTTTGAGAACACGGTGTGCTTGAGACAAAGCCAGCAGATGTTTTCTGAGGCCGCCGTACAGTGAGTGAGATTTGCCTCTTATGGAAAGAGAAGTTGCATTACATTTCTGCTGCAAATACTCCGTTTGGGGGCGAAAGTGCAGAATATGTCAACTTTCATGCAACTCACTCAAGTAAAGATAAAATCACGACGGATCTTTATGATTAAAACGCACTGAAGCTGCAGCAGACAACAGGGAGGTGAACAATGCGTCTGGCGTCTAATATTGTATGTATACTCATAAATCATAATATCACCCACATGGTGGGAACAGCAGAGCACTTTTATTAAGCAGCTCCTGATCCGTGAAAGAATCACATACACACACATACGCATGCACACTTAATCTGCAATAAACTGTGAATAAACACGCTTAATCATCTCACGCCAGCCGTAGCCTATGTCATTTCCCTGAGGTGGTTCTCGGCACTTCAGTGGAATTACGGTCATATTAATAACTGCTGTGCACAGTGTTGAAAGCTAATGCAGATAAATTAGTTTTAGTCACGGCCGTGCCACTAAGCCATTTCTCTGACGAGTTCATTTAGCCCGCAGATATCAGGTTAATTTATAGAGAAGAGAGAAAAAAAACAATGAAAAACACAGCGCCAAACCTGTCCGTCACTCCAACAAAGAAAGGAGGGGGGGGGGGGGGCTTCATAAGCTAATTATGAAAACATGGGATCAAGTCTAATGCAATCATCATCCTGAAATCGTTCGTCTTTGCCGACTAAATTCAGCATGATTTTATTTTCAAAGTATTTAATCACTCTCAGGAGAGTAACAGAGCACTAAATGAATTAGAGAAACAGAAATTTAAGAAAACTTGAGCAAGACTACGTTGATTTTTTTTTTTTTTTTTTTTTACAAATTTCGTCCTCTCTGACCTCAAACAGCTGTCATGTTTTAGTGATGGCCGATGAAAACGGTATTTTCTCTGTTGTGAGAAGTGACAAGGACCGATGACCCTCCTTCCCTCCCGTCAGCGTCTGGTCAGACCAGCTGACCTCTGATCTGTGCACAGGCACGACAGGACAAACCCTTCCTCAGGGAAGTGGAACACTTTCTTTCAAAAAATGCCAGGGGGCAATGGAAAAACTGTCACTCTTATAGTTTTCTTAAATTTCCCTCCAAACGCTGGGACATTTAAGAGAGGCAACATGGCTTTGAACTGTTTAAAACGTGTTCATACTTTAAAAGATGCTATGAAAGCAAGAAGAACGTGATCAATTGCATTACTACATTACATTATCAGATACAATGAAAATATAACATCCCATATGATATAATGTATTAATATGACCGAATTTTAATATTCAGCATTGGAGGTATATTTATATATTTATAACTGTGGGAATAGGGGACACAGGAAATCATTAATGAAGCCCTTTAAAAAAGCTGTTCCTTACATAACCACGAGGTGGCACTAAAACATAACAAAAGATGGAAAGTGAAGCCGCAGTGAGGCAACTGGCATCTCACACACTGCAGGTTTAACTCCGGGATGACTGTTGACCCAAGAAAAGGACTTCCCCTCAGAGATATCAGAGACATTTAGAGGGAATAACGGGGTTCAGGTCTATTCAATACCCTGTCAAGAAAACTTTCCACAGTCAGTCAGCACTGACTTATCTTTAGGGGCCACATCTACAGATAACCAATGGAGCAATAATGGAAACCCTATAATACGTGGAAGTGATATCTAGAAGAGGAAAAACAGCTAATAAAAACAAGTTCATGATAAGGTCACTTTGGATTCATACTTAAACATTGACCAGTTGTTCCTGCAGGGATAGAAACTCATTCGTTCGTCAAGTACTACAGGGTCCCTGTAGGTCCCTGTAGGTCCCTATAGGACGTTTGTAGTAGCTTTTCGTGGGACACTGACACTATTAAATGGGCGATAGAGATACATCTTTTCAGAATCATATTAATGCATCCTGAAAGTGAGTTTAGTATGCATCATGCACATTAACAAGATTTCTTTTTAAATCTGCCCTCCATCCCACCTGTTGAATCCCGGCTGCTGTTAGAATCCACAACAGGAGCCAACTCATCACTGGTGCGGAACTGCAAATGCATTGAATCCAGAATTAGTCCCGTTTCAAACGCTCAACCCGCCGCTCCCCGCAGGTGTGCTACATCCTCGTCCCGTCGCTGTCATCTCCGCGGCACCTCTGTCTGCGTCCGGACCGGGGCTGACAGCCTGTTAAAGAGTCCGGGCTGACGTAAGGTCTGAAAGGACGAGCCCCGCATACTTCTGACAGGGGACGGTCTCTTCTCTTTCCCTCCGCTCCACTCTCACCCGATCCTCCTCCTCGGAGCTCTGGCAGCTCCGGTCCTTTGGGCGTGTCTGGAAACCCAGAGACACTCAGGGCCAGACAGAGGTCCCTCTGACACTTAGTGAGTTTCTGCTGCTTCATTTAAGATTAAAGGACAGGTCCAGATTTTAAGAGTCTATCTTAAAACAACACACACGCCAATATGTACATTAGAATAGTTATTGGTTGCTTTAATACTCCCTCCTCTCCATGCTGGCCCTCAGAGATCCTTTCCCGACTTCAATGTAAGTGATGAGGGACAGAATAGACAGTCCTCATTCTGTGCAAAAATACATTCAAAAATCATGCTAATATGAGGCTATGTATTTTCTAAAGTTACTTCCCCGATTACAGCAACCGATAACTCTTTAAACGTACAGTACATGTGGGCACACTTAGTGTGTGCACTGGATGCACATCTGCACATCTGCACCTCTTACAGACCACCATTTATGTCACAGTGGGCTTCATTGCGGCCCGATGGTCTATGTGATATAACTGTAAAATCAGAGCCAGAGAAGCTACTTCTTCAACTTTGTTTACTGTGCTTGTATTCAGCATCTTAGTGTCTGCTTGTTGCTTTCATGAGTATTGTTGATTTGGGATCGTTACTCTCCAGTCGAGCCCCAAAGAGTCGCTGGTGTTTCATTTAACAGCATCTCACCTCATCTGACCTGATCTTTTCGCACTTCTACCTCAGCTGTATAGCTGTCCTAAGAATTGTCTCAAGCTGCACGCAATTTGTTGAAACGATGGTTTGCTTTTAAAAGAAGTGAATAAATATACCCTGCAGGTTACCTACCTCCTACCTACAGAGCCTATTTTAAGGCCGGGGCTGTGTCTGGCCCACAGATGTTCAGTTTAAATCAATGAGGTCATCTATCTCAAAGTCTGCTACTTTGCTTTCCTTTCATTTTCCTGGAAATTTGAATGTTTCTCTTTCAGATGACGCAGACGAGGGCCAAAAGAATTCCACTTTACGCTGCCATTCGACCATATGGAAAATATATTTTATTTCAGTTGTACTGGACGTCTCCTGTCACTGGTCTGCTGATGAAAATATCACTGAAAACTCTGAGAATTAGGCACCGTAGGCAACAGAGAGAGAGCGAGAGAGAGAGAGAGAGGGAAAGAGTGACAGATGAGAAATGAGCACTTTGTGAAGGAGCAAGGTGCCCCGGGTCTGAACCCCTATTATTTACAGGCAGTCCTCTTATCCCTGTCAGAGAGCTGTCAGCTTCTGAGCTGATCTGAGCAGCGCTGCTCTCTCCGCTCTGACCGGGACGACCCGACCCCTCCACAGCACAATGTACCCACTTTCTCTGTCTCTGCTGTCTTTCTCTCACTTCAATCCATTTCCATCCACCTCAGTTCAGTTCATTGATGTATTTGTTACATTTTTATCCTATGTAACTTATCTGTGTCATCTGAGATTTAGTATATTTTCTCTACATTTGATTCTTTTGTTGATGTTGGGTTTTTAAATTATTCCAAAAGTAAGAGTTTCTATTGTAATGGTTTTGATGATTTCCCATGCCTGCAAAATAGGAACCCTCTGGGACTAAATGTAGAAATCTCACATAAACCTCTTGTTTAGTGCAGTTAAGACTGCATCCGTTTTCAAATTTTATCCTACTCTGTGCAGTCTAAGGATTCATTAATGTTATTTGATTCCTTTTTCCATAGTTGATCGACCTCTTTAATGATTCCCTGTGTATACAATACTAATTTGTGATGTACTATTAATACAGTATTATCTTGACTCAGGCTTGGATGTGTGTGCATCTTCAGTTTCAGTAAGAAGCCTGTTTTTTCCTGAGTTTGTTTGAGTCATCTGTACCTGAGAAAGAGCCTGTGTTTCAGTTGCACAAAATACACAAAAAATACCACTCATTACTTTGGGTGTGTCATTACTAGTGATCTGGGTACTACTACTACTTTTATTCCCAAATATATCAGAGGTGGATGTGCACATGAAAAAAAACAAGCTAAAATTGAAAACATTTGTTATTTTGTAAGAGGCTAAAATGAAAAACAAACAAATGAAGACAGACAGACAGACAGATAAATAACCGTCAGATGAGCAGTAACAAATAATTTTAAAGGCTGCGCATTTTGAGACAACCAGAAATTAAAAAAAACTTGAAAGGGAGGTCTTCTGTGATTCATTTATGGAGATTTGTTTGCACTTTCTCAGTCTGCCTCTTTCCTCTTTTGTTTCTCTACTTGTCTGTCACAAACTGGCTCTTGCGCACACCAAAGGCCTTTCCGTCCTCCACTGAAACAATGCAGAGACGGGAAAGGAAACCACAGGTGGTATCAGTCATGCTTGTGTCAGCATCTGTCCTCCATTTTCTGGTCTGATACGATAGCGGTAGTTAACTGCGAAACTTTACATGGACCTACAGTATGCATCATTAGGTGACGTCAATCAAAGCACAGCTGCATGCCAACTCGTCTGTGTTCTTCACGTGTCAGTTGAAGTGCATTCGGTCAAAATATCTAATGAAAGCCAGGTCTGAGGCAACTGCTTTGCCTTCGCATGAAGTGGATATAGTTTGTCAGCTGACTTGAATTCAGGGTGTTTAATGATTCAGTCAACATTTAAAGTTGAAGGGCGTTTAAGGGAAAGGCTTAACAGAGGGTGAGAGCAGAAACAAAGAGCACTAGTAAATGAATTCATGAATTCATTTAGTCTGAAAATAATACTTTGACATAATACACTAATTCGCTTTCTTGCCAAAAGTTAGATGAGAAGATTAATACCACTCATGTCTGTCCACAAAATATGAAGCTAAAGCTAGCAGGCAGTTAGCTTAGCTTAGCATAAAGCCTGGAAACGGGGAAACAGCTAGCGTGGCTCTATCCAAAAGGTAACGAAAGCCTCCTACAGCACCTCTAAAGCTAACTACTGTAATTAACACGTACATCTTGTTTATTTAATCCATACATTAACTATTTCCTGAAGTCTTGTCGTCACAATGAGGTTGCCAGGTAACCCAGGTAATCCGCACATGCACATGGGATCAAACATGAGGTCAACAGTGCTAGTCACTGATCCACTGTGTCACCCTATATTAGCATGTGCACCCCTGGACACAAACACCCCGTGTGCTGAGCATTATCTGTTCCATGAGAGTGAAGGAGCCAGCAAAGCACTCCAGGTATAAAAGTGTGATAGATGGCCTGATTACGGGAGCCGACCATCTATGACTCAAGGCTTGCATAGCTGGTCAAACTGAAAATCCCCTCATTAAAATCCTCTCAACTCACAGAGAAGCCTTGAAGTCAAACCGTGTTTTGGAAATCTTCGAGCTTCAAAGTCAAGTGGAGTCGGTAATCCTCCTTAGAATGGGAGAATGAATTTACAACACCTTGAGGCGACCAAAATCTGCTGAGGTGATACATAAAAAAAAGTTCTTTCACAGCACACCACGAGTGTGGGAACATTTTCTGAACATCACATCACTCCTCTGCAGCTAGTTCCCTCATAATAGACTTCCTAAAACAGCAGAGTGTGTTTTCTCTGCAGCTGGAAATAGCTCTTGAAAGATCAGAAAATTGAGTCTTGCTGCAAATAATACTAAACGCTAACAAAATCCGCCTGCAAGCACCTCTAATGCTCAATAATTAACACTTTATATCTCATTATAACTCAACGTGTCAGTTTTATACTTCAGGTTTTGTTCAGTTTAAAAAGACAACATGTTAAGCTTAAGAGATGCTGTTAGGCATCTCTTAAGCTTACCTCAGACAGATTAGCTGTTTCCAGTCTGTACGTTACTAAGCTAACTGGTTGCTGGCTATAGCTTCATATTTACCGTACAGACATGAGCATAGCCATCTTCACAAAGTGTATTTGCGTGTTTCCCCAAATCTTAAAGTATTCCTTTAAACTTGATTGAACTTTGTGAGCCATATGTACTTAAACTATATGAGTGGCTTGTTTGTTTGTGTGTGTGTGTGTGTAACTGAGAAAGGGCATGGCAGGCTGTGCTCAGACCAGTCCAGTAATTATACTGTCTTTATATAGCTGTGGTTTAAGACTCATGGACTGAGGAAAACATCTGCTGGGCTGCACAGATTTAAAAATCCTATGTGAACTCAAAGCACATGAATAGTGAACGATTCCTCATGTAGCTCGCTGTGTTGTAGGCACTCGTTAACACGGTTTGCTTGCACTTAATACTGTATTATTAATGGATGTAATCCCATAACATTGTTGGCCTGGTAAAGCCAACAGCACACAGGTACAGTTCAAACAAAGGTAAGCTCAAAATAAAATCAGCTATTTAAACATTTGATTTATTAGATGAAATGCTCTCAGCATGTGTTTTATGACTAAGGTTGGGTGTACAATACACACCTTGTGAAAATATATATTAATAATTGATGCATTATTCCTCTGACAGCTTGCACAACTTTGTAAATGATTCTCCACCTTTAGCAAATCACAGTTCTTGAGGAGAGAGATGTTTATATAAAAATCAAGTTTCCATTCATGCCTGTGTTTTTTGTTGTTAAGTGGAAAATCCGAACGTATCGTGCAAACATTTAGTCATGGCCCTGCCAAAAACAATTTCAGTTTCAGGTCCCTCAACCCTGCTCTGTATAATAGGCTTTGTATGAAAAGTAGTGTGTTATACACGTACACATTCAATTACTGTATGTGCTAATGCATGCTGACATTTCCACACAAAGTACACACACCAGGGGCTAAAAGCTGATTAATGATTTGTTTATGATTAAAATGATTTACACCAAAGGCTTTTAATGTCTATCATTATTCTTTCCGAGCAGCTTATTTCCACTGGCTGACCCAGCAAGACTAGATTTATAACTTTGGTGAAACATTTTTGTCTTTTTCTATTAAAGATCTGCTGTAATATCTCCTCTTTAGCTGTCTGCAGCTACCCAGCTAGACAACAGCAGATCCATCAGGATAGCATCAGTCAAACCAAATGGAAGTAAGACATTTAAGGATGCAATCTTTAGCCATATTTTTGTCTGGCTTGTGTCAGCTTTTGGTCTGCTCAAAAGCTGCTTGTATCACATTTTAAGGCACATTTGTCCAGACAGTCTCACTACAGTAGAAGTTAGCATGAAATCTGTTTCAGTTCATTTTTTTAAATTGTGAAATTTTGGTAATTTTTTTTTGATCATGATCAAAACCTACAGGGACACCAACACTAGGTGACGAAGGACTCACACAAGGTAAATACATAGTGTTTAAAGGAATATTTCAGTGTTGTGCTGAGTTTCATGTCAAAAATGCAACATCTGTGTGAATGTAGCTTTTTCTGTCCCGGTAACTTAAGTTGAAATTCCTCACCTCACGTCAGCCTTATCCTGTGATTTAAGTCCAGGCTCAGACATGCCTCGTGTGAATGTATTGCACATGCTGGTACTGTGCCAGCCTACAAGCATTGTACAGTATTATGGTGTGTGTGTGTGTGTGTGTGTGTGTGTGTGACAATGTCAGAAGATGTGCAATAGGACGCCAGTGCCTATGTGTATGTATGAACGTGTGTCTTGAACACAAACCTCTCCAAAGGTTGCGGTTCACATCTCATGAATTAAGGGGCAGCTGTAATGGAGCTTCTTGTCAGCTGCTAACACACTGCGCCTACACCGAGCTTTTGCGCCGCTTTGTTCCTTTGTTTTTCTTTTGGCAGGCGAGAGGTGACATGTAGACAAAGCAAGGGATTTAGGATGCTGCGAGATCCGAACTGTTCTCAAGATCATGACTTTTAACAAAAGCTGTCTTCTGGAGCCTCTGTGTGCAGGTCAACAATAAGCAGCCCAGTGAGGAGTATACGTTTCAGCTAAGTATGGCTTTGGCTGTAATTCAAACCAAACACCGGCTCGAGTTCCTTTTAGCTCCATGTAGACATTGACTTGTACGTTTCAAAAACACAAACATGTGACTGTTTTTGGACAGGTCTTGGTTATAAATGGCTGATTTGTTGAGGTTCTGGTATTTCTTGATTGCATGAGCCCAGCCCACTGTAGGAATGCTATGTCTTAGCGTGTTTATCCTGGCTGACCTGCTATCTCTAAAGGCCTAGCCCCAGGATATGTAATTTTGAAAAGCTTCTATTTGTAGTCAAGAATTGGCACAAGGTGCTTTCTGACTTACAGATGGGTACACAGCACAGAGATCAGATCTTTGCTGAGGCTTTTCAGCAGCTGTTTATCACGATCCCTCTGGATCCTGTGCATATCCAAATGACTGACGGGGCTAAACGACTTTGAGGCATTCTCAGGCTTTAATGCCAGATCTCTTACATCAGCAACTAATCCCCTCAGCATTCATGGAATCACTCATTGACAAATTGGCAAAAGCACAATCACCCTTGGATTTGCGGAGGGCTTGGGGTATAAATAACAGACCTTGGTTGGATGATCTGGGTGGCCTGGAGGTGGAATAGGGATGCAAAAGTTTGGAAATGTATAAAGGGTCAAGACCATGTAGGGCCTCATATGTGATAAGCAGTATCTTGAAATCTGTTCTATACTTAACAGGGAGTCAGTGAAGGGATGCAAGGATTGGTGTGATGTGGGATTGTGGTTTTGGTTAGCAGCCTGGCTGCAGCATTTTGCACGAGGTGCAGATGGAGCTGGGCTGCTTGGCTGAGACAGGAGAAAAGAGCATTGAAGTAGTCAAGGCATGAAAATATGAGGGTATGGATTAGTAATTGCATAGTGTATGTCTAATCTTTGAGGCTAGGCTTGAAAGGCTGAAAGAATCAGATGCACCATCAGCAGCACAAGGAAGAAAAAAGAAGAGGAAAAAAAGATTATGATCAGTGTGATGGTCCAGGCTGCCTTATCTGCTCCATCTGTTGAGAATGTCAAAAGGTTAAGGGGGAATCTCGGAGCCTTCGTGGCTTTTCTCAAAGTGAAGTGAAGTCGTAAACGGGATTTAGAGCTGAGCACATCCCTGGAGAACCCGACAGAGTGAAAACCGCACTTTAAATGTCTGTCTGGTTTACGCAACCGCAACTCCAAACCTGCAGGGACCAGTTGAAAGTGAGATGGCATGACAGGGTTTCCTTTTATGCCTTGCTCCATCTTCCTTGCCTTGCATATGTGTAAGAAGGCTGCAGAGCTGCCAGCAATCATCCCAGATAGTTCCAGTATTTTTCCTTTGACCTTTCCTGCTCTGTGAAGTTGGTAATGGGAGTGAGTGAGGGCCAGTTACACCCTGGGATGAAACACAACCTGCACACAGTAGACATCTCTTCAGTATTGTCTGCACTCGACCATGAAATATGTTCTTACACAGCAGTTAATAGCTAGACACTAAGTCAGTATATTGTTGTGACCCAGGATCAGATTCTCCTCAATGCATGTGGCTGCTGACAGGTGAAGCATGGCCTCACGTGTTTCCTGTTTTGTCCATACAAATTGTTCCAGTCAATACAAAGCCTTTGCTAATGAAAACACCTCATAGTTTGTATCAGTTTGACCTAACTTAAACAAAATAAAAAAAGATTTAACTAGTGAAAAGTTTGAGGGTAAAGTTGAAGAACACCACAGTAAATAAAATAAATGCAAATAAATAAAATACCACTTTTTGGTAGCAGAAATAGCTACGTACTGTAATCACCTTATCCTGGACTCTGATGAAGGGACGGGAGTTGGCGCCGGTCAGCTCTGGCTCGATACCTTGGACACAGATGACAAGGTGAATTCCAAAGTTAAAAACATCAGGTAGGAATGTCAGGAACGAGGGCAATGACAGGAATCACATTACACACATTCAGTGATGGCTACATTAGTGGATTGAACACCAGGAAGCATTTTCTCCCTCACAGAAATACAGAAAGGGAATATTGTTTTGCTTTATTATCATTAGTTAAATCATTTGTCAAACCTATCAAGCTTCAGTGTTTTGGTGAATAGATGTAATGCATAACTATCCAGTTTTTAGTGATCTAGAGTTTTTAAAGTTGTAAGCATCAGCAGAGAGAGTCAAAGGTCGTCCAGAATAACATCAGTGCACGTCCACGACTCGCTTGAACTTTGAAAACTTGGTGTCTGTTTCTTCCTGCACATTATAGCAGCTCCATAAGGATTTGCCATTTTGGTCAGATCTGTTTTTGTTATTATGCTGCATTAAGAAAAAAGTAAGTATGTGGTATTTGTGAAGGATAATTGAATATTTTAAAGAGATATTCAGACAGCAACTACTAGTATTTGAGGTCAACCCAAAGGCTAATAGTTCGAGTTATCCAATGTAACTTTTGCTAAACAGCTGCCAGAGACAATTACAGGATAACAGAAAGTGATAAAACATAATTTAACAATAGAACAAGCAGACTGTAGTCGTAAAGTCCACAAACTAACTCAGTAATGTCAGTTACATAGCGATATCTATCAAAGGTTTGCTAATATTAGCTGGCATTAGCCACCATATGCTACTGGTCATAGACCACATAAGGCTGTAGCAACAAAACCCCCGAGCGTGTTGAATTGAATTGAACGGTGTGTTTTTTTGCTTATGAATATGAATATGAACTTTTCATTTGTAAGGGGAGGATTGTGTTACTCATTCTTTCAAAGTTACAAAGTCTCACTTTAAAGAGAAAAGGAAATATGCTTTGACTGTTAAGTTGTGCCTACAAACTCTAAAAAAGACATTTATTTCACACATAGACGACCTCTGAGTCTTGCCAGCTGTATGCCCAGGATTACAGAGTGCATTTCAGTCTGCTCATGTCACACTAGTGTGTGTGACGTTGAGTTTTTCTCCACAGACATCCTGCATCCATAACATTATCTATATATTCTACTAAGACATCAAACTTAGACAGCCATGGTTACACAGTAAATTCAAGACTTGTTGGCAATTCCTTTTCACAGTTCCGTTGTGGATTGTTTCTCAGAAAAGTAATAAAGCAAATAAGCTGCCTTGGAGTGCCAGCAGGAGCTGAATGATTTTGAAAATCAGCCAGTGGAAAAATAACTTTAGAGTGTTTCCTTTATTATGTAACAGTTGCTTGGATTTACTTTTCCTGAAAAAGGTGCATCATCAGTTAGTCAGTGAAATAGTTCAATGTGTTTTTTAACTAAGCTGAATGAGTACAATATAATTCTATGTCAAAATGTTTTATTTAAGTTATCAAACTGAACAAATGGAACATTTTTACAAACATAACCCCTGAAAATATAACCTTCTGTCAAGTGAAGGCAGCTAACATGACATCTACATGGCATTATCTGCTCAGCACTGTGAATTATTACATTCCACACCGTATATCGCTCATCACGTTTCCAGTGTGCAAACACATGCTTACACCAAAGCTGACAACAGCAATGAGGTCTTTATCAGATCTGGCTCTGGGGGGGTTTTGGGATTTACATGTCTTAAAAACAGCAGTGTGCCTATATGTCTGTAGGGGGGTGGATGTACTTTCACAGGTGCACAGTGAAAACATGCATCATGAAAATAGCTTGCTGGCCTGTAATGACGGGGTAATAGATGATGACGCTACGATAAATGGTAAACTCCCATCTGAATCTCTGAAGAGAGCGACTGCGTCCACTGATGCAGACTCTCATTATGGGCTTGGCAGGGCTGGCTGGCAAGGTAACCGATAGTTATTCTGCTCTGGATGTGAAGGCTGGCATTATCATTGGTGTGTGTGCGTATATGCGTGCATGTGGAGGTGGGCGGGGCTGACAGAATACACAGGTGTGCCTCATGGAACCACTGATAACAGAGCTTGAATGACAGCCTGACATTAGGAACACTTTCCCTCTTTGCAGAGCACACCTTTGGGGGTTACACTGCAGGGAGACTTGTTAGCTTAATGGCTCAATTATTGCAAAACTGCACCTCATCCACTAATGGATGCATGATGTCAAATCTTTCCTGGAATAACCTTAGGCAACTAAGGCTTTGAGAATTAAAGGGGCTCTCCACAGAGTTTACACATCAAAGTCAGTCAGTTGGTATGGAGTTTGAAAGACCTGGACATTTACCAGGCACAGAGGGTCTAACAAACGATGCTGAGAGTTGCATTATAGGAAATATAGATTCACTGGAGCCCATATTCATACTCAAGACTAAAAGTCAGGATATCTCGGCCTGTATAAATTTTGACCATTCTTATAAAAATCTGTTTCTTGCAAGTTCCCCAACTTACGGAGGCACACTACTACCCATACAACTCATTTAAGCCCTCTTTTAGGAATTGCATTGTAAATGCACGTTTCTCTTATATTTACACTAATACTTACCATGGTTACCATGGTAACAGCAAGTGCAATTCAACACACAGCAAACTCCCTGAGCAACTGCTTTGTCAGATATACCACATAAGTGCAACTGGTGTATCTGTTTAGAGCGCAGCCAAACAAACTCATGTTATTTTAGTAGTTATTGGCGTGATTAGCCTTATTAGCTTAAGCGCTAACCGCTGTGACAAATACATTGCGTTTCCTGTGACTGCTTCACCATAAAAGCCAGTATTTTGCCAGTTGAATGCTGAAGAAGCAGCAGCAGTAGAAAATGTTTGGTCTGAATTAGCGGTACATTAATACAACTCTGATATGCCTGTGGGAGAGTGAACAGTAAACAGTGAGGCTAATATCGATGAGATAAAATTAACAGTAACACTGGACTATATGCTGAATAATTTTCTTATGCGTGTTAAGGCATCAAGTCCAGCACCAGAATAGCAAACTCCGCCACAAACAATTACAACTACTACATACTGAGTTAATTACAGGCTGTAAATACATTAAATGGCTATTGCTGAAAAAAGGCCAACCGTACATAGTATCAAAAATGGGTTTGATTGTTTGATTTCAGTACATGAGAAGAAAGAGTGGCATCACACTTCTGTGTTATTCATTACTGCAGCTTTTCTTCATGCAAGTTATTTTGCCAAGAGGGTCCAGCCACAGTTCTCTCCATTTTTAAGTGCCATCACATGTACCAGAACTGGATTTTTTTAATGGTGGTCGCGGTTCACAGTAATGTCAGTGATGTAATTCCTATGAGTAATATTTTCCGATACACAGCTGAAAAAAAAGCCATTAAGTCACGTCTCATTATTGCAGCAGACTGGAATGAATGTTTCAGGTCTGGAAAGGTTGTTGTTGTTGATCCAATGAGGAACTTTGCTTTTGCTTCCCTGCCAGAAAAGACTAAACAGAGGACAACTTTGCAGCCCTGTGCTCTCTCTCCTCACAAGCTCTGCTATAATGACACAGTAGTTTGCATGTACAGACTCAGATTTTTCTTAATGCAATTTCATCCAATTATGTTTCCATAAAATCACCAAAATGATTCTGCTGAAGTGTGCTCAGGGATAAAATGCCATGTTATTATAGTTATTCTGCATCATTAAATAAGCAAATAGAAATTACGCTGCTGCCGAAATTCATCTGAGGATTATATTTGTGAACGCTCGGAGGAATGCATTAATGGAGGGCTGATTACTGATGCTGTGGAGGATAAGATGCTCCAGATGCCTGAATGACCCACATACAGTGACCATGTTACATTAATGATTACAGGCTAACTGGTGGAGGATTTGGAGTCCTTTATATTAAGTATTTTTGGTCTGTGGATAAAACAGTGGCTGAAAAAGCTGCAGATACATACACATGCACATGTAGCCAACACACGCCCTGTCAATCCTGTGGTTTCGAGTCCGGTGGGGTCAGCCTTGCTTCTGTATTTAGAGACTGCTTATTACAGTGTGAGAACACAAAAACCACATAAGGACTAACTACCGGTGTCCGAGCACGTGGAATGTGTATTGTTTTTAGGAAAAGAGGAACTGTGGAAAGATTCATTATAACAACAATCACTTCTTGCTTCCACTCCTTGCCAAAGAGCCTTAAAGCCATATGAACACGTCTTGATTTAGACTTCCAGAAAAAATAAATTATAATGGGATTTCCTAACAGTCAGTAATTTTGTAATTTTAGACAGAGGGAGGGCGTGGAAGTCACTTCTCCTTAAAATGTTCAAACACATCCAGTCTCCTGCACACCAGCCACTGGCAACTGTAGCCAACGTCAGCCACAGACAGAGAGTATCTGCCCAGAAAAAAAGTGCTTACAAATCACTGACCATCTTCAAAGTTGGAGCTTCACTTCCCAAACACACAATCAATCACACAGACCTCTCTAGCAATTATCCATGTGAGGAAAAGTCTCTGACAGCTAAAGATCAACTTTGCAACCAGGCTAACACCTGCAAACACCTGCTACACTGCTTTTATGAGCATTTTGTGAATAAAGACATATGTTACAAGTGTCTTGACATGGACATGGATCTATAAAAAGGAGTTTGAATTCATGTTTTTACCAGTAATGGTAGTTTGTGGCAGTTTAATGCCCACTTATGATTTCATTTCTTCCTTTTTCTCAATGCACTAGCCTATAAGATATTATTCATGTCATTTTCCAAATAAACATCTGCCTGATCCAATTTCAGACAAAGCTTATTGATAAACACAATTTAGATGGGAAAGATTAATTACCTTAAATACTTGGGGAATATGTTTCTCATCCCGATGCAACAAAGAGTCCATTGAGCTGGAGGTCAGTGTGAATGGCCCCACTGGTTGAGTTTCACCTGTGTTATGTCTGCTAGTGACTCATTCAAACACACACACGGCCCTGGCACTGTCAGCGACAGGAGCCAGGACCTGAAGAGAAAAACAAAATCAAAAAGTTGTGTTGTCAAGGAGGAAAATATTCCAGAGTGAAGTAATAGCCTTGTATGCCTAAATACTGTTGTGTCAAATAGTTTTAAATCCTGTACCTTTTTTTCTATACTGTGTCCTCTGTATCGTTATCCCTCTGAAGTACTGTACAATTTTGGTACGTACACTTTACCTGAGTATTTCTGTTTTATGCTACTTAATACTTATACTCCACAACAGTTCAGTGAGAAATATTGCACTTTTTACTCCATTACATTTATCTGACTGCTATACACACAAAACCTACGATCCGCTTACAATGTATTGTTTAAATGAAACTACACAACAGTCGGTAAAGTAGTTAGAATTAGCTCCACCTCGACAAAGTATAAGGATTAAATGTTGGTTACACATGAATGCATCACTAATAATTAATGCAATAAGATAATATATAATAGTATTACACTGATAGGCGCCATTCTCTTGCATAATAAGCAACTTACTTCTGATACTTTCTGTACTAAGTATTTTTACAGTGTGGTATTGCTACTTTTTCTTAAGAACAAGATCTGAGTACATAATACATTTATTTCTTCTACCACTGTCATTTAGATATATTGATTATGACCTCCCCATCAGACTTATTCTTTACTTTGTTATATAGTGCATTGGTAATACAGAGTATACAGTACAGTATGTAATAGAAGTACTTGCACTAGCAGCGAGGTCCGCAGATTATCCAGAGTAAGAGGTATATTGTTTCTGGTAAGTAATGCAGCTGAACCAACCCCTTTAATAACCAGTTCACAAAAGCTTGTCTGCTGGAGCACACAGCTGTTGAGAGAAGCAAAGAAGATGGAGACATTTGCCTGTAATATGTCCACCAGTAAATACAAGTGAAATCTAATTTTAAACTTTCTGAAAGTGAATAAAACTGCCCACAGGAAATGTTGCACATTCTAGAAGACAAAACTGTGAGCTTTTTACACCGTCACCATACAAGCTACATGTTGACTTTGTATCTATTTTCATCTGAAGCTGATGAAGACTTCCTTCCTTCTTTGCAACAGTTAAGAGTCCTGGCATCTGACACCAGCCACCACCCACTTAGCTACAGCAGCTGCTTTTTTTTTTACAACCAGCAGAAAAACTGTTCGGTTCAGCCTAAAAAATGCAGATTAGCTGCAGTTCAGTTAAGACATGATGTGATGTACAATTCCTGTGTACTTCCTCTAAGGAATATTTATCTCTCAGAACTGAATCTCCTCCTCACACAGCAGGAAGCCAACAAAAGGAACTGCCAGCTCAGTTATTTCTCCAACTAATATCTGCCAAAAACTCAACAGTGACGCAGATATGAAAAGGGTTTACTGTATATGACATATATTTATCTACTATTAAAAATCACCAAAGGGCTTTAAGATAAGTTTACTTTAACAATGAGGCTGATCTCCTGCTCTTTGCTTTTACTGCATCACTGTCCCGCATTCAGAAAGGAAAGGTGGCAGAGAAAAGAGGCCTAACGGTCTGGAGCAGACTAATCCAGGTTTTAATATGGAAAAATACATGAGCGAAGTTGTCTTGAGAATAATAAAGTGTGGCACTGAGGAATATTCTTATGTAACCAGGAATCTGAGGCTTCAGATACACTCAATCTATCCTTATATAAGGGTTGAACTCGATTAATGGTAAACATGGTGTTACATTTGATATTTTGATTGACGTCTTCCGAGGGCGTATCAAAACATTTGTGCAAAAATACTGTGATTCAAATAAAAAACATCATATTTATGGAGCTGAGGTGAGAATCAGAACATGAACATATATAAATGTCATACAGACTGTGATGTGCTGTCTCGTAAGGTCATAGAGCCGAAATTCAATGGTTTGGGTTCCTTAATTTGGAACTTCAGCAATGTCATTATCTGATACTTTCAGACACCAGATAAACCCATGTTTAACACCAACACACTTCCAGTTTCCACTCTGCAGAGTGATAGATTCGTGAGAGATTCACTATGGTGATGATTTTTATGTGTCCGTATTTCTATGCAGATAACCACAGTGGTTACAATCTCTGGGTGTCTCACAAACATGAAAGATTTCCACTGGGCCAAACAAGCTAGTTTTCTGACTAAATATATTATTATCATATGTCTCTAAGCTAAGCTAAATATTTAGTGTACAGACATGCAAGTGGTATCAATCTTCTCATCTAACTCTTGACAAGAAAGCAAATACTTATTTACTAAGATTTTGAACTTTTCCTTGAATTATTTAGTCCATAAAATGTCAGAAAATAGTGAAAAATGTTTGTTACAATTTCCTAAAGCCCAAGATGCCATCTCCATCTTTATCTTGTTCTGTCCAACCAACAGTCCAAAACACAAAAATATAAAATTCAATATCACATAAGACAAAGAAAAGCATCAAATCTTTACAATGGAGAAGCTGGAACAAGGTAATGCTTGATATTTTTGCTTGATAAATTACTCAAATGATTAATCGATTATCAAAATATTTGATTCACTTTCTGTCAATTGAGTCATTTCAGTTGTAAATTTTTTATTTTAAAATAATGTCAATACTTTCCATATCAACAAAAACTGGCAGCAAACAGTCATAATATGATGATAATCTCTACTGGAACATTCCCAAGACAGAACATTGTGACATATAATTCACAGTCTAAAAACATCTAAATGAATTATGAATGTAAACAAAAAATAATAGTGCTTTCAGTTAACTCTAAATAAGTCTAGAGGGCTGTTGTGTAACCCCTTCTTTCATGACCTGTTTTGTGTGTTTCAACAACACTTTTGCTGGCCCTCTTCCTCATTTCATTACAGGAAGTGAGTTTGCAGTCAGATGCAATGCTGTTGCCACACTCTGACAGATCATTGCTGTAAACTCGTGTGAACATGGTACCTCTCTAGTACCAGACTGCTGCTGCCACCATGTCCTGTTTGGGCCATCATCTCTTCCAGCACGCTTGATGCCATCACAGCAGGTGAGCCACGAGTCCTACAGGTAGGTGTTTACATTTTACCACATCAACTGCTTCTGCTACGTACCGCTAAGTTTTTGTATCGATGAAAAATGCTATTTCTCCATACTGGTTGACTGAACACCGTGTGAAGTAACTTAAGACTACGCGACACATAGGCAGGATGTGTTGAAACGCATGTTTTTTTTATTATCATAATGTAAATTATGTAATATGACTTTGCAATTTTGGAACCGGTTTTTGCTATATATTAATTCAGTATCATTAATTAATGTTAGTTGTCAGTACGCAGAGCTAGGTAGTGCAATGGAAAATTGAGTGATAGCATCTTGCCTCAGCTTCCCCATTCTGCACAGAGTCTATCAGTTGTTCAATTGTCAGCTTATAGGAAGTTACAAACTTTGTGGTGCAGCAGCAGAGAGAAGTTTAGTGGTATAGAAAAAGATACAGGTAAGTACATGAGTGTAAAATTGTGAGGACTTGAGGAGTACATTCGCAGTATATCTGTCTCTCTTCAGGCTGGAGGATGGGGAATATGATGAGGGGTGTGAGTGCCAGGGACAAGGTCAACACAGACAACCTTGACAGCTCTCTAAAGGGTAAGATTGTAAAATAACATCATATTTTTTGTAGACTGCATAGTGAAAGCTTTCTCCGCTGCTGTCAGTAACAGCAGTCATGCACTTTGTACATTAAAAAGTGGTATATTTCCACGGATAGCATTTTGCACAATCCCTGCACACAGCACTGAAGCACACTGGTCTCCAGATATTATTTATTTGTATGTTACGATATGCTCAGCTATGTTAACAGTCTGATGGTATCAGAGATGTCATGATAAAGTAAGCTACACTCAAAAATAACAAAATGAACAGGCAATAGTTTCCAAGGTTTGGTCTTAGACATCTTTGGACTTTTCCAGAATCAAGATGTCTGTGTATCAGCATTCGGCTGTGTTTGTAAACGCTGTAAATATTGTTCTTGGCAGGTTTGGAAGACGACATGGTGGTGGTGCTTCAAGACTACCCATCTTGTGAAATCAGCCAGCCCATCTACAGGATGGGGGAGAAGCTCAGAGTTGTTGCTCAGTACGATCATGTTTTTGCATTTTTGATTAAAAACAATACAGTTTGCTGATCCAGACACACATTTGGTAGACAGAAGGTCTCAAATAGCTGTGAGGAAATAAAGTCTGGTTTTGTAACTTGATGCTCTAGGTTTGCAGTATAGAGAAGTGCTCACACAAAAAAGGTCAGTGGTTGATTCCTCTTTGCCTCTTTTTGGTGGCCAGGGAGGCTTACTGGTGGAGAGTCCGCTGTGTCCAAACAGGAAAGGAGAACTATATACCCAACAGCCATGTGGCAAAAGTGTACCATGGGTAAGTGAAAGTATACTGACACAATTCTCTGTTTGAACTTATTTTAAATTGATCACAGCAAACATTACCAAATGCATCTTTTTCCACTCCTCTATCTAAGATCTCTGTCTGTCTGAAGGAAGATAACAGGAGATGTTGGTCATGTGTTGTATGATACAGCTGTATGTGTTGATTTTAAGGTTATGTCTTTAATATGAATGGGATTTTACTGCTAAGGTTTTAAATGCAGCAAGTATTCAATGTGATCTGGTGTTTTTTGTTGTGTCAGTTGGCTGTTTGAGGGGGTGGAGAGGCAGAAGGCTGAGGAGCTGCTCTGTCTACCTGGGAACAGACTGGGCTCCTTCCTGGTGCGGGAGAGCGGCAGGGAGAGAGGTGAGTACATTTGCTACAAAAGTCCAAAAAAATCCCCACCGCCAACAAAAAAACAAACAACAAGGAAATCTCAGTACTGTACAGTAAATATGAAACCACAGCCAGCAGCTTGTTAGCTTAGCTTAGCACAAAGACTGGAAATAGGGGGAAACAGCTAGCCTGGTTTTGTCCAAAGGTAACAAAATAGGGACCAGGGACCTTCTGGAATTGCTGCTCCCAGCCAAAAGTCTGGGACATATCTTTTTTTTGGTATGGATTAAACAAACAACATATAATATGTTAATTAGTGATTTTTAGAGCCAGGCTAGCTGTTTCCAGTCTGTATGCTAAGCTAAGCTAGCAATATTTCTTTAAGGACGGGGAACTACCTGTAAGTGGATTCTCCCATGACAGATTCTGTGGGGTCATATTTTATTCTGAAACTTCTCTTTACTCATGATACAAAAGTGCACAGTGACTAAGCATGAGAAGAGATGAACATACAGTACAGGACTGACATTCATTTTACTTCTGCTTTTCCATTTTCAGTCTGCGTGGGTCAGTAGTTATTGATGTTCTTCTACTATTGTGTGCTTGTTTTCTAGAACAGAGCAGCCTGGTGTCAGGATTGAAAGCATATTGTTAAGAAGTGTACGGTTTGTGTCCTTATATCCTTAGGTCTGTATTCGCTCTCAGTGAAGCACAGGATCGTAAAGCACTATCGTATCTTCAGACTGGACAACAGCTGGTACTACATCTCCCCTCGCCTCACTTTCCAGTGCCTTGAAGATATGATCAATCACTACTCTGGTGGGTAGATGCACAAAAAAACATAGATACATAACTAAGCAGTAACACAGAGGTCTAAAAATAAACAAAAAGGAAAGAAACATCACAACATGTAGAGCCGTACATAAGCACACAAACAGACATATGCAATCGCACACACACATAAGCACTGAAAATAACTTAATATGCTCTTAATATAGAAGTGTTTCTTATCAGTGGGTGACTATTTATTTCCTGCTCTGACAGAACATATTTGGAACAAAACAGGAAATGAGATACATTATGCGTACTTGATAATGACCACTGGTGCGTACATAGTGAGACAAGTGCTAGCGTTATTCTATATGGACCCCCAACCCACCCCCTTCACATGTTTGGCGTGTGTGTTTGCCTGAGCAGTAGAGTGTGAGAGTGGTGAATGCAAATTATGCAACATAACATTTGTTCTGTGTTTGTTTGTAAGCTTGTGCTTTACTTCCCCTATTCTCGCCTTTTCAGACTTTGCAGATGGCCTATGTTGTGTGTTGACCTCCCCCTGTCTGTCAGGCACGACCCCGCCATTAGATGCAAATCCTGGAGCTCCACCTGTAGTCATGCGACGCAACTTTGACTGGAGGAAAGTAGACAGGTACAACAGAGGCTTGGTGATGGTATTAACCAGCTGTCAGCATGACAGTGCATAATGAAATTGACAGATAGTAGTAGTAGATAGTCATCTGTTCTCTTCTTCTGTCTGTCTAAATAACAAAGATCAGATGGAAGAATATAGACTACGGCTGCAACATTTATTGTTTTGTGTATAAAATGTTGGAAAATAGTGACAATTTGCATTTTAATTTTCCAGATCCCAATGTGATTTATTCGTTTTATATGGCCAACAGTCAAAAGATAGTCAAAGATATTGAATTTACTATCATATATGAGAAAGAAAAGCAGACAATCTTCAAACCGGAACCATGTTTGGCATTTTCTCTTGAAAAATATTGAAATATTAAGCTATTGTCAAAATAGTTGCTGATAAATTTTCTTTCAATTGGCAAATTAATTAATTATTTAACTATTTGTTATTGAGTAAAGATATTCAAGCAGATCTGCGGTAGATGGATTTGAGTGGTGGTTTAAAATCCAGGAGGTGACATACTGTACATCATTTTCATATTTTTTTCACAAATTGCAATACTAAGTTGCTCTGTTCTCATTTATTTTTTCATCTCCTTCCTTAACAGGAGACAGCTTGTCAGCACAGCGTCAGAAAGTGACAACATGGTGAGCTACGGAGTCAGGAACAGCATCGCTGCCTACTTGTCCTTTTCTGGGAGTCAACATGCTGCACAGATGAAAGGAGAGAGCAGGAAGAAAAAGAGTAAATCGGTTTATGCTATCCCTGACAGCGGCCTCACAAACACTGACTATGATGATGATGACTTCTAGAGACAGCAGTGGGGCTTAAAAGACTGGAATACCTTCAAGTGGAGGGCAGTAGAAGGCATCCTTCTCTGAAAACCACCACATTTCTGATGGTTTCAGCAGTGGGCTGCACTGAACTGACGTTTGTGTTAAGCATCCCAAACATCAAAGTGTGTTATAGTGTCTAATGTGACCACTTTGAAGTACTTTAACAATAACGCAAATTGCATAACCACTTATATGTTGTCTCAGCTAATGAGACAGGACTATATGGAGTTGAACTGGGCAATGGTGCAATTGAACTGTGATGTGTATTCTGCACATGAGCCGGAAAAACAAAACAACCTGGCATTATGATAGTGAAAAGGAAACTTGCATGCTATGGGTATTGTAATATTAACGTGTGTATGAGTATCAGTGGTTTTCAAACTATTTTCCTTTGTTCTTAATAAATGTTATATGGTAAAAATGCCACTATGACATATTTTCACCCTATTAAGTTGATATGGAAACGTATTAGCAAACAGTGGCAAATCCAGCAGATATGGAGCCGCATTAGCAATAATTTGGAGTCGTGTTTGTGTCCACCTGATAAGTCCAATATTCACTCTCCTTTTAGCTGTTTTTGGTCTCCACCTACTCTTGAGGGAAATATTCAATTCAATTCAATTCAATTCAATTTTATTTATATAGCGCCAAATCACAACAAAAGTCATCTCATGACACGTCAATGGTGTCGAATGCAGCACTAGGTCTAAGGTCTAACAAAACAGAGACAAAACAGTATAGAGACAAGTCCTTTGTCTGATGCAATTAAAAGGTCATTTGTAACTTTCACCAGTGCTGTCTCTGTGCTATGATGCGCTCTGAAACCTGACTGAAAGTCCTCAAGCAACTTATTGTCATGTAGAAAGTCACACAGCTGGTTGGCGACTGCTTTCTCCAGAATCTTGGAGAGAAAGGGAAGGTTAGATATACTGTAGGTCTATAGTTGGCTAAAACCTCTGGATCAAGAGTGGGCTTTTTAAGAAGAGGTTTAATTACAGCAATTTTAAAGGACTGTGGTACGTAGCCTGTTAATAAAGACAGATTGATCATGTCTAGTAAAGAAGTGCTGACTAAATGTAAAACCTCTTTAAGCAGCCAGGTTGGGATAGGGTCTAAGAGACAAGTTGATGGCTTAGATGAAGAAATGGTTTTAGTAATTTGGTGAAGGTAAATGGGAGAAAAGCAATCTAAATATACATCAGGTTTTACAGCTATTTCTGAGATTCCTGTGTTTGAAGGTAAGGTACCACCTGGAGACAGAAGGTGATCAATTCTGTCTCTGATAGTTAGAATTTTATCATTAAAGAAGCTCGTGAAGTCATTACTGCTGAGGGTTATAGGAATACATGGCTCCATAGAGCTGTGACTCTCTGTCAGACAGGCTACAGTGCTGAAGAGAAACCTGGGGTTGTTCTTGTTCTCTTCTATTAATGATCAGTAATAGGCTGCTCTGGCTTTACAGAGGGCCTTCCTATAAGTTCTAAGACTATCTTGCCAAATTAAACGTGATTCCTCCAGTTTGGTGGAGCGCCATTTCCTTTCAAGTTTCTGCACTGTTTGCTTTAATTTGCGGGTTTGGGTGTTATACCATGGAGCTGACTTTCTTTGTTTTATTATCTTCTTTTTAAGAGGGGCAATAGAGTCAAGTGTCAATCGCATTGAGCCTGCAGCAATTTGTTAGGGACTAAGGTTAGCATAGGAGACCTCAGTTGTATTGAGACATGGCATTGAATTAAATGCCGATGGAATCACTTCCTTAAATTTAGCTACAGCACTATCAGATAGATATCTGGTGTAGACTTTTTTTGCCTAATGGCGTGTAGTTCAGTAATAGGAATTCAAAAGTTATTAAATAATGGTCCAATAACAAAGGATTCTTTGGAAAGACAATTAGATGCTCAATTTCAAGTCCATATGTCGGAACCAGGTCAAGGGTGTGATTAAAACAGTGAGTGGGTTTCTGTACCCTCTGACAGAAGCCGGTCGAATCCAATAATGAGATAAACGCAGTACCAAGGCTGTCCTTATCAACGTCCACATGAATATTAAAATCACCTACGATAACGACTTTGTCTGTTTTAAGGACTAAACCTGATAAAAACTCTGAGAATTCAGATAAAAATTCAGAGTATGGACCTGGAGCGCGATAGACTATAACGAATAAAACTGGCTTCAGTGTTTTCCAGGTTGGGAGTGAAAGACTAAGAACAAGGCTTTCAAATGAGTTATAATCCAGTTCAGGTCTAGAGTTCATCAACAGGCTTGAGTCAAAAATGGCTGCAACTCCACCTCCCCGGCCGGTGAATCGAGGGATGTGAGTATTAGTATGACTGGGCGGAGTGGATTCATTCAGGCTGGCATATTCTTCATGACACAGCCAGGTTTCTGTCAGATACAGTAGATCAATATGATTATCTGATATTAACTCGTTTACTAATACAGCTTTAGATGACAGAGATCTGGTGTTTAACAGTCCACACTTGTTTTGGCCCATAGCAGTGGTGGTCTTAATTTTTATTAAGTTTTTATTAATGACTCCTCTCCTGTTTTTGATTGAATTAATTTAAGTGGTCGGGGGCCAGACACAGTCATTATGGGGTTTTGGGTGGGTAACTGCTCTAATGGAAGCGCAGAGAAGCATGTAGGACTGCGACTCTGCCTCCTGGTCTGGACTCTGGCTTTTTAGCTGCTAAATGCTCCCCTTTGTTCAGCAGCTGGTTGCTAACTTTGTCTGTTAGCCATTTGGTGCTGGGAAGGTAGTGTACAGTGGGATTATCAGAGCCTTTTCATTCAAAACAGTTTGGACATTACACAGAGCAGTGGGAGTGAACTAAAACAGTACAGATGCACACCAGAAAACCACAACAATGAATTAAAAGATGCTAAAACGCTCCGTAGAGCTCATGGGAACTGCAGAGATCTTCGTGGGTTTGTCACTATGAGCAACCCCTTTCACATTACATGTAGTCATTTGATCCATTGTTAATATAGAGGAAGTAGAACACGTAATCATTTGGAAAATTATAAACTTCAGTGATGGATTCAAAAATGATTCAGTAAGAAGAACACACATTCAGGTACTTGGGAAAATATAGTACTACAAGATCTCCGAATCTGAATCAATGGTCACGATCTAGTATTGTTCGCTTTGTCCGTGTGATTTGTCATCTTCCACTGTAGCACGACAGTAATTTCAAACATTTGTGAACCTTTTGCGCTTTTTGAACAGAATCCAGGGTTAAGAGCCACAGTGACTACAAAGAGCAGAAGTTCTGAGAGCTCCTCAATTCAAATTTCCTCGCAAACATCCGGCCAAACTGTTGATAGTTTTTAAACTTCCTCTGTTGAGCCGCGGCTATTCTTGCCAGTGAGATGGTCTCACTAATTTCACATGTTTACCATATGACCGGCTGACTGAACAACCGCTATGTGATAAAGATGATAAATAACAGCATATCTTTAATAAAGGCATGAAATGAATATAACATTTATCACAGCTACAGAAGTTAGAGTTATCTATGCCAGAAAAAACGAAAACCAAACTCACTTCTAACATTTTCATATTTCTGCTTGAGCAACTTCCTCTTCTGTATTTAAGAGCTTGACCTAAACATTTCTAACCACTAACCCCCAAGAACAGTCTGCGAAAACACATTGGGTCTGAATAAAGAGAGCAGCATGTGTCATTATTATACAGCTTTCTGCTCCAGGATGGTACATCTGAGTCAGAAGGTAAAACACGATAAATATGTCCAACAATGTGAGCCGAAGCATAGCAGAGTCAGTTAGTCAGTGAGGCAAAGTTCAAGCCAGCTACTTTTAGCTTCAATATAGTTGAAACAAGAGAGTTCTCTTTATAGTTTAAAACAGTGGTGTCTAACAAGTGGTTGCAAGACAAACATAAGGGGACATAAGAGAATTACCTGGGTAGGGAATAAAAAAATTAAATAATATTTTTCAATTTTTTCTAACTAATCTTGCTTTTTTGAAAAACAAAAAATATTTGCTCTGTGTCAAGGGGTCACAACTGAAAAATATTGGGAGGCGCTGGTAACATTTTCATCATCGCCAGTTACTATCAGTGGATGTGAAACTTCATGGTGTTCAATTGAATGGGAAGATTTATGGAAAACTCATGCTGCCTACGACCTGTTTCAGGTAGTTGTTGTACATCCCCAAAGTTGGCAACTCTGCCAATCTAGTTTATTGGTTTCATTCAGTTCATGAGCCAACTGTGTGTGACTAGTTAAGACGAGCTCAGCACTTCCTTCTCAGTTAAAAAGCAGGATCAAATGCTTAAGTTTCCTGGTTTTAAAGTCTCGTAAAATACCTGCAAGTAACCAATTGTGAGAGAAGTCAAGCAATGTGTGTGTGTTTGTGTGTGTGTGTGTGTGTGTGTGTGTGTGTGTGTGTGTGAGTGTGTGTGTGTTGAGTGGAACAATCAGTGATGCAGACACATACACATCTGGTAGCCTACTGCTGCACCATGCAGCGACTGCTGTCCAGTCAGCATTAGTCACTCCACACATCAGGCTGCCTCTCCAGACCATGTGGAACCAGTCTAGAAAAGACTAGAGAGGAAACCGATGGAAGATTGTGCTCCAAGTGAATTTGCTGTTCATTAATGATTATATAATTCATTGGCAGGTTTAGTCCGACGTGCGTTACATCTGGGGTGAAGCAAAGGGTGAAGTTCGAGATCTCTGAATCCAAATGAAGGCAAAGTTATGGAAAACATGTTTCATCAAAGGCAACTTATATATTCAAAATAAACTTAACTCTCTGACCGATCTGTTCATCCATATTCACATCAGTGAACATTCAACGAAAAACAACTCTTCCCTGAAGTCATGTGAGCGTTTACTGTAATACCAATGCAGATAAGAAAGACAATACTCCGTCACCCTGCCAATCATCACACATCTGTGTGTTTACATGGTGAAGACAAAAGGCTCTCAGTGGGATGAAGAGCGGAAGAATTACAGCTCAGAAAAACCAAACACCCGCACAGCGCGTGTTGTCTTATGACAAAACCCCCAGGCTCAAGATGACTTTATGTATGAAACAAAAGGGATCCTAAGTTGAGTCCCTTGTTCTCCATCTGAATTTTGTTTGATGTTACAGTGGATGTAAGCACCAAGGAAAACACCCGACCAATGCACTCTGGCCTTCGATTTCTTTTTTTCCTGAATGAAAACAAGAAGAGGAAGGAGAGTTGCGGCCCGTCCATGTCTCTGCCTGTAGGAAGGGGATCAAGGCATAGAGGATAAGTGAAGGAAATTAAGAAATGGAGGGAGATTCCTCTTCCTCCAGCCTGTTTTCTGTTAATCAGTTTCTTCTAATCTCGCCACATCCTCCCCTCTACCCCGAGGCCCAGCTGTCCAAACCTCTGACTTCACCACTCTGGCACTGGATACTCGCTGGTGAGCCGCAAAAAAAAGAAATCCAGAATAATGTTTGCTTTGCTCAATCGAAAACGCATTCTGTGCTTTCTCCCTTGTTAATTAAAACTGCTGTTGTCCTTCTCCATATTGTTGCCTTCATCACATGAAACTGAGGCTAATTCTTCAGGTGGAGATGTCTTGGAGATCATCTCAAAGAGCAGCTTTTTCTGCAGGGTTTTCAGACCAGCTTTAACATAAAATATGAGTTTATATTTCTCTTTGTAGAATCACATATTTAGTTTGGCAGAAAAACCCACACTATGAGCTATTTTACTTTCAGCTTATTTTGTCACAAAGTGATGTTCCACTCTAACTTTAACTCTGACCACTTCCTCCAGACATAGAATAGAAACGAGTCTAGATTTGTATCTCGCTCTCGCCCCAATATGGACACAAAAATAGTAGCAGCTAGATTTAAAGATAATAACGACATTTTACTGAGCAACAGAGAATTCGTTTATTACAAGTGATGGTAAAATCATCCTGGGAAAATCAACTAATTAAACTGAGACTGCTTTTGAAAATGTTCACCAAACCTGTAAAATAATCTCCTCCAAAGAGCACCGACAACAACACTGAGTGTTCGCTTCAGAGACAGCATGTCCGTTAGTGTTGAACCAAGGGCCTCAGCCAATACACACAACCATATCCAAGGCTGTCCAAGAGCTCGGGGAAAACAAACAAAAACCGAACTCTACAAAAAAACAAAGCTCCAAATGTCCACATCTTTGCCAGGGAATGGAGTGTTCTCATGTGACCGGCCAGGAGTCTGTGCTCCCATTCCTTAAGTCATTTCTCATATATAACACTGCGGCAGTGACGTTCATTGGGCTCATAAAGTCCTTTTTTCATCTTCTGTAACATAAAATAAAAGTGCAAATGAAAAATAGGCAGAGAAAACATTGTGACAATCGCTACACAACAGTAGCATGAGCATGCAGGGCTGCAGTAGACAGGTTTATACAATGACCATTTCTGCATAAGGAAACTTTTACTTTGCTTGTAACAGCTGCTTTATTAGCTGGACTTGAGTGATCTTGTTAATAGTTTGGTGTGTGAGGCATTTTCCATTGAGAGCGAACTAGCTCCGTTATAAAGTTGAACAATACAAGGACATTTTAACACCTTAATGAAATGCCGAGAAGCCTGTGGGCAAAAGCTGAGAGAATATTTTCGAAGAAAACAACCATTTGGATGTGGAAAGCTTCAGTCAGGGAGAAGCATAAATGAGTTTTTCTGGGAAGCAGTTGAAGGATAGACATTTGGAGAAAAAGGAACAACCTGGCTCCGCTGTCATTCAACCGCCAGCTGAGCTTGAGCTCAGAGCATCCTGCCTGCTGCTGCGCTACAAGCAAACATGAGAGGTGGAGACTTCCTCTTGGAGAAAAGTTCACTTTCCATGAGGTGATTTTCAAACAGTTTGCCACGTGGCTTCTTACAAATAATTAACACAAGCACCATGCAGGCACTTTCTAATTACAAATTAAATTGTTGGTAAACCTAAATAAGCCCAGTTGGTGACTTAATATATATGCATATATTCCTTTCAGTGTCTCGTAAAAAAGTCTTGTTAAATTTGACTGCTTTGGCAAGAGAAAACATGTGGTAAGAATCCAAAGCTGAAACCTCTTAATACCTGTAAATTATTCCTCGTGTGTGCATGTGCATTGGGCGTCTTACCTGGCAGAGTGCATGTTCTTTCCATGGCCCTCAGCTCCTGTTGAACCCCGTATGTCTCTAGAGAATGACAAGCAGGATGACAGCTGTGAACAAATTAGCGTCAGGAATGAGTCTGAAGCATTTTGTAGTCAGTGAAATGAAAGAAAAAAGGAGGGCAACAAAGATGGATGGGCACCAGGTCAAACTGTAGGCAAAAGATGGATGTGTCACTAAGCAGGAAAATAATACCTGATTGAGGTAACAAGGTCTGCTGGTGACTCACAATTATTGTAACATTCATTTTTCAACTAACTTGTGACTTCTCAGACTGGACATTAAAATGATTCAACAACACTTTGTTTGTATTCCTATAAAAGATACAGATTACCTTCACCAAGTACAAGATAAAAGTAGTGTCCCAAACTGGCAGTGAAACAAACCAGTTTGGACCACTTCCTCTTGTTTTCATACTTCAGTGATCAAAGTGAAATGACATCAATGTCGAGTGAAAACCTCACGTCTCTAAAAAAAATCACTTTTATGGGAACCAGGAGAGACTTGTTTGGCCACCAAACACTTTTGTGTTATAATGTTTTCACACAACTGTGATATATGAGCATTTGTGCTCTGGGAGGAGAGACGTCCCGCTCTGCTGCCAGGGACATCTAATCCCTTTCTCTCACACATGTACTGTAGACACACACTCATATCAAAAGAATACGGATATCTTTTTTAACTTTTTTTATCCTTTATCAGAAGCAGATGTCTTCGTTACTGACTCTGGTCATGCTCTCTGTCAATCGCTATGTTGCTCATGCAAACTACTATATCTTTAAGGAATAGTTTGACATTTTGGCTGTTTGTCTTATATCTAACTGACAGATATGCGAGTGGTATCAATCATCTCATATAATTCTCTGTCAGAAAGAGAAAGAGCATATTTCCCCAAATGTCAAACTATTCCTTTATGTCACAGTGGCATCTTTCTCTTCCCATCAGCATTGGGCCCACGTCATGACTTATTAGTACTACAAACCAGCAAAGGAGCAAAATGTTCAAGGGAAAATAACAACGCTTCACTGTTAAAGACATGTCTTGTTTCCATGGTAACAATAAATCCACTAGTAATAAAAGCAAGGCAAAGTCAAATGTTGCAATCACTTGCTCAACATTCAGTCCGACCTTTTCAGTTGTAATTCATTAGTTGTATCCTGTTCGATTTATTGCTGCCCCTGTGAAGGGAGGGTGCATGGCTTGATGTCAACAGTTCTGTGATGTTTCAACTGAAGGGACTGATCATAAAGTTGACTTATACGCACACACATTTTTCGGTGCCTCAGGCCTCGCTGCCTTTGGAGGGAGGCCAGAAATAACAGAGAAGCTCTGACATGATTGATTGCAACTTTGGCCGCTGATTACCACAGAGAAAGCTAATAATAACTTGACATGGGAGCAGCTTATCAAAGTGATGCCACTCCTCTGCAGACATGACATTTATAAACCAGATTCAAAGCAGCGGTTTAGGAGCTCCGGGGGTTTCTGTGCGGTTGCATGACAGCACACTGACTGATAGCATACTGACAACTTCATGATTTCCCATCTAAACTTTTTAAAGGGAGGGAAACATCTACTATGAAAACTGTCACCATGGCTGTGACACTGTAATCGTTGATCAGTCCACCAGGGCATTAGCTAAACTCTCACTGAAATCAAATTCTTATCCAGTGACACAAAAGCACATTTGACAGCCCTTCAAAAAGCGTTACCCTGAAATGACACAGTTCTTTGATTGAAACCCACTGTACACACCAGGGAAGGTTTTAAATGTGCATTTTGGCAGCATCTGACTTGATCGGTTAAATTGCAAAAGCAGGTGTGTGTGTGTGTGTGTGTGTGTGTGTGTGTGCCTTGATGCTTTCCAGGAAAAAGTTGGGCAGTATTTCTAACTGCAGCTCTATTTTCCTAGACATTTATTAAATGAGATACTGAAGTCGAGACTGGATTGCATGCAAGTCCCGTCCTAAACAATGAATTGCTGAAAGTGTTACTGATAGCTTGTTTGCGTGAATCACTTAGTAAAAAGACATTTTGCCTTCCTGGTAATAATTCTATCCATCTGCATCACAACACAGAAATATTTCATCTGTCTCTTTTTCTAAAAACACACGCAAAACAGTGTGCCACGAACCAGGAAATCCTCAATTCTATGGTGTGCAATTTTGCTTAGGTGAGTACAGTCCTACTAAGAAGAAGCCACTGGTTTTCTATAAGCCACGCAAGCATCAACCCCCTCTTCCCTTATCAGGCTCTCCTCTGGCACGTAGGACCAGCTGCAGAAAGAAGTTGGACAACTTCCATGTGGAGGGAGAGACTGCTGGAGCCAAAGAGACAAACAGCAGACCAGAGAAAAAGGAAGAAGAAGCTCGCTGCAGCAGTAGCTGACGTGGAGCTACGCGTGCATCACACACACACACAGACAGAAGCTTGTGCAGCTGGAGACACTCGAGATGCCTGTCTGACAGCCAGCTAGTGAACCTCGAAGTCGAGTCTCGCAGAGTGGGAGATTGAGCAATGTTTAATTCCAACAATAAGTAGTAAAGGGTTGAGAATGTACACAGACTGACAGATACATATAGGCAATGAACAGACTCATAAACACAGATGCACACACAAACACACACACACACACACACACACACACACACACACACTCATACTCATACACACTCATACACACTCTTGCAAATACCAACATGCAGGGAGGTCACCTGTTGGCTAACAGGCCCTTTTTCCCCTCTGACACAACAATTTGAAATGAGAAATTTTCAAATGTCCTCATACACTTTCACAGAATGTATTCTGACTGAAGATCTACTGCATGTGACCCGATCCACGTGACGTGACAAACCCTGACGTTTGGTATCCAGCATCTACTTGTTGTTCATAACAGCAGCAGCTGTACAGTTTGTTGTGGGAAACTTTTGGAAAAAGATCACAGGTAAAGCCGCTGACTCATATTAAGGATGGCTTTGTTTATTGGAAATGCCTGATGCATGATTGTGTATCTATGGGATACTCCTTTTGTGTCCACTGTTTCCACAATGGTTTTGTGTTTCATCTCTGAATTAATTGCAGACCACGGCCTACCACAGATGGAGAAGTAATGGAAAACTCATTACGATGGGTCTTGACAGCAAAACTTTCCAAGTCTTGGTCGTGGTGAGTAGATACATGGAAAACTCATTGTGCCTCCAAACGTCAGCTGACTCTCTCTCGCTCGCTCTTGCGCTCCCTGTCTCTCAATTATGTGACCAATATGAAGTCATCATTACTTAATCTGCCTCGTGCCGATACCAATCCCAGAAAAAATGTTCCCTCAGCATTGTGCAAGTAGCACGTCCAGCTAGATATGTTCGGTATGTGATTGGTCTGGGTCAGAGAGGGGCTACTTGCCAGATCCAGAGAGGGGAACAGTCCTTCAGTCCTGCATCCATTCTCTCCCAGACCTCCTCATTACATAATCCACTAGGATGCAGACTCAACATACTTATATGTCTATCTGCCATCTGTGAGAATCATTAGAGAAAAGTGTGGGGGGAAATAAGACACGTAGTTCAAAGTATGGAAACTGAACAACTGACGATCACAGACACTGTGAGATGGCACATAACAAATATTGTATATTGTTTAACTGGTTTACACATAAAAAAATGCATCTTGAATCAATCAAATACAACTAAATATGAAAATGTTAAGCTGGAGATGTACCCCGCAGAGGATTTGCATTTGATTAAACTTTGGTTGAGTTTGCGTGTGTAGCGTTTAATCACATCGACTATACAGTGTACTGCAGTAGTCTGACATCTAGTGGGCAATGTGAAAAATTGCTTTCACAATGTGTCCCAGGTAACACGACAGCTTCCACTAGCGTGAGCATGACCACATGACCCTGCAACAGAGCCAAAAAAATGCAAAGAGCACAAGGTTATTGGTAATTTGTTAAAACACATTTGTAGAGAGCCCCTCTACAAGACAGGCGCCAGACAAGTAATAATGTAGGAGCAGCCCTTGACTTAATATTGTGTTTTTTTTTCACCACAAATCAAGTGACACACAACAAATGAGGTCTGGGGCCCCTGAGTGTCTGGAGTCCTGGTGCAAGATGCCTGCTTTGCATGACTGTTCATGCAGCCTTGAGCATGATAAGCCTGGGATAAATCAGTGTGACAAGGTCTACAACTCGAAAACTTCCCAACTGTTTGTAAAAGTTGAAAAGGGCAGAGCGAGAGATGCTTTGGAAATCCTCAGTTATTGAAAGTCAACCTGACTCTGGGAAAATGTGTGCTTACCTGTCCAGAGAAAAGAGAAGTGATTTTGGCAGATGAGTAGAGCCTTCAAATGTCCTCAAGGCAGGTGTGAATACAACTGAGACAAATGAACTAAATTATTATTATTATGGTGATGTTGTTATTTGTCAAGGTCTAAATGAGTTAGCTAGCTGTAGCTGCATCAGTCGACTTCTGATCAGTCAGTTCTTCTCTTGTGCATCTATGCTGCCTTTTTTTTGAAAATGACCACATAATTTATAGGAAATTGTTTGTACTAGATGAAGATTTACTTTGATGTACTATACTTTTCTACACGTTCAAATTCACGTCTTCTCTTCAATCCCCAAAGAAGCGGAAAGAATCTCCGCCGGAACCCTTTCTCTCTTACAACTTTCGGGAATCGTTCGAAGGACGGACCGCCCAGTGTCACACCCTTTACTGTACGGCAAGCAAAGAAACTATAGTGAACAAGCGTAGGCACTGCTGCAAATTAGTCTTTTTCTTATAACTGGTATTGTGAATACTTTTGATGGACTGCGTGGAGCAGAAAGACACAGAAGCAAAGGCGCCTTCAGTTGTCGACCGATATTACACCCGATGGTTCAGAGCCGGTAAATAACACCTCACTGGAATTTCTCGCATGTTAGCTGTCCGGTGGCTAAACGAAGTCCGCTGACGTTAGTTTAACTTGAGACCTCAGGGAGGGAGAGCACTAAATATTTTGATAATTAACCAGCATGATGCAATTAATTAAAATGTCACAAATACGTTAAATGTATTGTCGTTGTTTTATTTAGACTTGAAGGGGAAACCGTGTGAGGACCACTGCATCCTGCAGCATTCAAACAGGTAACAGCGGTGTGATGGGTAAACAGTGAAGTCAACACCAGGTGGTGATAATTACAAAACGAATAGTCGTTTTTATAAATGGCAATTAGGTATGAGTGACCATTATTATACACCTGTCTGGTGAACTTAAATATTAGAAACACCTTCCATAAATATTTAATGCAAACCAAGTAAACAACAACACAAAGTACAGCTTTAAAGAAGTAGATGCCTCACAACACAGGCGATATCATTACAGGACAGTTGATTGCACATTGCATACAGGGGTTTCTATTTTTCTGGTCACCCAGTATATTTAGTTGATGTTTTATTTCCTGAACCCTATCTGAATAAGTATAGTTTAACACTCATTATTATTATCTTATTTTTAAGGTGATTTAATCCACACTCAGTATAATTGACTTGCATACACTGATATTGTTTTTTTCCTTTTAAAAGCACATGTGTAAATTTGTCTTTGTTCTCTGCAGAATATGTGTTATCACGTTAGCAGACACTCACCCCATCCTTCAGAATGGGCGGACAATCAAAAGCATCAATTACCAGATCAGTAATGGCTGCAGTCGGCTGAACAATAAAGTGTCTGGGAAGTCCAAGCGGGTAAATTCATAATAATTCATAAAGCTACTTAAAGTTTGGTCTATGTGCATAAATTTGTACTTGTTTATCTTCACTTCTCACATTTCTAAGTGGTCAGCATGGCCTTAAATGCCTATCAATCATTTTTCTTCCCATTATAGGGGGGTCAGTTCCTTACTGATTTCGCACCTCTGTGCAGGATAACATGCACAGATGAAACTGAATACACAATCTACAGGTGAGACAATAGTTTGCTTTTCTAGGCGTACATTTTGCATCTTGCATGCCATGATCAGTCACACAAATCTATCATCTTTTTAGCTGCATCCGGGGCCGTCTTCTTGAGGTCAATGAGTGTATTTTAGAAACACCTACTCTCCTGCTGGAAAAGGTAAATACACATTTTTACACTGTAATGTTAATATTATCATTTGCACATCTGAGTACCATATATGTTCCGCCATTTGTAGATTTAATCGCGTGTTCTTAAGAATTCACATTTGTGCATCTATTAATGTAACTCCTCGTTAGTGTTGCACATTTGCATACTTTGTATACACCATGTATACTGTATGTTGCGTTTTGTTCGTATAAGTTATGACTGCAAGATGACAGTTTCATGGTCCATATGGGAAAGCTGTCAGTTTCTCTACCACAATCATTTGTTTCATCTAATCTTATCAATACAAATGTTTTAATTGTGCTTTGTCTGTCAAATCTGAACAGCCATCGACTGAAGGATACATCGCTGTCATCCTGCCAAAGTTTGAAGAGAGCAAGAGCATAACAGAGAATCTTCTGAGCAGAGAAGAGTTCGAGAGTCTCGTCTCCAAACGTACTGTTGACCAATCACAGCCCACTTGACGGAGCTCCACGTCCTTACCTTATTTAAGTGGAAACTGTTCTGGGAGAGCTTCCCTTCTTTCCACTCCCACCAGTTGGGTCAAGACTGAGGACATTATCCTGGAAAGTGACATTTATGTGGTCACTTCAAAGGGACTGTTGCATATAATGCAAGCACTGCACTGTGCCTCTAGACTATTACACATTGCTTTTCATTTTCATTCAAGTTCTTTATTTATTGTTTTGCTTTTATAATTTGAAAAATGAGGAAATAGAGGAAAGCATGACAAATTACTTGAAGTCTGTTTGTTAAATATCCTAACTAATATTCAGTTTGAATTATTTTTATAGAATGTCAATAAACACAACTGACAGTGATTTAAGAAAAATATTGTTTATTTTTTTATGTGTCACTTTTATTAACCTTTCAATTGTCAAAAGAATAGATGGTCCAAAACTAGATCTATGATTTCTTCACATCTGTAGTGCCACCACAATACCCAGCATCCTTAGCTGCTCTCACACTGTACAAAGCATCTCTAAAGCTTCATGTAAGTTTTTCATTTCAGACATTATCACACCCTCACCTAGTACCAAATTCATTACCTTAGGATACTTACTGTGTATATATATATATGCTTCAAGTACCATTTTATACATACCATATACCATTTAATACATACTGGCCAACTAGGCAGTTTCACAATGATAGTCTTCATAACAAGTACACTTCAAGGCTAGTTCACAATTATCTTTCATTTCTTTTGTGAGAAAAAAAAAAACTATACACAGAAAATGATTTAATACTCAGGACAGTATAAAGTAAGGTCCTGACATCCCAAAAGCATCTTGGTGATAAGATGTATCTTTATCATTTGACTTTTGGGAGAAACCAGGCCCAAAACAAAAATCTTCAGTGATGTACACTGCAGGACTAAGAGCTTTTATATTTCATACGAGTAGCAAGCTGAAGATCACTGCGTCTTCATGAGGACAATTATATTTGGCATTAAAATTGTGATTTTTGCATTTTGTTACTAACATGGCACATGGGGAACATTCCATAGCAGACTGTATGGAAAGTAGACATTAATCATATGGTGTGGTTGACTTTTAAAATACTTGTTTATCCAGGTGAGATGCTGACTACAATGCCAGTGATCAAGGACAGAATGTATCACTATGGCTAATATTACAGAACAAGTGTTAACATTACAAACCTATGACACATGACACATTGACCATAAACAAACACAAGGGTTTGGTGATGATGGCATCATGCATGGTGGGTTTTCAGCCATTTCACTGTTGTTTTTTTCCCCCCAATCTGGCTAACATGTGCAACACGTTTACAGTACACCACAAAGCAAATAGGCTTGTTACACAGAGGCACATAGTGAAGACAGATGTATGGCTGAGTTGGGCATCAAGAGGGGTTCTTTCCTGATATCTGTGTCAGGCCCCCCTTGCTCACTGCAAATGGCAAAGTCAAAGTGTTGGCTGATTGTCTCCATCTTGTGGACTGGGGTGGAACTGGTACTTCAGGTAACAAGTTACCCTGGGGTAAAACTGCCCCTGGGCACAGAGAGCTTGGATGTACTTCTTCCTCTGTAAACCTTGTAATTCATCATCCAGACAGCAAATACAAACTGACTGACCCAGGCAACCATCTTCACCCCACGGCTCTGGCCCACTGTCTGGTGGGTGCATAGGGGATGAGGGGAGTGAAGTATTTCCTGGATTACATGTCCTCCAGAAAGGTGAGATTGGCTATGTGCTGCTCCAAGGGAGAATAGTGGACTAAGGAGGTGACTGTTTCCTGGATTATTTGCTCTCCAGGAGGTTGAGACCAGCCATGTGCTGCTCCAAGGATTTGACACCAAAGCCGTTGCTGCTCTTGCTGTTGAGAGCTCCCTCCTCTTTAACAGGTGTGGATGCATCCTGCCTCTCTCTCCAGTCCTGCGGGGAGCCCAGGCTACTCCTCTCTGACTTGTACTGCAAATGGACACAGCATGGAGAGGTAATTGAATTTCTCTCTTTCAATTCTTTGTCTATCTCTCATTGTTTCTAAATGTAACACTTCCACTGCACACTACCTGCTCAGCACCGAACAGCAGGCAGACACAGTTAGCGACAAGCAGGTGAACATAGTGGAGCATTTAGCAGCTAAAGAGCCAAATATTTCCCTCAGGAGTTGGTGGAGACCAGAAAAAGAGAGTGAATATTGGACTAACATTTGCCAAGTGGAGAGAAACACGACTCCAAATGAATGCTTATGTTGGTCTGCATCTGCTGGATATGTAAATAGGCAACTGCTTGCTAACAAGCAAACCGTTCAAACAAAAAGTTATTGGAAATTTAATTATACTTTCTTGGACTACATAAACTTTTCTGAGCTTTGGTAGATTTCCATGTAGTTTGCCAAGCCAACACTAGTGCCAGTCATGAGTCCTGTTCAGGGGCTTCACCTTTCTGTTGAGCTTGTTACAGAATGGGAGGAGGGAGAGGACCACGGTCAAGATGCTTCGGGTTGTCTGAATGGATGAGTCCACCTAGAGACAAAGAAATAAAATGATAAAAAGACTAGTTTAAGAGGGGTAGCATGGATACACACTGGATACAAATGCACAAACGCATCATCATCTAAACTGTGTTCAGCATATAACTTAACACTTCCTGATCAGTGCTCTACTGTGCCAACCCCTGACAGACACACACTCTCCTATTTGTGATGAATGACACAGTGAACATCAGGATGGAGAGACAAAGAGATGGGAGCCAATACATATCAAAGAGATGCTCATTAATCAGCAGAGGACACGCTATTCTTCATCCTGTCCTTTTGATTTCAACCTTCCCTTTTATTGCAAGGTGACCTAAGGCAGCTCATCTCGGCCCAAGATGCTCATTAATTCCTCGCAGACATTCATTAATCTAGCGCCCTGTGTTCGATAATGGTGTTACTCGCAGATCACTCAAAGATTATGCCGTAGTCAGTAATGAAGTAACATGGTTAGTCATGCTCTATTGTGTGTTCAGTGCCAGTCTGTTGTTGGGTATGTAGTCTTGATGCTGTCAAAGCTAATTATGCCTTTGAGAAAAAACTACAGAAAGTCTGTTCTGTTCACTCTGTGATGTTACTAATTTAATGTCTACCAGACAAAACAGACTCGGGGCAAAAACAAGTCATCAATTCATTTTTTATTAAAAAAAAAAAAAGTGTACACACAAAACAAAAAATATGATAGAGAGACAAACGAGCGTAGTATGGGTACCTTCTGGAAGGTGGCAGTCTTGCCCTGTACAGGAGTCTTGGACCCCATCTGCAACTGTTGGCATAATGCCACCAGTTTCTCCATCTCTGTCATCACCACAGACTTTTCCTCATCAACCAGCTGGAACAGAGAGAAAGACGGAGAGAGGGAGAGATGTCTTTCAGGACAGCAGAGGTGGTTTATGATGGTATTATCCAGGGACACTGGGTTAATATGTACAGACAATGATAGATTTACTGGATGCTCTTGGTCAAACACAAATCAAGTATCACAAAAATGAAAAAGGAGGATGTAATAAATTCAAATTTAGTGCTGCTTGATGTAATCCCTCAGCAACAGCCAGGTCATGATCTAAGTCTGTTATCCAGCTGAGTAAATCCCTAGATCTCAGTCACGGGGGCCATCAATCTACTCCAGTTACATGCCACCATCGACCTAAACACACACTCTTTCACTCAGGGTAGCACTACTCAGGACTGACAAAAGTACACAAAACCTCTTAAAAATGCTAAAGCAAGCTAATTTGCATAAATAGTCACAGAATTTCAATGAGGGCAACACAGGTGTGCCACAAGTGTGTTTGGTGCCAAAGAAGTATGGGAGTGGAGGGTGAGACAGAGGGACTCCATTAGCACCAGTTTGTTTGATGTAATTAATCAGAAAGCGTGAGGCAAGTTGAAGAGCTGGGCCTCCTGATTATGAATTAGTCCCGGGCGGTTGCAGTCAACTCCCCCGCCCTCATTCCCTCCACACGTGCACATGTGCGCAAACATACACCCCTGCAGATGCAGCGGTGACAAATGGCAGTCGTTAATGGCTGTCAAAAAGAGCCATTTAATTAAACTTGGAGGACCTAGAGAAGAAGTTGGCGGAGGGCAAGTGGAACGAAGGCACCAAGGCTACGTCTGTTTGTTGGATCTCAACTCAAGAGAGGAAAAGAGGACGAGGAAAGTGTGTGACAGCCTTAATTTCCTGCTCTCGCTGTGTGATTTATAAGGCGGACCTGGCACCGTGGCATGCCAGAATGGGTGATATGGGTGTGTATGTGTGTGAGAGAACGTGGGTGGGGGCACAGGTGCCAGTGTGTGTGTGTGTGTGTGTGTGTGTGTCTGCATACAGATGGGTTAGCAGCTTGGCCTGTGCAAAAGAAAATTAACTGTTTTATTTTCTCTTTGGCTTGGTTACTTACTATATACTGATTTCTATAGCTTCATATCACTTTACTGTAGTCAATCAGAATCCACCTAAAATATATATTTCTTAATTTTATTGCTACTAATACAAAATGTCTTTCTTTTCTATAATACGCCTTAGATTTATTTTCCTAGAGTGCTGAACAAAGTGGAAATGGTATCACGTGAGCGCATTGTGATTTGGTATTCAGCCTTAAACTGTGCCTGTGTGTGTTCAAGAGAGACAGAGACTTATTTATTAGTATATACCTGAGTGGAAAAAGTGCGGAGAGATGAGCACAGCTGGAGCCCCTCTTCAGAAAGAACCTTAAGAGTGAGTCAGAAAAAAAACACTTAGACAAATACAAGCAAAACTGTAATCCTTCTAACTTCCACCAGGAAGCCGTTCAATAGCAAAAAAACAAACAATAAAGCACAGTCAGTAAATATTATGAAAATTTATTTTTTCTCAGCTCTTATTATCAGTATGCCTTCCCGTCTCTTTCTCCTATCGTTCCTCTTCCTCTCTTATCTCCCTCACTCGCTCCAAATGGAATAAATCCTGGCTGACATTTTGGGCCCCGATTCTACAAATTACTGCACATTATTGGCAATGATCCCAGTTCAGTAGGATACACTCCTCCATGCAAACCTTTTGTTTGTTATCACCGCATGTGTCTGATGTGGTCAGGAACATACAGCACTCTATTTCCATCCCAGTGATAAGTCCTAGTCATTCTCTATCAGATCCGTGAGAGGGAAGTGAACGAAGGGATGCTGACATTTACTAACCTATTGATCTGCCAGCCCCAGTGTGTCATCGGTTTAATGAAACAACAGATGCATTCATTTGCGGCTTCGATAAAACGGGAGGAAAGTAGAACAGAGGGTGGAGAGAGGGGGAAAGATTAGTGGATATGGATGCACATACCTCAGCTTGATGAAAAAGGTCTAGTGTTGTTTTCAGCAGCCCCTCCCCTCTTAGGAATCAATATGGGAAACACAGAAAATGAGGAAGGGAAACATGGACGAGAAAGATGGATGAGGACAAAATACATCCACAGCAATCAACAAACACTGTAACTTTGATGAATCGCAACCATTTTATTGTCAGAATGAGTCATAGTCATGTCAACTCCATCATTTCCTCAAGCTTTGCCTGGTAAATATCGATAGCTGGGGGGCTCTCATTAACACTAAGCCTCTAAAGACATGCATGTGGATGCTTAAGAGGCTTTACAATTTTGAGCTCTGAAATTAATGCAACAGTTCAGCAGGCTGCAGATATAAAATCGGAGCATGTGTGCGTCTGTGTAGAGTGCAGTACTGTTCGGGTACCTGGTGAACAGGTGCATGTTGTAGGCCATGCTGGCCAGGCTCTGGCTCTGTCGGACAATGTCATGTTCCTGCTCCTCCCACTTCTCCACCTCTGTGTCCACATCTGACGACAGCAGACGGAGCTCCAGACCCAGCTTGGCCATGCTTGTCTGCTCCTGCACACACACACAGAGAAAGACACACACATACAAAATCTATAAGGGAAAGACTGAAATATAATGGATGTCATTTTAGAAATGTACATCAGCAAACAGGGTTATTTCCATTTGTTAACACACTGAGAAGTTCTATAATAAGCACAATCCTGCTTCCTGTGGTGCTACAGCATGTGAAAAACTGCCGGCCGGCAAAATTGCCTATCAATTCTTCAAGCGAGTGACACAAAGTTTCCTGGAGATGAATATACTGCTGTCAGAACGGGGTACGAGACGCAACGTGATGCATTGAGCTGAAAGCCAGAGGAGTTTATGGTGTGTGCTACCTCTGCATCCAACTTGACAGCCTTGGCAGTCTTCAAGTTAGTGAGTGAGTGTTTCTGTGGGAAAAGAGAGTGGCATTAATCTCAGGCTTACAAACCATCGGATCGTAGGAATATTGATGAGGATGGACGGAGTGATACTCACCCCGGGTCTAGGAAGTGACAAATAAGGTCTTTTGTCTCCTAGGAGTAGAGAGTTATTGTGATTATCTGAACACAAGGTCACAAGTAAACAAAAAACAAAACACAACAATAATCATTATTGTTATTTCGCTTTGAATTACTGTGTGCAGATATCCACACCTTTCCAGACGATTAGGGTGGTAATTACAGTTATACTGTAATTAGGGTACAGAAATAGTTTTGCTTTTATCGCTGTCCACCCTTGACACATTTTTATCTTTCATCACAAACAGCATGGTTCGCTTCAATCGACTATAGGGACGAACAGTCATGTTCACGGTGGAAGATTAGAAGAAAATAATAAAAGCAAATCTCTCCACAGTGTCCGTGTTTCTACATTTTAACACAGCACTTTGGCTTCACGATAATACAAACGTGTGATGGATGTGATCCTTTCACCCGCTGAGCTGCACTTCAAAATATTTACTGCGTTATATGTGAAAGTCACATTCTTGAGGGCAGCCACGTCTTGGAAATATTCCAAAACATCTTTCCCCTGACTTTGAGATTAATCAGTTTTACAGTGTGTGAACGCACGGGGTTGATAACATTTACATCCAACACTCCCTGATACAAACATACGTCTGTGTGTGCACGGCAAATGTACAGTCGATGCAAACATACACACAGTCACACAGGCCTGAGTGTTTACGTGTATTTTCTGTCTGAGTCTCTGCCAGTGAGGATACGAGCAGCTGCTTTGTAAGAAGGGCTGTCCATGATTTGGATACTTCAGGTAACTGGTACAATAATGAATAGAGAGAGGAATGAATGCAGGGGTGTTTAATGGCATTGACATTGTTCCTTTTACAAAATACTTCCCACAGTCCATGGTGGATAATTTTTAAAAGATATGCTCATGCTTCTTGCTTTGCCTCAACTTTAACCTTCAATAAGGCTACTGAAATGTTCACGGTCAAAATGATTCACAAGGTTTTATCAGCGAATTGCATTCTTTCGGGCTAAAATGCCATTGACAGCACATTTTGCCTGTGTTCGCTTGTGCTTCTCACTCTTTCTGATAGGCTTTCTGTTCCTCATGTATGTACCCAAATGCACGAGAGTATCCATTTACTGAACTAAAACACACCTCGTCTGCCTTCAAAGACGTCATTGATCTCTCTCAGCAGCAGGGCCATGTCACAGAGCTGCGATTCCCAGGCCTCGCAGAACACCTCTAGGTTCTCCTTAGCGATCTTACTGGACGGGTGAAGGGCCAGTGTCTGGGCTGCCGAGATGATCTGAGCAGGAGAGAAAAGTAATATTTAAATAAAGTTGGTCTGTAAGCAGGCAGAAAAACTTTGCAAGTGCAGTAAAAGACAGAGGAACAAAATGTGGTGTAATTCTTGTCCAGAACTGGCAAACTCACTGTGGTGATTTATCAGATGCCACTATTGATCTAAAAGTAAAACAAATGGTCGTTCTACCGACGAGAGTGGAAGCTTTAGTCATTCATATTATTGTTTAAGAATGTTAAAAGATTTGTAAGGCTGTTTTCTTGATTTCTCCCATCCCTCTGGGCTGTGGGTAATAACTGGGCTACAGTCCTCTTGAAATAATCTTCAACACGGAAAAACTGTGAAACACAGACTTTACTCTCTCTGGGTTCACATCAGAGCAACAGCAAAACAGGTAGGAAATAAAACTACCCTGAGGCAAAGGACATGGATAAGCAACTGAAATGCTACACATAAACAATAATATTAATAGTGCTATAAATTATAATGAAATAATACCTATCGGGGTAATAATACTAAAATGTAATTCTGCAACTTTGTGTCCAAGAAAACCCATAGTATATCACACAGCTTAATTACACAACGTAAATTAGTCAGACACACAGATGTAATTAAAGTAACTGACTACTGACAACAAAGTGACTACTTGCCACAAGGAAAGCAGACTTTTAAGACATTAAGAAAAACTTGTTTGTGAATTTAGCTCAAATCTATATGGTAATGATATGATATGAATGATATGATAACAATTAAGCATTGAGCCTTTAAAGCTCAGTTCTACATCTCTGATACAAAAATGGACTCAATGGAAATACGATTTCATCTACATTTGACAAATACACCTTAAAAAAACAATACACACACAAACACGTGTGCAAGCACACACAGCACACACACACCCCACGCCCATTCCCTACAGTGTAGTATTTAATAGCCAATTACCCTCTGGGCCACCCCTCTATTACTTTGGGCACACACAGAGACATATCACCAGCACCACTCCATACTGCAACGTTATTGATTGGTTGACCTTTGAACTTAGGAGCGGAGTCATTACTGCAGAGTCATGCGGGGCCTGACATTAGCACCGCAGGACGTGGACATTCTACATTGCTGGATAATTACTGGCGTGGACGATTTCCAAGAGCAAACATAATTAGATCTGGGATAGGGGGACTAGGTGGACGGCATGTTCTCAGCCATCTTGAATGGCTGGCAGGTGTAGGAGGTAGACAGAGGAGACGTGAGGTAATTTGTCTATTTTCCCTCCCCACTGCGTCTAACTAGAATATTACTCAGGTTTGATTTCACTCCCCGACCACTGTGAGCCCGGTTTGACTTTATTGACATACAATAAAAGTGTTGGATGGAACAAAGTGGCTCTAAGGTTTAATTAAAGTTAACCTGTATGTCTTTGTAGACTGATCCTGTCTCCCCTCTTTGCTGCCATTTACACATCAAGTCAATGGGGTATAATATCAAATGAACAAAAACAGAAATCCATACAGAGGATGTTTGGAGGGTTATTGTTACCTGTGGACCAATGACATGGAAAGTCTCCTCGGCGTGTACACAGGTAATCTCCAGAGGCTCTGTCCCCGACACGTGGCACAGCAGCCGACACGTCTGAGGTGACACAGGAGGAAAAAATTATTGACTGGAGGTGCTTCTGACTTTTAAAAGTTATTCTGCAGGGAATGGATAAATGCTAAGCCTGACTGTATACACTACTGATTTAACTCTTACTGGAAAAAAAAACAATCATAGGTGATCATACTTAATTGTATCACAGTGGACAAATGATATATTTCTACAGGTTTATACAGTAACCACATTAACTTTTCTGGTTGGAAATGTAAGTAGAAATATTATGTAGAAATGTATGTTTTCAGCAGGAAGGAAAATTAACTTTAATAGCTTTTTTTTAGTGTGGGTGGAAACTGAGTGAATGACCAAAACAATTTTTTGAGTACTTCTTATACATTTCCCAAAAAGAGCACCTTTACTTTTACACAATGTCTCTTTTCAAACTATACTGTAAGTTTTGTTTGTCAGGGCCACAAGCAAAGACATGACAAAGCCTGCATGGTATTTTTCCGCTCAGTGTTTGCATAACAAAACCACATGTTGACTTGAATTTGGTTGAGGATTAGAGGTGTATTCATTCATTCATTCATCTCAAGCTGTATGTGCTTGCTTGCATAAACAAGTGCTTGTGGCATGCCAGCTTTTTGTGCGGTTTTACCAGTTGTACACCTCTACTAGGTGGCCCTACCACCAAACCTCTCCCAGCCTCTCTGCTCCCTTTGCCCCTGCCCTCTGCCTACCTCCACCAGCTGCTCCTTCTGCTCGGTGAGCTTTCGTGAATACTCCGCCACTGCCTCCAGGTTTCCCTCGGCACCTGCAGCTTTGAGAGCCCGTAGAGGCAATTGCTCCCCATGAACCTTGAGCAAGTCTGAGGCACGACCGACGGCCACCTTATGGAGCTGGAGGAGGAATCACAGATTACATTGCAGGATAAGAAGAGGAAGCAGTTATGGAGGCTGAAGGAAACACAAGAGAAAGAAAGTTGAGTGAGAGACAGGGTAGATTTTGAGAAAAAAGAAGAAGAGTAGAGGTGACACAATGACATAGTTGAGTTGACAGGTGAGTTGAAGAGTGATGTGAAAAAGAAAAGTGAGGAAACCAGCTACAGAGACATCCAGCGAGAGACATCATGTCTGTGTCTGTCTGTAGCTGAATACATCCATTCAGACTCAGGGGGCGGATGGGCAGAGCAGAGACAGACTGCTGCTCACCTCACGTCTGAGGTCATTGATGCTCTGGCATGTCTTCAGGATGGCCACCTCCATGTCCTCTGTGGCTTCTTTGGCATGGACAGACTGCTGCTCCGGTGAGACAGAGAGAGGAAGAGGAGAATAAAACATGAGGCCCAATGTGGTTTTTACAGGCCCACACACAAACCCACATTCTTATCTAGAAGAGTATGACACTGGAAAAAGACTGAATTGAAAAATGTACTTGTCTTAATAGCATGGTTTTTGACTTTCCAATTACATCTGTGACCTATTATGTTCTGAATATGCAAAGAAAGGTGGGCATTTCAACATGCAAGTTTGTGTAATCAAACTAAAATGATTTAAACAAATTATTTCATTTAAATATTCAACAGTTTTCTAAATTTCATACTTTCTGACCCATAAATATATATTTTACTAAACTTGCCACAACAAGAATCAAGACCACAAATTAGACTGGGCAGAACACCCAAGAATGTTTGCACATTCAGACGCGTTCTCTGCAATTTTAAAACATTGTGGTCTTTTCAATTCTCCAGATGATCTTCAATTGCAAAGGCTAGATGAGGCACTACTGTACAATTATGTGGCAGCACTCTCTCCGTGAACACACTGAAACAAGTTTACAATGAGAAACTGCAACATAATGACTTGTGTTTCATAAGTCCATCAATTTTGAAGGCCAAGGAAACTCTGCTGAATGGCAGTAAGACGAGGAACACTACGTGACGTTTCTCTCGCAGCTGAACGAGCCTCGGTAAAAAACAGTTATTCGGGTGAGTTGTTGTGCTCTGTTGTTCCAAGAGGGATGTGTGAAAAGAAAGTGAGTAGGCAAAGTGAATGACTGGGTGAGCCAGGGAGGGACTTTTAATGTCTGTCTGTATGGATTTCTGTCTGTGTAGCACGCTGTGTGTGTCTGTGTGTGTGTTGAACAGACACTGCATGCCACACATTCCCACTTGTATTTAGAAATATATTATATTCTGTTTATAACCTTGCCAACTCCCCATCATTCCTTACACTAACAACAGTGACAACAACAACCCAGATCTCCTCCTCTTTGCTTGGATAACTCTGTTTTGCATCTTATTATCATACTTTTACAAGTTTCTTCCAGATGAGATATTATTCTTCATATAGTAGCATATGTTTTTTATGAATATTCCTGTAGGTGTACGTGCATCTGTGCAAGCGTGCCTGCTTGTGCCAACATACCGCCTCAACCCAGGCGTGTACCAGCTGCTGAGTGTCCTGGCGTGCCAGCTGGCACAAACCTAGGATGGCCTGCCGCTGCTCGTGGCTGGTGTAGGCCGAATCAGTGAAGTCCTCTGTCCGCTCCACCAGCGCCTCCAGCTGACTGCCCACGCTCTGGGGTGACAAGGAGTACAGGTTCTCCCGCAGGCACTCCACGCTGGACTGCAGGAGAGGGGGGAGAAAGAGGAGGGTTGGGAAGGATTGTTGAGAAGAGAAAAAGACTGAGGTGGCAACACACACAGGAGTTTTATTGACAAATGTTGTGAGGGAAAAAACATAATTTGCTATCTCCTCATCATGCACTTGACCTCATCACTAAATAACAAGGATTGCAGGATATGGGTTTAGCCTTAGAGTCACCTTCGGCTATCAAAGGTACCCAATAAATTCTGCAAACAGCATCTCAAGTACACAAACATAAAAGCTAATGCATTTTTCCTGTTTTATGCATCTCTTTTATGTTTTTTTCAACAAAGATCTGTTTTTAAGAGAAATAATGGTCTCTGCTTATGTGTCCTAAGATGATAAGTTTACATAAGCTTTTAGTTAAACTCTGCCATTAAGAGCCATGAAGTCATTTATTAAAAGCAATACGCATCTCCAGGTCCTTTCATTAAAATGCTTTCTTCTTCTTTTATCTCAATGGAAAAGACCCCTTCAAAACATTTTTTTTTGTTTTTTCATTTCTTTCATCTGCCAGTGCCCAAGGAAGAGGGAGGAGATTAGTCATAATGATGTAGGTTTAAATGGTGATTCACACAACCATATGACCCAAATTATAAAATAGATAGGTCTGGTCCTCCATGTTGAATCTCTGAGTTACATTTGAAGCTTTCAAACAGTGAATGCAAAAATGTTAATGCTGCAAACAGTTTTGCTTCAAACTTATTCTTTCTTATTTATATGAATAGATTATTATACTGCCATTTTACTGTCAAGGCTGTGCTACAATCATTTTTAAACAGCTAAAAAATACTTTTCCTTCATGATGCTTCATCCACAAGAGGATCATTACTTAACTTCACGGGCCAACACCTGTCAGACGAGCATCCCTAATCTTAAGCCTTTACCGTGATATATATCGACTCCTTCACCAAGTCTAATTTCTGATCCTACCTTGAAGTCCTTGATGCCGTTGTAGATGCTGGCAGGAAGGATCTTGTTCTCCCCACAGCTCCGTGCCTCAGTGACTATCTCGATGACCTGCTCCAGGGCACAGCGCATTCGGTGGAACACGGCGTCTTTGTTGATCCGCGCCGACTCGCAATCTGGATGCCTCAGGCAAGTCTTTGGAAGGAATTCCACGTGAAATGTCAAAGCTCGTGCCCTCCTCTACCCTTTTCAACTTCTATCCCTTGTCATGTTTTTCAACCACAATTATTCACTCTCTTTGTTTTTTTTATGATTACATGACTGAGTTTTGAATATTACCATTGATAGGAGCATTTGAGAAACCTTGAAATTAAATAAACTTGAGTGGGCCTTAAATCTTTAAGCTGGACATAATCCACAACCCTTGCCCAGAGGTCCAGTGTTGGTGCAGTAGCTGTTTACCTTGGAGGCTGTAAGGAGCATCATGGTGCATTTCTCAAGCACTGCTCTGGCTGCTGCCATCCGTGCTTTCTTCTTCTCATCCTTCAAGTCCTACAGCACAAACACACACGCACACACACACACACACACACACACACACGCGCACACACACCAGATGGTAATGGGTGGCTTTACTCCAGTTGCAACTTCTGAGAACTCTTGGGGTGCCCAAGGGACATCAAAAGTATGCAACAAATCTCTTTCATGCTGGTTTGAAGGGACACACAAATGTGACACAGATTCCTCTCCAAGTCTACACACACATGAAACTTCCCGGGTTAATTGTCATCTAATAAAAAGAGATGCTACCAGAATAGCAAAGAAGACACAGTGTGTATGACATGCTGCATCCCCCTTCGTGTACTCCAAATGAAAATAGACAGCTGGAATTAGGTAGATATGGGAAAAGGCAGCTGCATCAACTCCTTTCCCATCACTTCGCCATAGATTACAAAGACAATGTGATTATCTGTCATTATTTCTGCCTCTGTACTCGCCTGGCTTCCATAGATGAAGATGGTAGATTTTCTAAAGGGCTCTGTGCTTGTGCCTGTGTGTGCATGGGAGTGCATGAGTAAAACAGGGTGGCAAATGAGGAGAGAGAGCATTAGCTGCAATGACGAGCGCCAGAGAGAGACATGATGTGTGTGTAAAACACACGGGCCCTCGAAGAAACTCAGAATGAAGGCTGGTCGATCCTCTCTCCCTGTCTAGATATCGCAGCCATTGCACTTTACATCAGCTTCTGCAGGCAAAGCGCTTTAGTTGCAGAGGCTGAATGTATGCATCAAAGTAGGATTAGCAGTCTTTGACAGAACAAAGTTAGAAGCCCTAAGTTGGACTGTTTTTTCTAAAACTTTGAGCAGAAGTTTTGTTTTGCAAATTTGCTAGGGTATAAGCTGATATATTGCAGAGAGAATGCGTCGCTGGAAGCATAGGTCAGTTCATATCAACACTGAATCGTGATGTGAACAGCGTTTGAGGAGCATGAGTCATAACTGACCTGTACATTTCTGTTATGGATTGAGACATGGATTAGAAATGAATAGACACAGAGGGGAAACTTTGCAGAAACAAGAGACGCCTCAAGAAGCCTTGTTACTTCACTGTTTGATTTGTTGGGAAGTGTAAATATTTGTGCTTGAATTATTGATTTGCCTGCTCAAGTACTGCAGGTTTCACAGTCTAATTCCACCACCTGCTTGCACATTCAGAATACCATGTTCAGAAAATCCGTGTCCGTTAGATGATTACATCTACATGAATAAACAAAATTATTGATGTAGTGTTCATCCAAGAAAAACAAATTACTGCATGTTCATAAACATCACTATATCCATATGCAGCTTTCTGCCACATTTACATTTAATTGATAGTGTGCTGATGATTACTTATACTCTTAAAAAAACAGAAAAGCTTTCTTCACATGCTACTCACATTCTGTCTGTCTCCGGTGAGGTGGGCGAACTCCACCATCTCATTGCCAAACTGGCTGAAAATCTGTACAAATTCCTGGAAGGTGCTGACTCTTTCCAGATGGTCGAGGGTAACCAAGACCTGAGAGGAGTGAAAAAATTAGAGCAGTACGGTGAATGGCCACATATGGTTTGTGGTCTTCTAGTCCCTCCACAAAAACAAGCAAAAACAGCCAAGAACATCATTTACCATGTTAATATCTCAAGAGTGAAATGAGTGAAAAAGTTATTGGACTAACTCCAACTGGATGTGTAATATATTTCAATATTACTAATACTAGCTCCTTTTGTAGTATGAATGGCTCAATGTGATGAAATTACATTGGCTATATCCTAAAATAAAACCAGCAGATTAAGTAACCTGCACTTAAGTTAATAGTAGTCTATGTGGCTGCTAATTGAGCTGCTGAGGGTAGGCTAGCTGGCAGAGCTTACGCAGCAGATTTTATCCATGCCAGACAAAGAGGAGGAATGTAATTGTGTTTGCCAGTAATGGAGAACAGGGGGCTGTCGACTGTCCGTCCAAACGAGGCTAACCAGTCCTGATTAGGCCCCATGTCTCCATTCTTGGCTCAGTCTACAGCTGCATCCATATCACACTGTCTGGCCAAGAGCATAGCCAGGTACGTTTGAGAGAGGGAGAGGGAGAGAGAGAGAGTCTCTTGCTCAGTGTTTTTATGTGGTTGCTCAATGTGCTGCTCCCCTTCAATTACCTCTGGAGTACTCTTCAGAGAGCCAGTGCTTACCTATTAGGAAATAAAGGACTCAGGATGGAGTTTGCTGAGGTGTGTGTGTGTATTTGCATATCTCACCTTGTTGCGTGATGTGATTATCTGTTTGATGACGATGCGGTCAGCTAAGACCAGGACTTTAGTGACTGAAGAGAGGAGCAAGCGGGCAGCCTTCACCATCCCTGTCCTATCACTGAACACAGTGACACGTCCGTCTGACTGAGATGGCAAGGCTGATCCCACATCTGTCAGCTGGGCTATGGCATCACCTGCGAGAGAGGAGATAAGGATACAGTTTGGTTCAGCAACAGAGCTATAAATTGTACAGGCCAATATCTTGTCTGATATTATCAAACATAACTTCCAAACAACACAACTACATCGGCATCATTTCTTAAAGTATAAGATATAGTGACAAGTAACAAGAAAACAGTGTCTAATGTGTCTAAGCGCATTTAGAAATTCAGAAACAGTGTTACATATTTCCTCCACTTAAAAGGACTTAAAACACTCTATTTTTCAACTGCAAAATGTCCTGCTCAGTACAAATCTAAAAGAATGTATTGCTTTTCAAAAATGAAAAGGAAAAAACAAAAACTAAATTTGGAGAGCCTAATGGAAAAGGATTGATTCAGGAAGAGTCTCCTCCCAGTTGGAGTGACAGAACCAGAACATGCCGGAGGGGGTTTACATATCCCATCTGGTCTGGGAGCGCCCTGGGATTCCCTGGAAAAGCTGGAGGATGTGGCTGGCCAGAAAGACCTTTAGGCTACCTTGCTTTGCCTGCTGCCACTGAGAAAACTGAAGGATGGACGGTCAATTGTTGATTTCCAAAATGCCCTCTAAGTTAGCTCAGACGACACTATGGCACACTGTTCTCCCAATCTGCCTCTCTTAACCTCTGGGAGAACGTATCGTCCTGGACAGGATGAAACACAATAGCACTATATTCAGCACAGTGGTACGACAGCTATGCCAGCATGACCCAAACACCACTGGCATGCTTTCTGGATGATGTGAGCCATTTTTGGGTAAAAAAAACTATGGCCCTCAAATACAATTGGCAATCATGCCAGAGTACATTCATACATACAGGGAACATGCAAATGCAATCCAAGTTTCCCTTTTTCTCTCTTTCTAACCTGCTCATACTAGCCCCAAAAAGGGAAGAACACAGAGTTTTAGGCTGAATACCCATCAAGAGGAAAATGGCCAGAGTTAAGAGCAAGAGGGAGTAGGAGAGAAATCTCAGAAAAAGAGAGAGCTCAGAAAGGAGGGGGGGAGGGAGATAGCTAGGTCTCTATCCGTCCATGCAGCTTGGCTGTCTATTTGGTTTGGCTGGTCCTTTAAAAAGGAAGCAGCACTGACGAACTGATTGCATCCGACAGGCTGCTTTTCTGTGCCAGCTCCGCTAACCAGTTAAAACATCTAGGCCTGGCTCTCAAAGAATGCTGCTCAACCCCCATGACACTACCAGTGTGGAAAGCAGAGGGAGCCAACTCACCCCTCTAAATCCCAGAATATGGATGGCATGGACTGGAGTATGGATTTTCATGACCTTAAATGTAAAAACAGAGCTATCCCACTGGCCCCTTAGTTATTATGTACTCATGACCTTTGATCTTCTGTTTAGTGTGAAAAAAGGGGTTTGTTCCTACATGGAAAATCATGTGTCAGGTGTAGTGAAGTCTGCTTTTTTTTCTGTATGATAAATTTATTATTCATAAGTGAAAACTTGAAAGGCGGATCCTTGATGTGTTGGTGCAGCACTTGCAGGCAGTCAATCTTGGATGACTCAATGGATGGCAATGTCTGTCGATGAAATTTGGTACAAATATTCATGTTCCCATCAGGATAAATTGTATTAACTTTGGTGATCCCTTAACTTTTCATCTACCACCATCATCACTTAAACATTTTGGCATTGTCTGATACTTAGGTTTATGACCAAATGCCTTTAAACTAGTGACATTCCCACCAGCCTCAGCTGTACTTTGTGTTTAGTGCTAATTAGCAAGTGTCAGCATGCTAACAATGCTAAACTAAGATGGTGAACAATATCTCTGCTACACATCAGCATGTTAGCATTTCGCTCAAATCACAGCCTGTGGCACAGTACAGAGCTGCTAACAATGCTGTGGACTTGTTTCTGTGCCATTCAAATATCATTCATGAGTGTAAGCTTAAGAAATCCTTGAAGTGTTGGTACGCTTAGAGGCTTATACCTTCTTTTTTTTACCACCATATTGCCCTGCACCTGTAGTCCACATGTAGTCCAGTATCTAAACACTCACATATTGTATGTTATATGACTTTACTTTAATTCCACCATCTTATCTTGAATCTTTCTGAGGTAGAAAGAGAAAGTGAGACAGAAGCACCCGAATGTGAGAATGACACTGAGAGACTGAGTGAAAGAGACAGAGACAGAGATCCAACGCAGATTGCCTTCACTGACCTGCCTCATTGGATCTCTCCACCGCTCTGATGATGGGTAGCATCTAATTAAACTAGTGCTTTCAGTCTGCCTTTATTTCATTCATTATAGCACACAAGGCTGAAGCCTGCCTGATTAAACTCTCCCTGTGGCTAGGTATTAGAGAAATGTCAATCCTTCACTAACTAGCCCTTCTTTCTCCCGGAGACTTAAAGACTCTAAAAAAGTATTTCTTTTTCATCCCTGAAGATGTATCCATCATTTCTTGTTTAAAAATGGTCAGAGACGAGGCAAAAAAATCATTTTTGTAAATCAGGGAACAGTTGTGCAGTATCTGTCAGGAGGAGTGCAAGGGAAAACTGTGAAAACACCTCCCTAAGAGGAGAGTGAGAACTGAAATAAATTAGTCACAGTGGACAACACACATCCAGACATTTGCACAAGCACACACACAATGCACACATATACTTTACTTGGCCTTACCTTTGCACACACACCCATTCACACGCACATTTTCTCATCAGTCCATTCTCCTCCTCCTCCCACCAGCACTCTCTTTGTCTGAGTTTTAGCCGTCTTTACAAATCAGCACTGTGTGAGGATTAAACGCCTTGCTACACATGCTGGCTCCCCCAACATAAACCTATTATCACGGTGTTGTGTCTAAATTCTTATCCAATGTGATATTGTTTCCGCTCTGCTCTGTAGAAGGCTAAATGAGGTGCTTGTTTTGCCTGATAGGAACTAAGTTTTCAGCTATAAAGAAGTGTTTCACAAAGCAAGTGGTGACAACTACGTAAACAAAGAATTTTAAGAAAGTTTGAACAGACTGCAAGATACAGAGTTGACGAGTGTCTTCAGGGTATATTTTTAGACAGCGTTTTAACAGCAAAATGTTACAAGAAAGTGTAGAAACACTGAGGGAAACACATTTCTGACAAAACCATCACCTCTTCTTTCTCGGGTTCAATAAAAGCTGACAGTCCCGTAAGAGTGATCCACACATTCTTGTTTCTTCACACTGGTTGTCACTGTTTCCCCCCCTCCTTCCACCCTCTGTACCACTTTGTCTCTCTGAGTTGTTTACCATTTTAAACTTGATGTATCCACACATCCATCCAAACAGATTCTCTTTTCAGATTCTCAGACAGAGAGGCAGACTACACCCTGGACAGGTCACCAGTCCATCACCAAACCTGCATGTTTTTGAAGGGGAAGGAAGCTGCAGCAATGCAGACATGGAGAGATATAAAAAAAACTTCATATAGAAAGGCCCAGCCAGCAGATTACAAACCCTAGAAGAAATTAGGAGTCTTGACCTCAGGTTCAGAAATATTTCTCGATGTAACACAGAAGCAATCTATGAGGCAGTGAATATTGGACAAACTACAGCTCCTTCAATCTCGCCAACAGCCTGATGCATAAAGTCTCCAGGAGCCCTCTATCACAATCTATTATGCAGTTCTTTCCAAGCCAGCAGAGACACATTCATTCCCTCCTTCTACACAGCACTATTGAGTGAAGACGCACTTTTTTCCAGCCTTTACTTCCAACCTAATAACAACAATGTCTTTAGAACACTCTGGAAGTCCTCTGGTTTAATATAGTTTGACAGCCAGGCCGTCCAGACAAATCGAAATTTGCTAAAATTTGATAACACTGTGAAGCCTGAAGGTGATGCCTGATGCTTTATGAAACTGTCAGTTTGTCTTTAACAAATAAACACTGATGAGGAGACATTAAGTCTTATTGGCTGGCCAGCTATAACACCCTCAGTAGCAATTTGTGAACATCATAAAGCCACGGCCATGACAGGAAGATACAGCATCCCCTTTAGGATGAAGCACCCTCACATAGTTTTACAACATAAATCAGTGACCACTAAATATCCATACCTCCTCCAATAGAGAAACACTTGACAATGTGTTACAGCAATTCAGTGAAATGTAGACTACATAAAAAGATGCAGCCAAAGGCGCCTACCTGCTCTGCGTGCCTCGAAGCAGGCTTGACCCATCTCATCCTTCAGCTCTTGGTTCTCTGTGGCGATGGCCTCCCCAACGGCGACAAAACGTCCCACAGCCACACTCACTGCCTGGCCCACCCTGTGTATGGCTGCCAGGGTGCGCTCCGACTTCTTTGGCTTGTCTTTATGGTTAATCAGAGTGGTGATCTACAGGAATGTGTGGAGAGAGAAAGAGTCAGCCATTATTTGTATGTAAGAAGACACATACTTTACACTTTTTAAGGAAATGATTACAAACTTGCAGGTAACACAAGTGACTACTTGGATTACCTGCAGGGTTCATTGCAAATGTATTACTAGGTTTCAAGGTAATGGTCCATGAATATTCTTAAGAAAAAAAACTAAAAATAAGGCCCATGACCATATAATTATAAAAGGGCTGCAACTCATATTATTTTAAGTATGGTTCATTTTCATAAATTCTTTTACTATTTATTGTCATTTACAAACAAACAAAATCACATAAAAGCAGCAGATCTTCACATTTGAAGAGCTGGAAAGAATATTTAGCATTTTTGTCTGATAAATGACTTAAACAATTGATTATCAAAATAGTTGATCAACTCTGTGGAAATATGGCTGGACTAATCATTGTAGCACCAATGTAATGATACATTTTCATAGAGGAAGAGAAAAACATGCCATTTGTTGCAGCCAGTTATTTAACTATTGCATAGTTAGGTACTTCGTATTTACTTTTCCAGTGACCCATCTAAGAGCCTTAAGGAAGATAAATGAATGCACAAGTTGCACAGCTGCACATGGCCAACCTAGAATCAAAGCATCTTGTCCATTGGTGAAAGTATGCTGCGATTATATCCAAACAACATCTTTGATAGGGGGAGCATGTTGAATCTGGAGCACGCACTCCATTTGCTTATCAGGAGAGAGGAGTTTCCTGCCTGGACAGCTACAAGTGGAGATAGCATTTTGGGAGACAACACGTGGATGACCTACTATGCGTGTCGGAGAGAGAGAGAGAGAGAGAGAGAGAGAGAGAGAACATGTCGACAGCACAGGCATGCGCCCAATCTCCAACACCCCTTACAAGATAAATTCATAAAATTTGAAAAAAGAACAGCAACAAAACACAGCAGATGGGACATGCACGCACGCCTTCTGTGTCATATACAAGACCACTGGGTGCACTGAAACACACACACGAAACTCAGGTGGGGCCTCTTAGCAGTAATTGAGGGTATCAATTATGAATGGGTAGAGCCAATTATCATCAATTATTTATTGATAGCTTCCACTCTCTCCAGCTGTTATCATTGTGGGTGTGTGTATGTGTGTCAAGCCATTTTGGGTCAGGGAGTAGTGGGTGGTGAATTTAATTGGTACACAGCTGCAGGTGGTCCAAGTGGTGAATCTTTTACAGTAAGCCCGGTCTTTGTGGGCTACAGAACGTACGCTGGCTGTTTGAACGAGCAGCATCCTGACACAGGAATGTAACACACCGGGCCGTTGCATTGTTTTTCCTTTGAAATGTGTGAAGGTATAGCTGACAATCTATAACACAATTAACCCTCAGATGTCATGAAAAGTTGACAAGATTGTTAGAGATCACACACACACAGAAACTGACTTTGAGGTTTTTGTTATCTGGGTCCTTGACTTGTTTTGTAATGATGCAATTAGCGAGGGAGATTAATTTTCTGTCATTTGACTAATTGCTCATTTTTGTTCTTTATTCAGCCCAACAGCATAGGCGACTACCAAAAGGCACCCTTCAGTAATCATTTTTATTATTGATTCATCTGTCGATTCTTATCTCATTTAAATCAGAAAACAGTGAAACACAAAACAATACCCTAGAGCACAACATGATGTAATGAAATGTTTTGTTTTGTCTGACCAAAAGTCCAAAACCCCCTAAAATATTCAATTTACTATAATGTGAGACCAAAAAATATAAAGTATAAAATGTAAGAACATTCTGAAATACTTGGTGAAATAAAATAGTGAAAAATGATTTGTCTTCATTCATGCAAGCTCCACAAAAGAGAGCCTATAAACCTGCTACAAATGCCGTCTGACTCTGAATGCCACAATTAGCCTGAGTCAGCAAACCCCTTGAGCTGCTGCCCTGTGAGACTTGACCCACATTAAAACTGACTGTACATCACACATCACCCACACTGACAGTTTCATCAAGTATCACTGAGTTTCAAAGTTCTTTGAAGTGATTTTGACAACATGTTTAACACTGCGTAAGTTGTTTCACTGAATCAGGCCTCCATGCTCATTAGCAATGTCAGGGCAAATAGGTTTCTTGTTGAAAAATACCTTGAAAAAAACTGGGAATGTGCAAAAAAAAAAAAAAAAAAAAAGATTGCAGCCTGGTTTGTCATAAATTCTGCACAATACAGAAAATGGCATTGCTTAAATTCCTTGAACAATGAAGGCAATATCTCTTCTGTATTGAAGTCTCAATGATAGTTTGGTTCAATCACAAAAAACACATTCACTTTCATAATGCCACTCATCAAGGCTTTCTGATAAACACGCAAGCCTTACAAAGATGTTACTTGTCAAGTATCTGATTGAGTTACATAAATCATGACAAAGACACACGAGGGAAGAAGGACATAAAGAAAAAGCTGAGATGTAAGGAGGCAAAGAAAATATAGAAAACAGAAAATAAAGAAAATCGCTCAATAGTGTACCAAATAAAGGGGTATGCTTGTTTCTACGTCACGAAGAACTTAACATGCCTTGAACAAATTACACACCCAACAACAGAAGGCCATGAAGTCGCTCTGAGGCGTAATGAAAGACTAGAGTTGAATCACTGTATGCATGTATGTGAGTATCATTGTTGCTGCTCTGATGAGTAGTTGCTTTAAAGGCAAAAGCACATGGTTGGAATAAACGTACTATAACCCTGCTGCTCTCTCTGCAACTCCCCTTCTGTCATTACCCATCTGACTGTCTCCACATTTCTCTAATATGTTAAAAGAAGTTGTAGCTTCTGACTCTGAAAGACCATTGTTCTGTAGAAAGATCCTGACCCCGCTCATAAAGCACTTCTTTTTGTCCGTCACTCGTCACTTTATGCATCATTCAGTAATAGAGCTTCCCTTCCTGCGAGCCCAGCGTTTCTCACTGACTCACCCACACAGAGTAGGCTACTCCTTAGAAAACACCGGCTGGCTGAACATTATGCAGCCTAACAGAGGGAATTAGGGCACGGTGACACATGATTCAGACCTACGTCACAAAACAGACTGTTGTTCAACGTCAGGTGGCATTCATGTTATACAACAGACCTGATAAACATCTCTGTGATGTAAAGTATGTGTTTCTGATGGCTGAAGCATTTGTCCCTGGCTTTTCTGGACGACTGTGTATGCACAGTATTGCACGTGTTTGCAGGGTGCATGCACGTCTGAATGCAGGGAAAGGCATGACTGTTTTCCTATAGGACTTGTATAAGCAAATGGTGACACTCGTGAACCCTCAGCATGGCACTGATCCAGATACCAGTGTTTAAGTGGGGTGAAGCATGAGAGAGGAACCTGTAAGCGAGCCTGTGTGTCCGTATACAAACACCAGCACCTGAGGCTCACAGAGAGAGGAGAGGAAGAGAAAGTGACAGAAAGAGATTGAGGCACAGACAGAGGGAAATGAAAGGGGGTCAAAAGTGACACCAAGAGAAAAGCTGATAACAGATCGTCGTGTGTGAAAAAGCTTTTCCCACACTGCAGCAGATGAGCGGAGAGTGAGAGTTAGTTTAACAAGTTTAACGCGGTGTGTCTGTGAAAGACAAACAGAGTGGAAAAAGTCTGTGTGAATTACAAAGAGCGACAGGGAGAGGGAGCAGAGAATAACCACTGCCTGGGATTTCCTCCACTAGGGATTACTAGGTGGGTACATTTACTGGGCTGTGCAAACAGGAACAGGGCAGGGTGGGGAGAACATAATATTGATACAGTGCCATCGCAGAAGGGGCCATTGTGTTTGTGTGCTTATCAAAGGAACTTGTGTCAGTGCACATTCATTCTAAATTCTTAAGTTCAGAAAAACAGTATTTCTTATTAGAGCTGGGTATCGAGTGAAATGTTCTGATACCGTAGCAAATATGACTTTACAAAAGAAGCCAAACTTCTTTCTTTCAGTACGTACAGTACAGGTTTTGATACTCTGCTCTATGGACACAAGTCGGTCGATACCAGAAAAGTATCGAGGTTCGATACCCAGCTTCACTCCTCATAGACAGCTGCTCAATCATTAAAGCTGCCTTTCGGCCAAAGGTTAGGTGTGTACTGTACAATTCACAGCAGTCTACTCATTTAAAATCTCTCTTCTCAGTTCATTCTTCATCTTTCTGTTTCACACACACACACACACACTAGCCATACCATGCTGCTGCGCTCTGCTGCACTCCGGCAGTGTTTGAATGCAAATGAGCACTACCAACCGAGCAGCATCCGGTCCAAAGCCTCCAGAACCCACCAAGGATTTACCCGATATGAAATCCGTGAAATAAGCACAAATATAGCTTCAGATGTCAGACCTCCAACAGATTTGTTTATTAACAGGGCTAATTGGACACTTCCATGAACTTAAAAAAACACAACTCCCTCCTGGTTTGGTTGTGTCCCTGGTGTTACATCGGATTGGATACAGAAGGGTAATCTTAATCTACTATCTTATGTAACAAATGTGGAGGTCAACTTGGAACACATGCTGATATATTCATGACAAGTGGCCCATTTTACCCTTTTACACTCGTACGTCACTGAAGAATTTATCAAAGTCCCTGATATGGGAGAAAACATCTACTAACGTCATATTTCAAATGACCAGTGGGAACCTTCCTCCTGCTCCTACACACATACAGATCTGTATGTAATCTCTTATAAAGTCTCTCTTTTTCTCTTTCACATTAATGCAGCAGAGCCTGTCCATCCCCTTCTTATTACCTTCTCCCCTGGTACACGACCAGTCAATTCCCAGCCATCCACCTCTCATCTCTTTGTTGTCCATAATTAGGACAATTAAAAGGCCATAAAAGCGACATCAACAGCTTACTCTGAGCAACACAATACACAAACAGAGCCCACCCATTGGTTAGCGGGAAATCTAGACTAACACCTCAAGGACACAGTGACCGACAATAAATCAGACGGTAACAAAAGCTGGAAACATTTGTGGCTGCCTCCCATGGCTACTGACTGAGTTGCCTTGAATGGCTGTGCTGGGAGAAAGTTTGGTGTTATTAGAGTCATTCTTTCTCCCTGCAGGGTTTTTTTTTTCTCTATTCTGATTCTTGGATTGTGCAGTTGTATACATGTGAAAATAAACGGGTGCGTTTGTGGAAGAAAAATTCAGTTTACGCAAAACAGATCAATTCAAAGCCTCTTTGGCAAATTTGAGTCATTCTTGTCATTTAATAACTGCAAGAAATCCTTCACAAACAAAGGCAGCGAGATAAAAGTGAGTGTGAACAAGCTCCTCCTGGAGGCCTGACGGGGCTTTTATTAAACACACATTGTAGCCATTCATCAAAATAATTGCTTGCTTGGCAAGTGGTATATTGGCAAGCTTATTTGTTGAATTTCTTAAGCCCGCTGGCGAGAGTAACAACTCCAACACTTTTTTCAGAACAAAAAGATTGAATGTAAAGTTTAGATTAGAAACAGAATCGTAGCAAAGGAACTCACACCACATTCAGCCATTAGCAGTCAAGCTCAAGGATTTCCATGAGTGAATGTGGGGGTGTAAATCAAAGGAGAAACATTATCCATCTATCTAGTGTGTGCTGTATGTATGGGAAAGAAATAATTGGACTGCAGTTTGTGGGAAGAGAAGGAGAAGAGGAGGACAGAGACAAAAAGACAGGTTTAAAGTCTTGGTCGTGTTTACTTTCTGATCAGATGAAACTTTGCGTTCTTTTGTCTGAGTGAGTTTTCGTGTTTGTCCTTGTACACCTCAGATTGTCGCGCTCATTACACACACGCTACAGCACATGGATCACTTTGTTAAAATAAACAGGAAAAAGAATACTTCCAGGTCTCATTTCGGCTCATTACAGCACAAAGGGATCATTGTTGCAGGAGGAACGGCACCCGAAAGGACACTGAATGTTTGTCTTATCCATGTGGATTTCTCCTAGAGGTTCACAGACATTTTTCTTTTTGCCTTCCACAGAATCTGAGTTTCTGTTCGGTTTATTGATGCAAGGAGAGTCGTGGCTGGCTGTTTTCTAGGGACTGCGAGAGAGAGGAAAAAAAGAAAAAACATAAGAGGAAAGGGATGAAAGTCGAACTGAACATGCACTTTAATGGGTGAGCAAATTCCTTCCAAATTGGCCGCGAGCAGATGGGAGTTCAATGCTGCGCTGGTTGTCAGCCAGACTGGAGAAGTGATATGAGGAGATGAAAAGAGAGACAAGGGAGTTAGCAGGAGAGTGGATACAGATAGATGGGGAGAGGTGAAGGGAGTGAGAGAATAAAGAGCAGGACGTGTCACATCTGCATCACACTTTTACCCTCTTGTTTCTTCCTCACCATGTATCTAGCATCATTCTTCTCCCTTTCAAAATTCCCTCCCTTGTGACTTCAGCAGTCTCTGTCTTTCTCTCCCCACCTTCATCCTCATCCTCTCCTCTAGCAGTCGTCTGTGTGCAGTGCTTCAAGTCTGTCCCCAGAGCCAGGTTGCAGCGGTAGAGTACAGTGTGATACAGTACAGTGGCAGCTTGTGATGTTTAAGCTGTATCCTTTGGGGTATACTCTAAAACCATGTGCACAGAACAGTAGAAATAAGAAAGAGTAGAGCTGCTGCACCATCTAACTCTCACACTGCAAAGAAATTTCCCAATGAAATTAGTTAATTTCTAGTCCTAATGTCAAGTGCACAACGCACACATTGACACCAATTTGACAAATTGGTCCAAACAAATGTGGCCAATCTTCTGGACAACACAAAGTTGTCCACCAGTTGGTCATTACTGAACAAAAACATTCGTAAAACACTCTGGGCAAGCGGCCAATTTATACCCATATTCTGCAACAATCAGTCATGCCCTCATCTAGCAAATGTAAGCTGCATTCATTTTATGCTCTTTCTGCTGCCTACAGACACAATGGAAAGAGTTACAGAGTCAGCTAATGGGAGTTTGCTGGTGTACCTTGTTAAGTTAGAACCACAGGGCAGCAGTTCAATTTAGCATAAAAACTGAGCTGAACCGCATCCATATGTGGACTCGACTGGTCATGCATTCTTCAGGAATTAGATTGCATATGCAGAGCCATTTTTCATTCAGTACTCCCTCACACACACACACACACACACACACACACACCTGCAGAGACATTCTCACACACACACACACACACACACACCACAAGTCTGTTTGAGCTGCCACCCTGAGGAGTAAGGGTACATTTCAATCTTTATACAGTTTATAAAGGCATTGACACCACACCAAAACCACTTCTACATGTGGGAGAAGTAACAGAAAGAGGCAGAAACCCAAGAATTCTGCTGCTTAAGGAAGTAAGGAATCAAACCTGAGACATCCCAAAGACACAGTTGCTGTTATTTAAGTCATATGTAGTTATTTTTATCACTTAAGAAAGTAGATTCACACAAGCATCCACACACACGGTAAGCCTGTCTGGATGCACACTTATAAACAGCCGATTAAAGATAGTATAGAGAGTATAATAGAAAGTGAAAGAGAAAGTATGTCTTATCAGCAGAGACTATGCTTGTTGTAATGAACCTGTGGGGGTCACACAGAAAGCATCATGCTCCTCTAAATCTTTTCCTGAGACAAACTGTCCTCAGATCAGTCTGATTCGGGAGCCCTATCTAGGCTCACTAAACCAGTGATAGCAGCCTGTAGCCTGACATTATAAGGATGCATCCAACTAGTGAAGCCCACTTTCTCTCTCTACCTTGTGCGCACACACACACACACACACACACACACACACACACACACACAGCTGAAACATCCAACTTCCCAGAGATAAAGATAGAGAGTGCAGTGATTTGGCAGTATAGCTGTGGCCCTTCAAGGTGATTGAACACAGATGGTTTTACCCAGCAAGACAGATAATTCAAGAGAAAAGATCACTGTGTGCCTATACGACCACAAGATGACTGGGATAATACCAGCTGATTGCCAAAGAGAGAAGCACACAGAAAAGGGGCACCCAGAGAAAGCGGATGACATGTGACAAAGGTTACAGATCAGAAGACGAGCACATGACGTGAACCTTAGCCCACTCGCTCATGTATGCCAACAGACACGCAGCCAATGAGACAGACAAGCAAGCAGACACTGATGGGGGTAGACACAGAGAAGTGGGGGCGTACTGAGGCTTTCAGATACAGAGACAGGCGAACAGAGACGAGGGCTGACCGACAGTAAAGAAAACCTGAACGGCATACACACTATCAGTTGAATGAGTTTGGAGTTTTAGATTTTTATCAGATTGTACCCCATTGGAGTTGTATGAGAAAAGGGCACTGTTTGGCCTTCAAGCTCTGGCTCAGCAATCACAGCTGACATTTGAATATGTGGACAGGCAGGTTGAATCCACAGCAAACATCAGCGAGAAGGTTTTAGCTGATGAATAATAACTAGCTGTGCCCCAGTGCGTATAACCAACTACTCAAAAAGGACAATGAGCAACAATAGAGTGTCATGTCTCTTCAGTGACTCTGAATGACACACAGTGGGTCTGTTATAGATGCACTGCTGATGCCTTTTATTCAAGAGCTGAAAGAAATACTCAATGCAAACACAATTACTTGTGTACCACTTACAGGTGAGTGGTGTTTTTTGATGTGTTCAACGAAAGAGGCAATCTTCTTACATGAAATAGTAACTGAATTTTTAACTGAATTTCTTGTTAATTCAAATCAGGATTTATCTGATCAAAGAATAAGTAAGCAAGATTACAAATTTGTCCAGACATTCAAAGCCACCTTTCCAATACTTTCTATCAGTACTAAATGAGTACTGAGAGTTCGATACCCAGCCCTATAGTGCCACTGCATGCCATTCACGTTTCCTAACTAAAAAAAACTGTTAACTGCACATTACAAGTGGTGAAAACACAAACATCGATCTGTTTTTTTCCCCTCTGTGGGAAACTCTGTTTTTAAATCCAGTTAGGGGCATGATGAAATATGTCTCCATTCTCACTGTGAACAATCACATGTGCCTCCACTTGCGTGCTGCACAGAAAGAGGTCAGAGATAGGCATTGCTGTCTAACTAGTACGTTAGGGGATAAAGTATTGTGGTCCTGGGCTCTGTTCCAAAACATTATGCCAAGCCAGTTCTATGAGGCAATGTGTTATTTTTACACGGCTACATTCCACTATCTACATTATTCAGCGAATAAAACCGTTTGTGTATGAGTAAAAATGTTGTAATGGAACCTCTGTCTTCAGAAAAGCTTTTTAGCAGTAAAGTATGCCACTGATGTTGGAGAGGCATGCTCTGTGTACGCTGCATGTGAGGTTGGAACCTGGCATATGGAAAAGATGGTAAATATAACACTGGTTAAAACATGTTTCTCGCTCCTCTGACCTCTGTGGCATGCCAAGGCCGTGATGTCTGCATAGTTGCATAGCGCTCGAGTAAAGACAGCCACTGAAACACAGGGACACACACACACACAGCTTGCAGTCAACAGAGCACAATACCGCTTTTCATTCCTTCTTGCTCACGTAATTCTCTGGATAGTAAGTGGGAGGGAGGGAGAGAGAGACAGACACAGACAAAGAGAAAGTCAGGGAGGGGGTCAACCAAGGAGAGGAGAGATGTGCCCTGAACACAACGTGACTGCCGGGTCAAACTGCCTCTGGCTGTCTCAACTGTTCACCTGCCCCTTCTCCGGTGTACCCGGGGATGCATCTAGGAATATACTGTGGGGGTCAGCATCAGATACAGAGCACCCCGAGGCGGTGGCTCACCTGGGCCTTGAGACCTACATGCACCGAGCTTTTCATGCTCTGACAATGTCTTCTTCTCTGTGCCCTAACCATTGACTTTACACACACACACATATATGTATATGTGTGTGTGTGTGTGTGTGTGTGTGTGTGTAAAGTCAATGGTTAGGGCATATATATGTATATATATATATATATATATATATGATACCCGAGTTTGAAGAATATAAGCATGTTTTTCTACAAACCATTTTTTCATTTAACAAAATATGCCACATTTCTAAATGCATGTGTTTAATGTTGTCTTGACATTTTGGGAATTACGTTCATTTGCTTTCTTGCTGAGAGATAGATGAGAAGATCGATACCACTCACATGTCTATACTGTTTTCAGTCTTTATGCTAAACTAAGCTAAGATCCTCTCATATAACTCCCAAAATGTTGAACTGTTCCTATTTAACATAAGCAACAATTATACTAAAATTAGCAATTGTTCCTGATTCCTGGCTTACGCCAGAAAATAAGTAAGGACTTAAGAAGAATCTGACCAAGCTTTCAATGCCAACTTTTGATATTCATGATAAGACATTTCTACTTGATACTGAAATAGTATTGAGGTTCTAAAACCAGCTTGACACTCTTTTTCGTATTCTTGATCACTATTCTAGTACAGAACTGAGATTTCAGCTGCTTTCACTGTGTATTTTCATGGTCAGGGGAATAACAAGATTTGCTAACTAAACTGTCGTATTTGTTCTCTTTGCAGTTAAATCTCTGCAGGTGACCGTGACTTTCCCATTAAAGCTGAGGTGGCACCTAACCCTTGAGTAGTCAACTGCAATGTTTGCTCCAGGCTCTTCGTATGACTCACAGCGTGGCAACATGTCAAACACTATACTCTTTCTCTCCTGTTCCAGATTTTGTCGCACCACGGCACAACAGCAAGCACTGCTGCAGTGTGCATCATCATTTTTGTGTAAGGAATTCAAGCTTGGTCAGATTAGCTGACTCACCAAGGAGCCCCTTGAATATAATGAAAAATGCAGATATGTTTTACCTAACAGAGCACTTAGTAGTAGACTTTGTTGAATGGAATATAAATCATACAATGCTACAGCAAGTAAAATGTTGCTTGTGTTACTTAAACATATTTTGAATCTGTTCTGCCTTCAGTTGCTTCTTCTGCTACTGCTACAGTATGACTATGAGGGGCAGTTGGCTGTTGGCTCTGACAGTCAATTGGCTCGGCCTGTCCACATGTATGCGGAGAATCCAAGACAAAACAGAATAGATTGTAAGGTTGGCACACGGTAGACAGAACCAATAAACTCGCCCCATATTTTCCAAGGGACCATTCACTGTCAAATAAACGACAAATATAATCCCACTTATTGCCTGGTATTACAGCTTGGCATCGATCCTTGGTGCTCTGCCACGGTTCAAGTGTTCATAGCCTCTCTGAGACAGATTTCCAAATAGAGGGATGGAAACATGGCCCTGGGTTTCCAGATTACATATTTGTGATTGTTTCACATGAAGAGAAGTATTCATCTCTGGGGCTTGGCAGCAGACTGGCTTACCACTCATGTGCCATAGCAGGGGAGTGTTTCCACTCAGGAAGTAGAAGCTCAAAGAAAAGCAGAACAGGCTGTGTGCTACCTGGTGCTCCATCATGGCTGTCTAAATGTAATAGGAAATCTATCAAGTCTTAAGTGGGCCCACTGAGGGTGCTGAGCAGCGCGCTCTCCACAGTCACTCTGACCTGAGCTGGTTGTAGTTTACCATATGACAAATTTTGACAAGGAAGATTAAATTATTCTTTATAAATATTATATATATTGATCTTTTATCAGTAATGACCATAACACACTTTTATTCAAATGTTTTGCTCCCATATGCATGAAAACTGTGCTTGATATCTGAGTGGATGTATTACTCATTGGAGTAAAAAACGTTATTACGGGACCCCACTGACCTGGTTTGTTAGTACACTGACAGTAACAAATAATCTACAGTGTAATCAGTCAGGCTGATATGAGGTGCAGGAAGCTGAGAGGAACCAGCAGCAGCTGATAAGAGATAATAACAAACCTGGGAGAAAAACAGATGGACAGCTGTGATGGAGAGCTAGGCAGGAGAATGGCAGAGAGCATACAGTAAATAAGAAAAGAGGGTGGACAGCTAAGATGGAGAAAACCAGAAGGCATGGCTAAGAGGAGCTACAGAGGAAACAAGGCTAAATGAGTATTTACCAGCTCTCTCTACAGTACAAACTTTTAAAGAAATTGCTCTCCTTCAGTTAAGAGTAACACTGGGGATAGACGAGAGGAGACAGTGTGAGTGAGAGTGACCTCTGATTCAATGGTCCTTGCTTGGGGGTAGACAAACACAACATGGCTGTGGATCAATTTTTGCTCTGTTAACCACGATCCAAGGTTAACTAAGATGGGAAGGGGAGCAGAGGGAATCGATCTCTTCTGTTTGCAGAGCACCAGACCATGATACAAACTTCTGTTGTGGTTCACCGACCTTGTTTCTCTTTAAAGCTCTGTACAGTTGCTGGCGGGAGAATAGTGAATTTAAAAAAAATCAGACTTTAACTAATTTAATGCCAATATCGAATTAACACAGAACCCAGGGGCACTGGGAGACGAAGCCCTTTATTAGAATGATTCAAACGCTACGTCTTATCAAAAGACTCCTACATTGCTGTCACTTGCAGTTCCTCCACTGCTCTGCACATGCAGCCATTAGATGTTACAGTTGAATTTGTATCAACTACCATTAATGAGCTATTGAATGAAATAGTTCAACATTTTGAGAAATGCACTTATGCACTTTCTTACTGAGCGTCAGATGAGAAGTTTGACACCACTCTAAAGCCCCTTGAGGCAAATTGTGATTTGTTATGTTGGGCTTTGTAAATAAAATTGATTTGACTCTCATTTAACTGCCTGTCAAATGTGAAGCTACAGCCAGCAGCCAGTTACCATAAAGAATGAAAACAGGGAAACAGCTAGCCTGGCTCTGTCCAAATCTAACAAAAATCATCTACCAGCACCTATAAAGCTCACTAACTGACCAATTTTATCTTGTTGGTTTAATCCCAACTAAAACTCAATTGTAAAAACACCAAGTTGTAGTTTTACAGGGGGTTATGTACTGGACTAATTCTTGGCCAGGCACAGTGACCTCAAGAATTCGTTTGGATTAAACACATGAGATATAACAAGTTGAATAGCAAGTGTTGAAGGTGCTGGTGGGCGGATTTTTCACCTTTGGACAGAGCCAGCGTAGCTATCTCCACCTGTTTCCAGTCTTTGTGCTAAGCTAGGCTAAGATGCTCCTGGCTGTTAGCTTCATATTTACCGTATACAAAAGAACTCTGGGGAACAAAGAAAACAAGAGTATTTACCATAATGTCGAAGTACCTCTTTTGTAGAACTGATTTAATCTCATTGTGAATGTTGGTCAAACATAAATACGTGACAATATCTTGTAACATCTCAAGTTCATTTTTAGTTTTTGCTGCAAAGTGTGAGAAGTAAATACATTTATCTCACTAGCAAAGGCTTTTAGTGCGTTAAAATGTGATACCTGATTTAGTTCATGTTAATTACATGAACATAACCTGTACAACATTACAGTAACGCTCAAAAGCTCTCATTCTACCAAGATCATCTGAGAGTGTGTGGTTGAAAGGGATCTTTTCTGTACTTGTTTTGAGCAAAACATAATACAGGAGTGGTTCTGCTGTCAAATAAATAATAAATCAATAAATCAAACATGTTTCCCTTGGTGTTTCATTAGTGTAGCCCCAGCCTATATGCTGGAGATGGGCTCAACTTTTTCCTACCAGTGTGTGGGTGATGTTAATAGTGATGTACCTGGAATTGTGGACATCTGCTGGCAGCTGAATACCACTGACAACATCTCGCTAAGGGTGTAACAAATATTTCAGAGGCAATGCGCTACCAAAACATGTATATTCATGCTTATCTCAAACAGATGTAAAATACTAATGTCTCAAAAACCCAAACCCCTTGAAAATAGCCAGCAGGCAAATCATACATCATTAACAGGGTCCCAGAGTGTGAAGCAAGTTGTAACAAACTTAAAACAGATAAAAATAAAACACAGGATACTGACAACACACAGATTTTTTACTTGAATCTAACTGTTATCATACTGAAACCAAGACAGCCAGGCCAGCAGCACAGACATCTTTGATCCAAGTAAGTTTTCGCAAAACATCCAAGACATAATATCAAAGACATCTCTGGCCCAGGCAGCAGGGCAATGCAGATGAGATCCCACCCATTTGGAAATGTACACCGTATGCAGTTACACATTTCTCTAGGCTACAGTGGGCTCTTTGTTCCATAGAAGACCAGGTTATTTCATAGAGACTTCTCCTTCATACTTTTGCCTGGGAATAAATCTTTTACAGGGATATGGCAGTTGTTTAATTTGGCAAGGAAACATAACAAAGGAAGCAAAACACAGCAGGAAAAACATCGAGACATCAAATATTACATCTACATGTGAGGTCTCCAATCTCTCCATCAGATTCGGCTCCTGGCAACATTCAGGGAAAGTTTTATAACTTCCAAACAGCGCGCCTCATAAGAAGGCCTTTGCCTGGATACTGAAGTCATATTTCTTTCACTAATTGAATGAGACTTGCAGCTCTGTAATAGAATATTCATATAATTGTATTAGGCAAGTGGTTACAATCCAGGAAGAGAAGAGGCAAAGAAAACAAACAAAAACATTTCAGTGGAAGGTTTCATCAGCAGACATGGCCTGTTGTTGGTGCGCATAAACATACCAAAATTTGCAAAGAATGAATAACTAAACCCTACAATTGCAAGGTGAATGGTATTCTGTATTGAGCAGGCAGTGCAGACAAGCTCCACAAAGTCAAGCATGAAAACAATTTTCCTACGAGTCGAATCATTTAGATCCTAACCCTGAGATGACGCACCTTCAAAAGAAACAAAGAAAAAAATGTTAAAAAATGCGCATGGGCTGTAACAAATCTTTCTCTTTGAAACCTCTGGACCCCACCAAAAAATACAATGTGGCCAAGAGCTCTGTTCTACTTTGTTCTTGCTATCTGACTCCAAACTTTGATTGTCCCTCTTCATGATTTCTTTGTGTTGTTCAAACTTGATATGAAAGCACTTGAAAAGGGCATACTCCAGTTCCTGATGAGGCTCTATTGTATTCTACATTCTGCCCCTCAATTATCTCAGTAAGGATCTCCTGGGCAGCCAGTAAAGACTGATGAGTACCTGTGTAAAACCCAAAGAGGTGGAACTGTAAATCGATGCAACCTGTCGCGGAACTATCTCTAGATCTATCATCACTCGGCATCACTTAGATGAACACACAAGTCCAATCCAAAACAATCAAGACAATTAGAGCCTGCATCCTCTCGTCAGCATCATCATCAGCTGGGTTTGTAAAACAGGCTTCACAAAGCATTTCCCTGAGAGTAAAATACCAGCGTTGGAGATTTCTAAACTCCAAAGAAAAGCGTTCAGTCAGTTCAGTCTCAACGGCTGCAGACCACACTGACACGATGCAGCAGCCATAGATCCAACAACATTTGTCCTAGAGTCACTTTCCTGGATGCAACATAGCATGACAACAACAGGCTGCTTCCACAACCTGGAGGTACGACCACAACAACCCAGCCATTGGCATGTTGCCCCCCTCAGGTTGTATTCACACAGAGCCGTGTTTAATGACTGGGTAATTATATAAAGTCCTCAACAGGATAATCCTAACTGCTTGCCAACTCAGCCTCGAAAAACATTCCATCAGTCATCATGATGGGTAATTACAAGTAATGGACAAATAATAGTGTGCAGTGAACAGTGTGTGAAAGTGGCTTAACCAGGCTATGTGACAGCCTCCCACAGTGATAGCATGTTCTGCAGGAAAAAAAACAGAATGACTGCAGTGGCTGCTCGGAGGACACTGAGCTAATACACCTGACACAAAGGCACTGACTTGCTTCTAAAATAATGAGGCTTGTTTTTCTTAAATGAAGAAGCAAAGTGACAAAGAAAAATGGGCTTTGGTTCCGAGTCACCTATTGGAGGCACAAATCAAATAAAAAAAGTGCCTGATGAAAGAAATAATTCTCACAAGCTACCTCCACAATTTTTGAGCCACTGAAAATTCTAAACAGAAAGTCAGAATGACTGCAAACTATCCCCAGAGCAAGACAAATCCTCACCCAGAAGTAGAAAAAAAAGGTATTTCTAAGAATGTGGTCTTGAAGGTTTGACATTTGAGAAGAAAGGGACTTTAAAAAGTGAATGACTTCAATAATAAATCAATGAAGTGTGTCAAACCAAACATCAAAACCCTATATGCAAAGGGAAAGTGGCTGAGCAGGATGATTCACTGATGAAAGTGGTGAGCGAACGAAATGAGGCGAAGTTCAAGTCCTTGGAGGGCGGGCACTAACTCGTGCATACCAGCCAGTACAGAGTGCATAAGGTCTTTGAGACTTTGACTTTTGACCGTCGCCGTGATGCCCCTATAAAGAATACATAGACTCAATCTCAGACAGCATTCACACGATAGACATTGTAGAAGCTCGACATATGAGCCCTGTGAAGGAATGCAGCCACCCCCCCGACTTCAAACCACATAATGGCCTGTGTTGTGACACAGTGACTCTCTCACACACATTCATGGGGGGCTTGGGGAACATGCTTTTACTTTTTGGTACTACATATTTGAAGTTCTAGTAGGCCTCTATTTAAACTTCAAAACCATTTATTTGAACCAGTACCAGGACCCTCTACATTCACAAGCAGCAATCCAATCTAAACAGGAAAATAAAGTCCCACCCATAATAAATACTCATACAATCCCAAACAGTAACTCTCACATCCAAACAAAAGTAAAGTTTTCATCTCATCAGCAACTCAAAAAGGTCCTTTCAGCCCTTTAGATAACAGACACGCACCAGAACAACCGGAACATTATTTATAGAAGGTGAGTGACTTTAACTTATTTATAGGGGTTGGCACTGGGAGTGTGTGTGTAAGTACACCCCCACTGGGCTGTGTTTCGGCCCCAAGATGTCACCCACCAGCTCCACTCACCCAGAAACAGTGACAAGATAAGAACACCCTCCCCATACTGTATCTAGCTAAGTGTCGGGTGCTTCGGGGAAGAGCATCACCAGGGTTGGACGACAGGACAAATACATCAGCGACAGGCTGAATCTGAGGTTGATAGACTTTTTTGGGACAATTTATATTCCTGACTCATTTGCATTCAAACCATGAAATGTGACGTAAATAATCTGGTTTATATAATGGGACAATCTAACGAGGATTTACAACACTGCGTCTCTTCTTCACAGTTGCTGACCTGTTAGATATACCCCTGCTGAAGCTGTCATTTGAAAAGACAACTTTAAAATGGCCTGTGGAAATCTGGCTACTTTAAATACAGCTCCATCTTGCACAATATTTGAGAACAAAACCTATTTGTTCAGAAACAGCATACCACCGTAAGTCTTTTCACAATGTTTAAGATCATATCTGCTTACAATTGTGCTTTCAACACTGCATTGGCTTCCAAAAACATTTCCCCTGAAGATATGTGACGATCAGACAAAAGATGGTAAGAATACCAGCTTCTTGATCACTCTCAAATATTCTATGTCAAAGAAAGGGACAGCCAAATCTGGCTGAGCTGGTTACATGCTGTTCCTGTTACTGTTCTTCAGAATAGGTGCAGGGCTGAGGATTATGTCTCAGTTTACTCCACTGAAGAAAAAAAGGTAAAAGATCCTAAGAGAAATTGTGCGGCTGAACTTTTCAGCTCTGTGCACTACTGTACCTGTAGCCTTTGGCTAACTTTTCAGTAGGCTGCAAAATTAATGAGGTGATACGGGGACACTCTCTGGAGAGATTGAGATTAAAAGTGAGAAAACAGGGGGCTAAGGTGAGAGAGATGGGGAGAAACTAAGCACAAGGCTGAAGTCAGAACGAAAGAGCAAGAGAGTAAAGTGTGTGACAAGAAAACAAAATTGGGAAATTGGGCAGAGCAACAGAGGAAGGGTGGAAGGCATACAAACAAGGTGCTATAGCATCTTACATACTGATTCTTCCTCACAACAACATAGCAACTCGCATCATAAAGTGAAGGATTCCAGCGTGTGCTCTGTATTACTAGTACTTTTAAGTTTTAAGTTTTACAGCCTCACACTGAAAGTGATACAGTTACACAAGGTCAGTAGTGTCATTGGTCAACATTTGCAATAACAATAGTGTAGAAATAATACATTCTCATATACAGAAGTTATACCATGGGAAGAAGGTTGTAATAACACAGCAAACTTTAAATATTTGAAATTTCGTACTATTCAGAATTAGAGAAGATAAGAAAACGTTTGGTATTCTGTGTTCTCTGTGTCCTTCACACTCTCTTTGTTCTGTCATGTCAAACCTCATCTCTTTAAAAGAACTCATTATCGAGAGGGGAGAAGTTCAAAGACGCTCGAAGAAAGCAATTAACACATACAAGCCAGACTGAAGGATTCCTCTGTGGTACAGTCAGCAATGTTGCTGCTGGAGAGGGAGGGAAGAACAAACATGATGACGAGAGCTTTGGGATGTACATCAGATATTTCTGTTTTGTATAAAATTTAAAGATAGAAATCGTTGGACAATTATACTTCAAGAATTTATACTCATATCCAAAGCTACAACAGTATTTACCAACAGCAAAGTTTCTATTTCAGTATCATTCCAGATATCCTAATCCAGTGCTTCCCTACCTTTTTCCTCATTCCATCTTAGAAAACCGTGTTTTTTGTCTCTTAGAAATGTTGCTATTCCCTTTGATTTATAAAGTATAGGATTGGTCCATCTCATAGAGCAGAGGTTTTCAAACTGTGAGGTCCACTACCCAGGGGGCGCCGGAGAGTTGAGGGGGGGGGGACGCAGAGTGAGAGACGTGAGGCAAAGATATTACATGAGGTGAAAGGCAAGTAAGGTACTTTAAAGCACTAAAACCCTCAGAGCCTGATTGCCACACCTTTTTTTTTTAACATGGTTGTCTCAATTTTGTCTGAGGGAGCCATTCTCTTAGAGAGAATAAGTCACAGTGCTGTAATATTTTGATTGAAGACAAAATGTGAAGCAAGATATTTAAAGGGACTTAGCTTTATGTAAAGATGAACCGTTACTGCAATTTTATGAATCATTTTTAGACAACCTCACAACTGTCAAGGTTTCCTGTCTCCCCCAGGATTTGCAGAGCTTCCCCTAACAAGGCCCAGACCCCATATCGAGAACAACTGTCCTAGTCAATGTCATGCGCTCAAGACTGGAATTATCACTCCACCGAGCCAAGAAACCGCCAACAGAAAGGCAATGGGATACAAACAGCTGCCTGCCAAATGCTGATTTGTTTACCTGTGGTTGTCCAGGCAGCAGACAATATAGACACGTTGTGTGATATCTCTGGCAATACATGACAAGACGTGTGGGAGGGTACATGTCTACAAGATTACAGTAAGTGGGCTGTCCTTTCGCACTCTTCAGTCTCCTCAGTCCTGACAGCATGTACGGTAACGCCTCATGATTCTGTCTATCTTCATATCTCTGTACCTGCTTTCAGTGCAGTAAGGAGGAAGCCATCTTATCTGGTACATCCTTTATAATGACTTGTTGTTATTGAAATATTATCTACGTACAGCTACAGAAGGACTGGCAGGGAAACTGCTGTGCTGTTTCCTTGACGTTCACAGATGGCCTCTGTGTGACTACAGAGTAATTAATGTCAATAAGTATGACCTTGTTTGTGCTTCTGGCCGTGTGTTTATGCATCTGTTTCAATCCACAGGGTGCTTCCAGTGAGGCTGGACAACACAAAACATCACGCTACATTAGGCACCACATCCCCGCTGATAGAGATCTCTTCCTGTGTGCTCACGCTTATAAGATGTCGCATCTAATCATCATAAACTAAGAATATACTGTAAGTAAAGGCTGGTAATGGGCCAAACAGTCACTTGATAGTAAACAAGAATGCTAAGCCTCTAATAGCCTTTACAGTCTTAGAGGACCCTTTACATAGGATACATATAGGGCTGAGCATGGTGAAGAATCATTTAAACAGGTAGTTGAGATTAATCTAATTTTGTTTAAGGCGATAACAGAATTAAATTACATTTGAAAAATTCAATAGCATCTTTACAGAGTTAATGTCCTGGTTAGTTTTTATACAAACTCACTATCAACAGATTTCTTAGGGACTACTTCTTTGGCAGAAATCTCAATGTGACATATCTCAAAACCTGGACAATTCAACCACAACTATCTATGTGACCGAAAGCCACTACAGGACCTTACTTTATAGAGAACAGGTCCCTGAAATTGCTTTACATTTTCAGTTGACATTTCAAGACTTTGCGCTATGTAAGCACAGATAGTACCACAATGAGGCTCTCTGATAATGGGACGGATGTTTAATCAATACTTTATCAACCTCCCAGCTATAGCAATACGTCTTGGTTGGAGGCAGAAGCTTTCCTCGAGACAATTAAAAGCAGTTATCACTATTAGCCACAGCCTTCAGATAACTTAAATGGCAGGGGGCAAGATAGCTTTTTTCACCATTAAGTTAACTGTGCTGTTCTCCCCAGGTGACTGATCCCTTTAGGCTGGGTTATTTGGAGGTTTCAGGGGCACACACGTACAATCACATACACTCACACAAATACACACCTTTCTCATCTGGAAGTATATTAGCCAGGGAGAGGTCAATGGATCGACATGTGAGGCAGACCCTTTTATCGGCACTTAAAGAGAACAGCGATCTGTAATGACTCCCCTGATAGCAATAGTGAGAAGAGTGTAAGAGGAAGGATAAGGTGGAAACACTGGTCATGCAAGCCTTGCACGTGTGTTTACGTTTGTGTTTGTGTGTGTGTGTGTGTGTGTGTGTGCCAGAGAGATACAAAAAAATATAAGAGAGAGAGAATGAGGGTGGGAGGTTCAGAGAGAGAATCTGAATTCTATAAACTGACAAAATTAGCTGACTAATCCAACCACTTTAATAGAAAACAGGGGGAGTTGAGTGAAATTACACCTCATTTCAATTTGATGACACAGGGTTGTTGACTGCCGGTGTATATTACCTACCACTGAGCAAGAACTTGCCTCAGATCCTCATTTACACAACAATAATATGAGTCAGGCTCACTTTGATTCATATATTTGATGTTTGAGTCGGGGGGGATTGGCTGAAACAAAACACTGAACCACACACTCTGCCAGTCTAAAACTCAAGAAGAAGAAAGATCACTACTGTATATGGGAAAATGAATGAGTGTGAGTGTTAGGGTATACATTGGCCATTCTTCGAAAATCTTCCACTGATAATGGCACAACAGGAATAATGGTGGCCTTGCGGTGCCGTTTGACCTGCGCTGAAAATTTGTTATAAGAAACACTGTTGTTTTGGCCGAGGCCTCAAAGGCTTGAAGGCTGATAAGGTGACAAGTCATGGTGGCAGCACAAAGCACACAAAAAATGTAGGTGACAACACATGAAACCTCAAACACCGGCACCACAGATTCATTTAGTTTCTGTCGTCCATGAGCAAACAATCACACATACCAAAGTATGCAGAAACAAAGACACACAAAACACACTGGAACCCCCCCCCCCTACTTCTTCCACACACACAAAATAAAGGCTTATTTTGTCTCATTCCCAGGAGGTAAGTATATTTTGGTCTGCGAGTGTGTGTGTATGCACGCGCATGCCTGCTCGTAGCACACTGTAATCCTCATGTGGTTTCACCTTCATGCCAGGGACCTATTTGTCTTCATTATCATCATGCTGCTGGAGGAAGCAGATCTGTTAGGGCTCGTGGCAACGGTAATGCCTCTCTGTCTGAGTATAAAAAACAACTTCACTACCTGGACGTTTGTCATGTCACCCCACCACAGGACCAGGGACATTAAGAGGGGAATAGTGCCTCGTACCTCAATAAAACTCAATTTCCAATATTTCCAGAAAGAGGGGTGAAAATTTGACTGATGGTCGTGCTTACAGAGCTGTTAAGTGAGGAGCGTGTTTATGGAGAGCTGTTTTTGTCAGCATTTTGTTTAATGTGGAATTTATGTGACAAAATGCTAATGCCCTGAGCAAATCATATCCACAAACCTGCCACTGAGCTTTTGTTTGGGTAATAAATATGCCATCTCAATCCAGTTGGTGAGCAAAATCAATGTGGAATTGCTACTTTTTTTTTTTTTTTTTCACAGTCCATTTTAGCACATCAGAAGGCAAAACTGCAAGCACCACAGAACCCCTGGAAGCATGACAAAGTCGACGCTAACAAACTTGGACAGAGAACGGATTTTCCAGACCCAATTATAGTAGAAAATCTTTTAAGAAACTCCTGGCTTAGCCCTGCAGAAAAATTATGGTGCCGGCATAGCTGTGTAATCACAAGGCCAATGTGTCACAAGTGTTTAAATGTTCACCGATCTGATCAAAGTCTCAGATATTACTCCCTGGCCCTTATTCGTTCCCACACATCTTTACCTCAGAACAACACCCTTACACCTCGTCAGCCTGAGGACCACCATGTCCGTACCCAGACAGGGCTGGTGTGTTTTTACTAGGAACACACCGCAATTATAAAAACCCAGGAACAGAACTGTTATTTCGCTAATCACCACTTCAAAACAGGAATAACATCTCAAGGAAAAGGCAGCCAGATTATCGCTAACTGCCTTCCAGCTGGCTGTGGAGCACATCACAGATAGGACACACATACAACAGCCGACACATTCACTTAGTTTCCCTTCTCTACGTGTGGTGCCCATTACATTTTTGACTACCACTAGCGCAATTCATTACCCTCAATATGCCCCTCACAGTGCACGTCCATTGGTATGGAGATGGCTGTAGCAGAAGTGGTGAAGCAAAAGCACATTAGTGAATTCCTGGCTGAGGAGAGTGCTTCTGTTAAATTAGGTAAGAGCCCCTTCTGTTTTGAAAAAGGAAGCGAATGGTCAAAATGATGCAGCTAGAAAACATCCAGGTGGCCACATTAGAAAAATAGGATTCAGACATAATTGAAACTGCAAAAACTCTTGAGTAGTGCACACACAAGGACTCAATAAGACAGGTGAACATACTAGCATGAAAAGAGAAGCGGCGGGTGGGACTCCGTGCATGTGTATGTACCTGGTGCGTGTATTACGTAGTGCAAGGCCGGGAGACTCCCAGGCCTATAATTACACCCTGGTGGGAGTGAAGCTGATAACAGAGGCCTGAGGATATCAACGTCATAGCAAGGAGAGAAGAGGAGATACATAATATAAGAAGGGGACAGTGCGCAACATGATACCTTATCAAACACCAGCTTTTCTCACTGACGCTGCTTTTTCATTTCCTCCTAGATAGTTATCTAATGACCCCTACAGCACACAAGCATGCATACCCACACACACACATACATACATACATACTCCTTTAGAAAAAAGGCCGCACAACACAGCCCACACAGTCAGTGCATCTACACTGACTATAATAATTCAATTACAAGCCATGTAAGCCAATAGTGATACTCAGAACCGTCACATAAACACCTTAACTCAGTTATCTTACTCACATTAGGGCAGTAATCGGAGTACCACAGCTGAGTTAAACATCCATATTTCTAATGACCACTGGCATGTACACAAGTAAGACAGATTTCTTTTGAAGTTTTGATTCCGTGCACATGCCTCAAACACGACTAGTAATAAGGTTTAAGTTGTTCTGTAACTGCAATAGATAGCAGTCCCTTCATGTGAATTCCCATTACACAGTAGTACACACCTGTTTCTGGATATTAACCCAACAATCATACATTATCATGTGAAATCCATGAAAGTCACTAGGGAAATCAAGTTACTATGAAACATGTAGGGCTACAACTAATGATCATTTTCATTAGTTCCCAGAGCTCATGGAGAAATCTTAAAATGTTTTACAATTTTTTTTGCTTGAAAACTTAACTCAGTTATCATAGTTGTTGTTATATCTGTCAATCAACTGATCGTTTTAGCTCTAGCAACATACATTTGCTGTAATTGAGCGGTTTATGTGCTTGTAACCACACTAGATGAAAAGTACTCACAGCAGGGGAAACTAATGTACCGGTCAGCACCGACTGAGTGACCGTCCTTCTGATGACATTACAACAACAACAAAAACATAACATATGCAGTTAACGGTCCTTGGAAATGTTGTTTCTTTCAGCATTGCAGAGCTCTGTTGCTATGGGGACATGCCTCACACTGAGAAAAAAAAAAGAAAAAGAAAGTTTGGAAAGATTGTCCTTGAGGCCCACGATTCAGCCGTGGACTGTAATATGCTGAATGCCGTTACAGTATACAGCACATTCTTCTACGCTATAGACTGGAGCTCAGCCAGTCTTTCTCAGCGGGCAGGAGTGCACCATAAGTTTGCTGCAGCGTAAATATTATTAAGATAACGCAGAGCAGCAGATTTACTATTACAGCAGTGCCCACTATATTTTTACAGAGACTGCTGTTGTAACCTTACATGGATTCAATCCTGATTTCCTCCCAAAATTTCTTTTTGGTGTACTTATGAATGACTGAAAATCTATACGAACAGCCTACTCAGAGAGCACATCCCCTGACAGATGTCCTTTTCTGATAACTAACGCATAGTCATTCAGCACAGGATGACCTTATATCTTTCAAATGAGCCAGCGCAATGAAAGGGAGGAAGCAGGCTTTCAGCGTTCACAGGGGGAAGGACAGTGTCAGGGACCTTCCGTCGTGGTATTGTCCAGACTCTCACTAACCCAGCAGTGAGGTGCCTTTCTCTCCCACTCTCTAAGTGGAAACAACAGGACATTTACAGGTCTTTGGCACTTCAGCCCCCTGCACAGCAAAGGGATGTTAGCATTTATAAGACTGGGAGTCATCCCCCTATTCAGGGGATGCAACCCACCTCCCGTCCTAAGCAGAGTGCTGGAAACCACAGAGAAAAACAGCTCATGTTAAAAGCAGAAGCTTTGTAAAAGGAATCATCTGCTGTTGTTACTAAAATGGAAATTAAAAGTCTAAAGTGGCATTATTGTTAAAAAAAAAAAAGAAAAACATTACAAAACAGCCTTATAGTTCAACAATAAAATGATTAATTAACTAATTGACCTAAACTCCATGCTTTTAAAGCTGGGACTACTGTTTGGAGTGTGCAAGACAGGAGTTGTTGAAAGAGTGCAGTGGCCTTAAGTGGGTCTTTCATCTTCTTCTGTTTATTGGAAAACAAAACACGTGCCTCAAAGTGGCCCAATTAGAGAAGTGGGAGTCACAGTGCAGCTCAGGACCGGCGAAGAGGGGCACACAACTTCTGGGGGAAACATTTATGCCCTCTTGAAAAGTATTTTCACACGAGAGTTTCTGGTGATCTCAAGCAAAATAGGGGATTAAACAATTGTTTTATTGTTTTTTGTTGGATGGCTGATCATTGGTTTAATTGCTCCCATAATTACTTCCCCATTCGGATTACAGTATAGTCTGTTATGTAATTCTGTAGCCTACTTCTGCCTAACAACAACAAATGTGTCTTTAGTCTCATTTTACATGTTGAAAGTTTTGCTCAGCTCAGTTGTTAAGGCTTTGCTGTGTGCAACTTCTAACACGTCGACTTAATAGTATGTTGTAATGAATTACAAATATCGATAACAACAATCACAGTAGTTACAATGTAACAACTCACAGTAAATTCTCCACACGTGGGACAGACTTTAAACACGGCACGAGAAGGAAACATGCAGTCTCCGCACACGAGCAGGTAAACACGAGAATCAAAGTTAGCCTCATGTGTCCGAACACGGCTGTTGTTGTGAAGCCAAAGTACGTTTTAAAGTACAACATGTTCACAAATAGCAACATAGCGACTTGTTTTGCGTTCACGGGGTACTCACCTGCGATACTAGAGGAATAAGCGTCTGCTCCACCGAGCGAGTTTTGATTTCCAGACCGGAATCAAAGTTACTGTTGCCGCACGGAGATGAAGCCATTCCCGCCGAGCTCTCCCTGCCTGACACACAATGCACGGCACTACCGAGTTCGCCAAGAGGCTTTCTTTTGCGGTTTCGCGGCTGCAAACTCGTGTAACGGACTTGCCGTTACACACCGGGGTTTCTCAGTTGGTTACACAGTCGTGTATCGAGCGTCTCTCCGCGCACGCACTCTGTTTTAATCCACTCTGGCTCGGTGGTTGTGCCGCTGCGCCCGCTAATGTCCATGTAGTTACTCACCAGCGGCAGGGAGCGGACTGCAGCACACCACTGTGGGCAACCACACACACACACACACACACACACACACACACACACGCACCACAGCACACACACACACACACACACACACACACGCACCACAGCACACACACACACACACACACACACACCTTCAGGTTCTCACTGCTGGCTGCTGCTTGTTTGCAGCTCAGTGCAGCTCATCATTTTGCACACTGACAATCAGGATGATCACTTTGATTTTAATCCACCTGTTCACCCCACGCAATTCAAGGCTAAACAGTTAGCCTATCCGTCAACTCAAACGCTCTTGGATCAGCTTCTATATGTTTTGCCATTGCATGCAAAAAAAAGGATGCTTTGGTGTTATACAGGAGTATAAGATTTAAAAAATAATCAACCCTTCATGCAAATTTCAGAGGATGTTATATAGGTTTAAAAATTCATAATCCATCCATCCATGCAGATCTCAGAGGACTTTGCATCCAGTGCCCTCCAGAGAGAGGAGCGATGCTTTCCTCGCTGCACAGCTCTGGTTTGATCCCTGAGACAAAGAATCCCACATTATCCCCTGGAGTCTGACAATCCCTTATCATCCTCTCCAAATACACACCAGATATGCCAATCACACCCGGCAGCACTGAGCCACATGGGACAGCCTATCTTAAAAGAAGTTGCCAAATTTACCTTTTGTCATGTCTGGAGAAAGCATTCATTCTCATGATCTTAACCATCTGATGTTCTGCAGGTTACCCATGGTACAAAACTGAGGAGGGGTCCCTTAAAGTATAATGACAATGACAATGTATAGTGGTAAGTGTTTATTTATGACACAGATCTGGATTTTTTTCTGCTCAGACTAAAAGAGAATTATCCTCTGCAGACAGATTTTGAATAGAAGTGCTGAAAATCTTTTTACTAAAGCTGAGCATGAAGCCATCAATAAAACCCATCATTTCAATTAGAGGCGTGTGTTTGAGTTGTGGATTAGTAGACTTTTATTATTTTATTTTATTTTATTACTTTTTCATACTGTTTATGGCCAGAAGGATGTGATGCAAACGGTACACCTTGTTTACCCATTACCAACCGTCGACACACCCGCACATTACCCAATTTCCCCAAACTACTTCCACAATACGGATCTCAAGATGAGAAAAAAATTAAAAAGAAACTTGATGCAAAAGGGGAAAAACCAACACATCAGCAATACAATGGACCTTTGAGTCTATGTTGATGTTGAGTATTTTGATGCACAATAAAGACTTTGCAAACAGGTTTATTTTTGCTTAACATTATATGTTCCTGAGAGGAATGACAGGATGACATTTTATTTTAAACAATGACGACTTGGAGGCTACGGTGACTCATATGGATGTTATTTCTAGATGGAATAATGAGACGATGAGATGATCTATCCAATACAAGGTCCATAAGTTCTATCTATACAGTTTTTAACCATTATCTGTATCTGGCATCATTAATATGTATAATTTGTCTGCATCAGAGGATCTTTAAATCTGTCTGTCTCCAAAATGAGGAACAAACGTTTTTCTTCCTAGCAGTACATTGTTCCTCTTCTTCCTTTGTGACCCAGTGACTTGTATCCATAATAGGACTCAAAATACTTTATTTCCATCTGGATCCAAGCCTGACCAAACTATTGCCAAATTCTCTGTATCCTCAAGTGGCTCCAGTTGCTATTTCTAACTTTACAAGTGCAGCCACTGGATGACAAGTGGTGAGTAACACATCATATTACAAACACACCAGATGGCTGAGAGCAGATATGGCTTATAAGCACTGTGGCACTGTTAGTGAGGGCTTTTGCTGCCTGCTTCATCATCAACTATGGTGGCTGGCTAGCACTCTGTGTCAGCAGTGGAGACAATGTGTGTGTGTGTGTGTGTGTGTGTGTGTGTGTTAAGGCTGTCTGCCGCTCTGAGGCCCAGCCTGTATTTATTCAAAACCCCAGAGCTATGCTTTAGTGTAACCCTCCCTGTTTACATAGGTTTCACTCCACACACACACAGACATGTACACACACACACACACAGCATCATTATGAAGGTATGCAAGCAGTTTGGCTGCTCTGAGCGGACAGGGTTGTGTTCCACTTTGATGAATGGCTCTACTACTAACTAGATAATATCTGTATGTTTTTTTTGTTAATCTGCTCTGAGGCTCTCTTCCAAGCAATAAAATGATAAGAAACTCCACTCGGGCTACTTGCATTGTGCTGTATCAACTTGTGTTGGCTTAAATGATTCTGGTCACAGTAGATAAGTTCAAGAGGCAGAATAAGATAAGAAGTACGATACATCCTGTAACATTTCAGTGGAAATGATTTAGTTATCATATAGACAAATAGCTTCAAATCCACAAGCTCAGTGTGCATATTCTCATTGAGTTTGTCCGTGCCATACTCCAAACTGTTAAACAGGCTTGTTTTTCTAAACAGTAGCTCATTTGCTCTGGAATATTCAATATTTGCTCGTCTGCCTCTAATCTGTTTTAGGCACATTGCATTTTGACAATTTGCCTGAAAACCCGTACAAGCAGGAAGTCCCGTTTGTGTATACTCATCTGCACAGTCCAAGGGTATTACTCATTAAATAAAAGATGCTTATGCGTAGTGTGATTGTGTTGCTAACAGCTGCTCGCCGTGCTTTAGAAGTGCTGACTTCTCTCTCTCTCTCTCTGGATCATTCCTTCTGGCTGTACAGCTCCTGGGACAGGAACTGCTGAGCCTAAAGAGATAGTGATTTTGCACACTGCAAAATGTGAAATGAGTGCAGTCAGTCATATTCCCCTGTTGGATAAGTAGATTGAAAATTTGGGATTCAAAGGACGGATTGTAGTGGAATGTTGAAAGACTTTTTCCCCACCTGCATTTTAAAACGTAAGAAAATTTCAATCTCGAGGAAACAATTCAAGTATACTTTGTACATGCATGTTCTTATTATGGCCCTCTTCATACATAGTTTATATAAGATTATGATTTGTATATAGTTTTCACAACACAATTCACACATTAACATTTGCCTCCAGGGAAGGCATAACCCTGAGCCTGCTGGTCAGATGAAATAGTTTAAAAGAAATATCACTCTGAACACTTGCACCTCAGGTTAACGTGTCCTTGACGGAGACCTGCAGCTGAACTCGCCTGCTTACAATGATGCAGTGACCGGAGAGGCCTCTGTGAAGGAGAAGAGGTCAAACTGAGTTGAGGTTGAATATTTAGTTGGCTGCACGCTGTTTTTACTGACTGACCCTGAATAGTTTTACAGTTTAAAGCTTCAGGATGTGAGATGAGTTTAATCCTAGCTGGCTTACAGGTGTTTATGTTAATATGGATTCTGGTCAGGAAAAATGACACTGCTTCCAGTGCACATAATACACACCACAGAATTAATAACTGGATACAAATCAGACATTTTAATATGTTCAAATAAAAAACCAAAGCAGCGGTGCTAATAAGGCATGGGGTCATCTGTCTGTTATTTACCGCTCTCCTCCTGCCAAGGAAGCCCCCTCGGGGACAAGGCTAATTTAATTGCACGTAAACATAACGAGGGAGCAGCGAAGTGCCATGCAGACACCCATTTCAGTAATCTTGGCTTTTCTTGCATGTCCATTTCTGTTGTTACATAATCACAGACACCTCGCTTATACTCATTATCATTCTGTTTCCATCCAGAACTTCTTTGTCTGAAGGCTGCCGCATTTGTCAGAGATGCTTTCTGCAGTGTGGAAGAACATAATATGTAAACACACAGGAGTGTATAGAGATGTAATGCACAAATGGACACACTATGAGCTGTGTGTTTCTACACACTGCAGTAGGCATGCAAACGTAATACACAGCCACTCCCAAACACTGAAATGTGTCCATGTACTGTAGACAAATTAATACAGAATATAAACACAGCGTGAGATTGTGATGATTGTTCTTAAAAATCGAAGGTAAAGTTCCACAAGGAGTTTTACAAACAATGTATAGCTTGATGAGGAAATCAGCCGTCAGTAATGACTTAAGAGTAGATCTGAATATGATTTGAATGACTTTAAGGGGATAAATCGCTGAGCCTGAGATAATATTAAAACGTAAAGAAAGATCAGACAGTACATGTGCGTGTCAGGAAACATAATCTACAAAAGTTTAGCTATTTATATTTTGTTTATTATTTATATTTGCATTCTTGCATGCAATACCAAGCATTCACCAAGATAAATCCAGTTCTTTCTACACAGCTCAGAGAAAGTATACACAGTGAACTGTTGCAAAATACTGCTGTTATCTGAGATCTTAAAAGTGTAATGGTATAATTATAGAGTCATTACATGCACTGTTTTAGCCTGTCTCAACCGCTGTGCCGAAATATGCTTGTTTGTAGGTGAGTGAGGAAATGGCATTGAATGAGAAAGACAGTTTAAACTCCCCAAGAATATTTTATCATCTCTCAATCCCTTAAGTATGAAGTTCATTATGGTTATTCCTTAAATTACTATCCTCAGGCACACTGAGTCATTGAGCACTTGGTGGCAACATATGGCGCAATGAAATGAATGAATAAAACATTTGAAGATATTATCTACATTGCAAAACATTGCATTCTGCTTTCATACATTCTTGATGCACACAGCAGTGAGATGGAGATCTATTGTATGCATTACATAAATCAGAATTAGTCATTTTGGGGGTGAGGATCCTACTTGGGGTCACTATATTAAATAAAAGATAAATGGAAATGCATTAGAATTATATCACACTTTCTGAACTTACACATTGAGCTCCCCTCCATGCTCCTATAGAGATAAAGGCATAATGTATATTCAAATTAACATTACTTTTATGACAAAAACAGGACCAGACAAGGTTAAGAAATCCAGACTTATATCCGCTATATTCGCTCACACAAAGGCAGATGTTATGGCCCAATTACTAATCCATATAAATACAAATCCATACACTAAATTGTCTCCACTGTAGATATGTTAAGAATTTGACCACCCTGCGCTATACCAATTAGCAGCAACATGTTTGTTTTCAATCTCTTGAGCACTGTTGCCATATAATGAGAGCATCATAGCTGATGCAGAGTGTGTCCACGGGCTAAATCAAAGCGCTTTCCCGGAATGACCCTGTCTTTACTGGCTGAGAGAAACAGTTCACCCTGGTGCAAAAGACACAAAAGACACAAAACATTTCACATTAAGCCGTATCCTTACATGCTGTGGAGTGGAAAATAGGACAGGATCTTTCATAAATCAACCTCCTCTCTCTCTCTCCTGCAATGACCTGTTACATTTGATCAAACTAATCCTGCATTGTGTAAGCAGGTACAGAGATTTCACCACGAGAGGATGATAAATGCATGCTCAAAGCAGTACAAAGATAATAGAGATGTTTTTTTCACAGACGCAGCTGTTTGGCTACATCCCAGCTATCGCCTAGCTGCCACTCCAGAGATGAGAGCCATAGATGCATGGGCATCCTCCACAGAGAGGTCGTCTCACCCTCTGTCAGTCTGTCTGAATCCTGTCTCCAAGAGACTAAGAGAGGAGGGACAACAATAGCAAGATGAACACAATCTATTTTCTATCCAAGTGTTCGTGACAGTGCGTGTGTTTTGTCTTTGTCACGCACATATACCACAAGTCAGCACAGTCAAGCCAAAAAAGACCCAGGCACCCCTCCTTCATCCATTCTCACTTCCTCGTACTATTTGGCTCTATCCCTTTTTGTCTTTGCAACGTTGTCATTTATCATATCGTCTCAAGGTTTCACAGATGCCATCACATTTTCCCCCCCTGATCATGTCAAGTGGGTGCCTGGAAACTCCTTGTGACAAAAGTGTCGCCTCAACCTTTGAAATCTAAAAGGCCCAGGGGCGTTTTTTTAAACAAGCAAGGCTGTCTGGCTGGCAGCTAGCTCAGCTGTGACCAGTCACACATGTCAAGGGGATAATACAGTCCGACACAGCTGTGTTTGTATGCTGTGGCATCTTGATTATTGATGGAGCAATTTCAAAGTAATGCAAAATGTGTCATCAGCCACTTGGTTTTTACTCCTGTTATCATAGTTGTCAACAGTATTGCCATTTCCTATTTGTATACTGTTCAATAAATACATGGGTTGTCTTCAGCACCATTTACTGACACTAGACAGATGCAGCAGGGTGGCTTAATGAATGTGGGGACCAACCGTCAGTCAGAAGACCAATGTTCAAATCTCAAAGCATCCATCCTGCTGACATCACTCCAAACAAGGCACTAAATCCCCTCCAGCTCTATTTTGGTCTGACCTTTGACTCCCTGTAGGATGGTAAAGAAAAAAAAAATCTATTCAGACCAATAGATTATCACCTCCTTATTACCCCTTTCCACTTCCACTGAGAGAATTCAAATACATTAAATCATATAATCTTTATTACTATAATCTACTTTGGTTAATTCCACTGGGCATTTTACAGTAGTGTAGTTATGTGCTCTTTAAGAAGGCCAAGTTCAACAATAGGGTTAGTAAAACATTCATTAGCAAGAAATGGGCAATCAATGAGGTCTTTATGACCATTTGTAAATTGGAGAAGCCTCTCTGGGTTTTGTGATTGTCTTACGCCATCTAGTGGACATTACTCCGCAGTGTACTTTAGTGAGTTAAACCGCTTTAGTGCTTATTTATCACCGACATTTGAACATATTAGACATAATAAAGATTGTGTAGGATTTGGTGTGTGAAAACGTTTCTAAAAGAATATCACCATTGAAGTCAATGATCGAACTGTTGACCGTCGGATGTGGAACGTTTGTTGGCACGGCGCGGTTTAGGTACAGCCACATTTACGGCAACACCATAACGACAGCTTTCAAGATGGCGGCGCCCATAATTGAAACATGCCATGTAGCCTGTTGTGCAAACAGGACACCAAATGTTGTTTCTTGGGGTCGTGGAGGGACCATTGCATTTGGGACATGTAACTCCGTGGCTCTGTATGACCCACAGGTACTAAAATCTGTCTAACTTCTACTGTAAAGTTAGCTGCCGTTGTTAGTTGTCACAGCTAGCGATAAGCGAGCATCCCATAGTTGTCAATAAGCGTATTATGTTTTGTTCGTTACCTTAATAAAGACACCATTTGGTTTTTACTTCAGGAGAGAAGAGTTGTCGCTGTGCTGAATGGACACACAGGCAGAGTGAATACAGTCCAGTGGGTTCACAGAGAGGACTGTGGTGAGTGTGGAGAGGGAGGAAACCGATGTCACTGATGGACCTGTCAAACTGCTGGTTGTGATCGGTTTATGTTAGCCTCTCGACCATTTGATTTGCCACCACAACAAATGTACAGCGGCTTGTGTGCCAGTGGAAGTTAGATGTTTTATGAAGGCTTAATTCAGTCTATGGATCTAAACTTGAATTACTGGTGTAAATGGCTAGTTTTCAACTAGTCTTCTTCATTGTGGCTTTAAAACACGTGTGCAAAGTTGGTGTAAAGTTTAGTTATTTGCTGCCATGTTACTCTTAACAAGAGCATTAGTGAGGCACTGATGTTGAGCAACAATCCTGGCTCACAGTCGGTGTTCCAGTTCATCCAACAAGGTGTTGCACACCAAACCTGTAAAACCATTCTCCTTGGAGCTCAGAAAGCCTTCCCCAAACTGTTACCTACACTATTGTATAAAACTATAATTGTTTGCTGTAGTATTAAGATTAACCTTTATTGTGACTAAGTGGTACTTTTAGCCATATAGTGTATCTTTACTCAACTGTGCTGGTATTGTTGTGGCAGCTCCAGAGAGTCATCTTGTCTCCGGAGGCTCAGACAATCGGCTCATTGTCTGGGAGGCTTGTAATGGGAAGGTAAGCCACCTTTTTCATCAGTCACTGTTTCTGACTCAAGGTTTCCTGCCTTTATTTATAGATGTCTTCTAAAATGTGCTCTGCTGTTTCCAGTTTGTCCAGTCAGTGGAGTGCAAGGGCCATACTGGTCCAGTTTGTGCTGTGGATGCCATCTACGTGAAGGACTCAACGATCCTGGTGGCCTCCTCAGCGTCCGACTCCACAGTCAGACTGTGGCTCTGCAATGAAGCCAAAGAAGGTACAAAAAAACCCAACTGGCAATACATTTTAGTGTCAGTCTGTAATAAGAATAATGTCAGTATGTAATGTCAATAAAGTAGTTTGGTATGATTGATTTAATTTGGGTGATTCCCAACATCTGTCCCAACAAGGGATTTTCCCTTCTCAGATGGTTTCATTTGAATAGTTATAGAGGAATGAGGTAAAACTATACAGAGTCCCTCAATAAAAACGTAAAAAAGAAAATAGAGAAAAGTCCAAAAGATAAACCATTTTGTGTTTGTAAGTAATCATTTGTCATCGCCTTAGATTCACCCTTAAATTAGAAACCACCTGTAGGATATTGTGATTATTTTGAGAAAAAAAAGTCTTTCTTGAAAAGTCATCTTTGCAAGAACAAGCAAAACTGGTTAATTTTCCACCAGGTGCTTTGCATGTTTTTGGATATGGTACTCTATCCAGAAAGTAACAGAGTCACATATTACTTGATAAAAAAATTTAAATTTTTATTAATTCAGTTACAGTCAGAGTGTCTGCCCCCTAGTGGCTGCAAGAGGGCATGGCAATGTTTTCAATAACATATTCATTTGCTTCACCTCTGCAGTGCTGCAGAACTGTTCAGGATGCATCACATCTATGACATTGTGCCTATGTTTTATAAACATATATATATATATATATATAGTGTTTTTATTTTCTAAGTAATGTAAGTTGACAAAATCACAACAGCTGTGTTAATTGTAATATTGCTTTAATTTCTGCACATAGTTGAATATCAGTGGTGTTCCAAGCTGTCATCCGTATCTACTTGACTTTTTTTCCAAAGCTGTCACCCATAACAGCTTCCCGTTGGTGAAAGTTTCTGTCCACCTGTCAGTGCAGATGAACGCTGATGCTGCTTGACAGTCATGGAAATTAAACGCGTGTATGTGGACATAACCTTGGGGCATATTCCCGGATAAAAATACTATCTATGTTATGTTGGTGTCTGCATGGAGATTGTGGCAGCTTGAAAGACCCTTGGCCTCCACACATTAGGGTAGAAAAAAATGTATCAATTCTGTTCACACAAAAACCAAAACCCATATAGTTATATATATTATTCTTTAATTGTGTAGCAGTATTACTCGCATGGCATCAGAAAGTTTAATTCCATGTGCATGTGTGTTCTTCAGCTGAGTGCCTTCATACCTTATCATTTGGCAGCAGTTTCATGATGGATGTCTCTCTGGCGCTGTTGCCAGGCAGCAGAGGTAAGCCTAAACTGTTCCTACATAGACACCCTTTAAGTTGTGCGCCACACACACACACACACAGACATTTTTCCTCTCAAGTCATCCATCTAAATTTGCACCACTGCTTTAGTGCCTGTAACTGAATCTCATATTCAAAATGCAGCATGCGTTTGAAGTGTCTCATGTCATTTCGCCTTTCTAGTTTACATGCCTTTCGTCAGTTTGATGCTGTTCTTCATCCTTCACTTCCACCTCGCTCCTGTTCATGAAACCTAAGCCCCAGATGGAAATGTATGCAACCTGCCGTGTGTGTACTTAACGTGTGTGAAAACCTAAGCTTCTTTTCCTCTTACAGTTCCCATACTGGCCTGTGGGGGTGATAACTCTCAGGTGCATCTGTATGTGCAGTCCAGCAGACAGGTAAGCTCAGATCGATACTCTCTCAGGGGCAGCTCACTCATGTATTCTGTGCCAAATCTTTCATTTCAACATTTGACCTTTTTAAACTGCTAACAGCTCCAGAAAGCCATGTCACTGCAAGGACATGAAGACTGGGTCCGTGGGGTGGCATGGGCAACTCTAGGTGAGTACTACTGTTCCTGATGTAGAACCTATTTTTAATAAACTGTTACTATCCCGGTCTCAATTAACTCAAGGTCAGATATACATACAATATACTGTATATTTTCCATAATTCGGAAAACCTTTCCTTTAACCAGAAAGCCTTGAAGATATATTCTGTACAACAGTCAGCCGGGTTTTGACAAGCTAGCAAGATGTTTTTGACAATAAAGATATATTGTTAATGTTTGCTTGATGGCTAATTAAGACTTATGTAGACATTGTATGAGCAAAACAGTACTTGTTAAATTGGACTTTTTTACCTGTTTTTCTGCTTGTTTCTGATATGGTGGTCTTTGTCTTCTGAAGACAAAGACTATAGGCTTAAAAGCTTGTGCTTGTGGTTCTCCAGTATCTTTGAATTATCTTAAATAAGCAAAGCTGGATAATATTGGGCTTTGAAAGAGTCAGATAACAAGTGATTGGCTGAATGCTGAGAGGTGGGTGGAGATTTACAGTCAAAGCCCTCAACCAATTTGATGAGGAAAGACAAGTGCATTTTGACCTTCTTAAAGCAAAAAGCAAGCAAGCAAAAAGACAAATTCCTCTTTTTAGATCATTAGATACAAAGAAAATCAAAACTAGCCACCATGCACAGCTTTTGAACACGTTATTTTGAGTCCAGCTTCACAAACCAGTGTGCTATTGACTGTATTGTGATAGCACATGCATGGATCCAATCCAGGCTCTCTACTAATTGTGTAACCCTCTTCAAGGGCACTTCATTACTGCACTGTTCTGACTGTGTAAAAGCTATTTCATCTCCTTAACCAGCCCTCTCCACCAGTGTCTCCGTCCCACTCAGTCTATGACCTACTCCACGCTGCCAAGCTACGAGCCAGCAAAGAGACAGAGAGAAGTTTGTTGATATGAAATATCCCCATTGGAATGACAAAACCCTCTCTCCACAGTGATAGTAGTTAAATAAATCATTCTGTTCTTTTATGACTTGGCAGATGGCAGATTGCAGCATTAGAGGTGCAGTTTATCATAGCTGTTAAACACTGGGATTCAGAGCACGATGCTGTTTTTTATATTTGTGTTTCTGTCTTTATCCTATTTTCTTTCCATCAACCTTACTAGTAGAATAAAATCGGCACTAGTATAAAATCACCTGTTCATATGTCAACCACAGGCTTTACCCAGTTTATTATCACTCTTTTAACATGACTTTTAAATTATACAATCAACATGAGACACATTCTTAGAGCAGAGACAGTCAGACATCTGATCTCATACACATCAGATGTCTGACTACATCATCTGATATCATTAATATTTATTTTATTTTATTTTTTTTATAATTCAGAGTGCCGTGTCACAGAGCTGGAGCTGTTCATGGTTAGTTTATTTAGCAGCTCTTCATTCAAAATTAGAGAGTGGCTGTATTTTCACCTCTTTGTTAATTTTGCTATAAGTGTTTTTTATCTTGGTGGGAGGGTATTGCATTTTCTTTCCAGCGTCAAGGGGAGGGTCCAACGAAAATATAAATAAAACTGTGGAGGATTTCGCTTTTTTATAAAATGAAATATAAGATTTAGCCCCCCTCCCCACCCAATAAATGTTTTAAAATGTAATGAATTAAGAAAAACTCCACACTCATGATTCAAGATAAGTTGCAGTTCAGCCTGCAACTTTATTTGTTGCTTATGGGTAATATCTCAAAAACAATGTTCCATTAAAAAAAACAAAAAACAATTGTACATCACAATTGACAAACAATAAAGGCCTTTCTCCTACCTCTCACCCACCAGCATGCAGGAGGCCTTAGGTGGTAGCATCATCATTTTTTATTACGTCTGTTTATCTTGGCAGAGGAAGAACTGGGCCAGTGGCCATTGGACTGAACCTGAAATGCGTAATTTGACAGACCGGGGCACTCTGAGATGGTGGCATGTGCTTTGTTTACCACCTGTCTGTGTATATTTGGCATTTACTCCCGCTGTCTTACTGGCCACGTCACAGTCAGCAGCATTCTTCTGTAATGCCTTGATAACAGTTAACAAACTGGTGAATGTGTAGACGCTGTTTGCGAACATGTTCATCATATCAAATTCATAAGGTGATAATATATCAGTGTTTGGTTTACAGCGTGTTGCGCTACCCCCAATTTATGCAGGTTTTATCAACCTGAAGTATATTAAGCACTACACTTCTCAAATTATTGCTGAACACCACAACAGTAATTACATATTTGATAATAACACACTTTTAATCAAAGCACTGCTGGAGAGTAAACAATACAAAAGCAGTTTTGATCAGTCCAATAACAGGGTAGTTTAAGAGTTGATGGAATATGTCTTTCACTCTGGAAGGTTTTCAGGGTCTCTCTCTGGCTCTTTCAGGTAGGGAGCTGTTATTAGCCAGCTGTTCACAGGACTGTCTCATCAGAGTGTGGAGGCTGTGTGCCAAGTCTGGGACAGACGCCCGCACAGAGGACGATCACACCATCATCAAAATGAAAGAGGACGTTTTTGAAGTGAAGGAGAGAGGTGAGCGAGCCGCGCAGGCTTGATTATGAAAAGAGTGCTAATTAACCAAATGAAGCGATACGCTTTTTGATGGTTTAATGGCACATGGTGGTTATGGGGTGTGTGTGTGTGTGTGTGTGTGTGTGTGTGTGTGTGTGTGTGTGTGTGTGTGTGTGTGTGTGTGTGTGTGTGTGTGTGTGTGTGTGTGTGTGTGTGTGTGTGTGTGTGTGTGTGTGTGTGTGTGTGTGTGTGTGTGTGTGTGTGTGTGTGTGTGTGTGTGTGTGTGTGTGTGTGTGTGTGTGTGTTTTTTTACATTTATTGGCGTAATACATACGTAATTGATTTATAATGGAATATTTATAATTACATGTAGTTTGCCACAAAAAAGGAGATTTTCTTTTTCAAAGCAGATATGTACCTTCTCAGTTAATGAGCTACCTTTCTCTTGATCATAGCATAAAACAGGTCATCTGGGCTCTCTGTCTCTCTGATACAGACGTGTCCTCGGTGTTTGCTGTGTCTCTTGAGACGGTCCTGGCAGGCCATGAGAACTGGGTCTATGGAGTCCACTGGCAGCCTCCACTTTGCAGAGGTACCTTGATTAAAAAGCAGGGAAGTGATTTGTCATTATTCATAACATTTTTAGATAACTGACAGTAGCTGCCTGCTAAAATCTCTTAGTAGTGTTTGTCAGAAAGTGAATCCAACCTTTTCTTTCAGAATCAGACATAACTCCCACTAAACATTTCCACCACGTATTCTGTTTCTACAGCCTGTGGTAGTAAATGGATTGGCTTGCATGCTAAGCTGAGAGACATTGTTTATCTCCCTGTGTCTTACGATGCTACTGCTAAAGCCAGCAAGAGACGGTGATGATGTCAAAGAAAAAAAGGAGAAAAAACGGGTGTGAAAAGTTATTGGCTTAATTAGTTCTCAAGGGAAAGGCTGACTGATGTGCTAAATCTTCTCTTTTACTCTGGTTGCCTTAAAAGCTCATCACATCAAGATCCCTTCACACCCGTCCCAGCTTTTGTGTACATCACACGTCATTATGTTCAGATACTTCAAGTGAGTAAAGCTGCACAATTATGCAGTAATTATGCAGAGTGCATAGTGCAAAGGTAGTCACAATTATTTTACTCAATATTGAAATCACATTTTGTTTTTCCATCTTTACAAACAATATTTTTTATTATCATTAAGCATAGATTCTAATATTTATAATAACATGATACCATGCCTCCTAATAAAAAGGAATCTCTTCATAAATCCCTACATAAAATGCACTTGCGCTCTCCTTGCAGTTAGTCTTTGTAGGAAAAATGCCTGCAGCTCCCACTGTGTTTGGGAAGACCAGTTAACCAAGCACCCTTGCCTGTGATTGGTCAGATTTTTTTTTTTACCTGTAAACACATGTAGGAAGCACTTGATTTGATGCATCAGAGCAGTCATTCTAAATACTAAGTGTCAATATCGTATGCTACCAACATTAATAAATTGTGGAGACAAAAGCATGATCATGGTTACTGTGCTGCCTTAGAAATAAATCATAGAAGGCCTAATACAGTGGCTCTATAGGTAAATCTGATGGGTTGTGAGATGATTAAATCTGTTCCCTAATCTTTGCTATTTTAGTGTTAGATCTTGTGGGACATTAGTTACCTCTTCAGGCCTCACACTATTCAAATGAAACAGTCTGATAAAAGAGCATCACAACAGCTCATAAGTGTTTCAGATCATAAGCCCAAAAAGTTGAAAAACCACTGGCCCAATAATTGACTGTTGTCTGTTGGCCGTTATTGTGTGTGCTTCTCCTGTATTGGGTTCTTCAGCGTCTCTTTGTCTCCCCCTGCAGGTGGCGAGCTACAACAGCCCCTCTGTCTGCTCTCTGCCTCCATGGACAAAACCATGATCCTCTGGGCCCCTGAGGAGGGATCTGGAGTCTGGGTGGAGCAGGTGAGTGTTGACTTAAATACAAGGAGGGTGTATGCAGATACACAGACCCTACACACACATACACACACGCGGTATCAATCACTCTCTGAGGGGATCACAGGGTTTTCACACAGACCCACACACCAATTTCCCTCTCTATTTCTGCTAGCTTCCCTTTCAATAGCTCTTGACATGATCCGGAGCTTCAGCCCTCCCCTAGTATTCTCTCTCCTGCTGTCAGTGCCCCTGCGTCGGTTTCCACTCTCCCTGACATTGAGGTGTCAGGAATAGAAGTGATAGACAGTGATGAAGAGGCGCCGAGCCTGGCGCACCACTGTGAGTTTAGACAAGCTGAGGTTGTCCTCCCCCATCTTCCCTTCTATCACTCACTCACACTGAACCCCCTCTTTTACGGCCCATTCTCCAACACATCCGACAGGGGATGGAGAGGCTGGTGGAAGACATGCCATAGCCTTTGCCTGCACCACCTTTCTCATTATTTTTTTCCTCCATGATCTGTCTTTCCCTTTCACTCCCCACTCCTGCCTTCTGTCATTTTCTGTCGTCCACCTCCTCTTTTTCTTCACCACTTACCTCCTTTTCTCTCATCTCCCTCTCTCACATAATCTCTCTCCTTTCTTTTCGCTCCCCTCCACCTCATCTCTCTTAGCTCCCAACAGCTGCTGTTGTGCCAGAATGGGGCTAAATTTAAGTGTGGATGGTGAAGAAAAAGCAGTTCTGCCCATCTGTCCCACAGCTTCTTTTTTTTTTTTTTTTTAAATAGGCCTGGCAAATTCTCAGGTGGTTCAGGAGTACCTCAGATTACCTTTCCATGTACCTAACAGAAACAAGTACTCATGGGCACAGTCACAAATATATCAGACACAAACTACTGACATAGACATGCTCACATACGCAGAATGTATTCCGCAATGTGTGCACACATGCTCGTAAATACACACACGCATCCCATTGCACAGACATGGCTCACCTCGCCATGGCAGGCACCTTGTGTGTGATCACACTCGGATGTGATGAGAAAGATTCTACACTTTCACATTTTTGCGCCTTTGATCTCATCATTCACATCCACAGTGACGAGCAGAAAGGAGCAACCATGAAAGTCTTGATTGTCCTCTCTGACAAAGGGACGATGATTAGGGCCTGAAGCCAGTGCGGATGTCACATATTCTTCTTAGTTTTATCAGACAAAGGTGGTCAGTGGAAAAGACAAGCAGCAGTTGGCGTTTGAAATCAAGTCTGGTGTGGTCAATCTCCCTCCACAGCTCAGGACTTTTCCTCTTGATGTCAAAAATAAAAAATAAACCCCCTACCTGAAATAACCTTTTTGTTGAATGTGAAAGTGCGTAGCATGCGTCTCCTCTCTATTTCTCTCCTCCTCTCTTTCTATTCCTTTTGATCGGGTTTTTTTTTTTTCAAACGAGAGCCAAACCCTTTGAACTGACAGGTTCCCTGCCTATAAAGGAAGCTTAACCTCTGAAGCTCTGTCACACACACATAAACACACACACAAACACACACAGATGCACATGTGTAATAATGAAGTGTCAGTGAATTAAACTGTATTTACATTTTGTTCCTATCTTTACACGTTAGACAGAAATAAAGGCCTTTGCTGTAATCTGAATAGGCCTCACAAAGGCTTTCTACGGGACGGTGAAGTTTTTGGCACAGCAGATTCTGCAGCACCAAATGACCAGCCATGTGTGTCTTAATTAGCCGATTTTTACAAAGAAGTGCTCCACTTCTTCACGCTGATTAGAGTAATTGGTGAGATTTAATGGAGAGCGAGGTTAGCAGTGGGGTGGCCGGGCCCACCGCTGCGTAAAGCACATCTTACTAACGAGACACACTGGTAATTAACATCTCAGACTGACCACAGCGGGCCACTACAATGCCTGGGGGGATTGTCAGTTTGTGTGTGTGTTTTGAGAGAGAAGAGGTCCTAGCCCTTGGCTTGTGTACAAGTTACACTTAACCATATGGCGGACCGAGAAAAGCCAATAAAACCAAAATGAGTTTATATTTTTGAATAATGTATACGTGCATGTTTACGAGGAGTAAGTCAACACCAGGTTGAGAGGCTGTTTTGCTGCCCTCTCTGGTAGAAAGTTTCAAGCCTATTACACCTCTGACCAAACCCAGCATCATAGATGGGTGGGGTTGGGTGTGGTTGGAAGTATGCTCTATTGAACCTGTAACCACACCCAACACTGATGTCACGCTGTCCTGGAATCCACCTGTTCTTCACTGTTAAGTTACTCTTTAACTTTAACCCTTTTAGCAAAAATGACATGTAAAAGTTGATTTCATGTCGTACTTAAATGACAATTCATTGAAAAAGGAAGAAAATCGATCAACAACACATTTCATAATTGATTAATTGGTAAAAGCTTTACAATGAATTAATGAATTAAATGATGATGATGTATAATGTGAAATGTGTCGCTCCTAGTGACAAAAGCACAGAGAATTATCACCTGACTCTGCAGTATACTTCAACTCTATGGAGCTTTTTAGCCTCTTTTAGCACATTGTTTTGGCTGTTTGGTTCACTCTCGCTGAGTGATTTTCAGCAGTTTTTCAGTAAAAATGCGAAATTTATCAAATTAATTTTAATGTTGCTCCGCGGCTGCTGGTTGTGAAAAAAAGAAAAGTGTTCGCTAACACGTTCACCATATTAACTTTTTTTAGGTCAGCATCTCAAATTTGAGGATTGTCTGCTTTTTTTCTCACATTTTGTAGACCGTGTCGATTGATTGAGACAAATCAACAGATTAATAGAAAATGAACATAGTCCTTAGTTGCAGTCCTTACTTTAAGATGTCAACATCACGAGAGATAGAAGGGAAGAAGACTCTTGGTGCGTCTGTCAGTGTTTCAGCTGGAAAAGCTGATTTGAAAACCTGTACTCCACACTGTATGGATTTTCCTGGCTTGGCTAAGCTCATTCAGCACTCATCACCCTCTTCCTCTCCTTCTGAGAATGATATATGCCTTCCCTTCTTTGCTGCCCTTGTTCTAGTCCTCCCCCATACCCCCGCTGGCCAGCGATAAGGCACGCGGTGCATCCATATTGTTCCCCCTCTCGTAAACAAGACAGATGACGGCTTTTTGCCTCTGTGAGTTTTTGCATGATTTATGGCAGGCTCTTGTGTGCAGAATTTTAGAATCAATCTGCTTAATGTTGCATCTCATTCTCTCTCAATCTCCCCATCTCTGTTTCTACCTGTCTGTCTCTCTCACTGAATGGCTGGAGGATCGTGCCATTCAAAGTGAAGGCATGCCTTTATCGCTGTCATTAGTTCCGCTGTGTTTCAGCCTGCAGACAGGCATTATTTTGAAGGTCATTGATGACCAACGCAAGCTCCCTAAGAGGGCCAGATGATTGAGGACCCCACTTTACTGCCACATACAGTAGACAGACGTAGCGAAGATATGTGCGTGCCTCTGCTAGTGTGTTTGTGTGTAGCCTTTCAACGTGTTTGTTTAACATGTAACTGATGCACGCACATTCTTGTGTGTCTCTCCTGCAGTCTGCCTCAGGTCACTGCTGCAGCGAAACATGCTCTCGCTCTACCTGCCTGCTTTAAGAAAAGATAATGGGCTAAGCTGTACATCTTTCCAGATTTTAATCACTCAAGTATATGAATTTAGCACTTCTCATATTTCCTCACATCCAATGTCCATATCATTTAAGATAAGCTAATAAGCACAAGCTAATTATAGATGGCGGAGATATTACATAGTCATATCAGGATACAGACCACAGTGCTGCTGAGGGAGCAGTGTAGCGCTCTCAACGGTTGGTTCTGCTGCTATCGATTTGAATAGATCTGCCCTCTGGGCCCAGTTTACCTCCAAGGCCTCTGGGCCCGATAAAGCTTTTAATTGTTTGAATTCCTCATGGCAGTGAGAAGTTGGCCTGGCCAACAGAATACTCTCAAAGTCCTTGAGTAAATAGTTTCTCTTTGTCTGGTTAGGCATTGAAGTATCGTTCTCAAGAGCGAGTAGATAATAATGAAGATTTCTGACTAAGTGATGGGCGTGAATATAAATGTCTCCTCGTGCAGAAGTAGGGACTTGCCCTCTTGCACTGTCCATTATATTTCAAGGATGAAGCTCATTTCTTCTTGTACAGACCAGCTGCAGGTCGACATATTGACAGCTCGTGGCTAGAAAAACTCTCTGTTACTTAAACAAGATGTGTTTATTCAGATTTTAAATATTTTGATTAATTTCCACATTGTTTCAAGTTATTTCTGTCTGATGCCATAATCCTGCATTTAATCCTACCAGTTATGCAAGCAACCGGATGAGATATTAATATTATTTTGTTTTCTCTATTTTGATATGTAATTTCTGTTCTCTATGGATATTAATGTCAATGAAAGGATGAATGAATACAGATTGTAATTCAGTTTTTACATTTTTAGAACTAATTGGGAGCTTTTTTATTTTGCATTATGGCTGAATATTGTTCATTTTTAGTTGTAATCCTCTGTCTGTTTTGCCTTCTGTTTACTTTAAATGTACTTCTTTATTTCTTTTTCTTTTTTTGTTCTCTAATTTGCAAAGCAAAACTTTAAAGAAACTTTAATGTGAGTTAGAATGACCTCAGAAAGAGTCTAAACAAGTACACTTTCATTTTTTAGTGTAATTGGTAACTGCACTTAAATCGAAATGGGATTTCTGCCCCAGATAGTGATTTGAAACCACAGAATTCAATACAGAATTGTCTTGACTCACAAAAGCAAGGTGTCTGAGATTGGACAGGTGGTCAGAATCCTAAAGGAGCGATTTTTATTTTCTAGCATTTTTCTGAACTGAGAGGCAGTCATTTTGGGCATTTTTAAATTGGTTTGGTTTTTCAGTGGATGCTCAGAACCCATGGACCCTTCATTGTCTATATGAGCTGCCCTGTGAATGTGACACAGGGGTCACAGGCTCTCACCCAAATCCAATTTATATAAATCCTTCTGTTTTCTCAAGGTTTGCCATTTGTTTAGTGTGATATGCTGCACTGCAATTGCTTTCATTTTGTATTAGACAAATGTATTTTGTCAGAAAAAACACAACACAGTTTATTCAACTATAATAAGTCCCATTTTGCATAATTTCTCATCTGACTTGTCAGCTTAATTTGCTGTTTTTTTTCTTGCTTCTATCCACCATTATGGGAGCTGTTAGTTAATAAGTCATGAAGGGAGACTGAGAACAGATTTGAGAACCCTAACTTGTTTTCCCTCACTCCTCTTCTTTTCTGTAAATCTGAGCCTGTAGGTTTACACAACCCAGCTGTTTGCCACAACAACTAGGCTGTAAACTGCATGTCTGAATGTTATATAGGATGGAAGGAGGTGCTAAACTCTCAGAAATAGCAGCATTTTTTTTAAACTAACCTACTTTAAGATGAAAGTAACCTATAACAACATGAATGTGCATCACCTCAGTTTTCTCCATATGAGACAGGTGATGCACATTCATGTCATTACAGGTTACTTTCATCTTTTTCTGCAGCAAGTCAGTGACTCTGACCCAGAAATCAAATGTTCTTCACCCATCTGATGTCAAATATGTGTTATGTGTGTTGAAAAGGCAGATGAGTTGATGCTTCTGATCAGTGATGATCGCCCCCTCAACATGTTTTTTTTTTTTTTCTTTTCCACACCAGGTGCGTGTAGGGGAGGTTGGTGGCAACACTCTGGGTTTCTACGGCTGCCAGATGAGTCCGGACGGCTCCATGATTGTGGCTCATGCTTTTCATGGAGCGCTACATCTCTGGTGCAAAGACCAAGACAAAGAGGTGAGAGTCATGGCCTCAGCTACTCTTAAATTCAATATAATGCCAGTATTTTTGTAGTTTGTTCAGTTACAATACACAAATTGTTTCTTTCATTCACACAAGAAATGTACAACTTTTCCCTGAAGCGCTGGAATGGTAAGAATGTTTGAAATGAGACTCAATGTCAGTGCATTGCTACAGCTACACTGTGTGAGAGACTGTGATTAGTGTAATTAGTCACACTGAGTCTCCTGTCTGCCACTCAATTTGACTGGCTTCGCATGTGTCTTTGTTGGGTGTCCCTGAGAAAGAGTCGGGGTCTGAAGTCACAATATCAGTTCAGAGATAACTGCATTTCAATTACGCTTGCTTGGAAGGTGAATTTAAAGTTCAGCACCAACCTGAAGGTGTTGATAACTAATTCAGATGTTTCAAAGGAGATCGACTTCTCAGACAAAAGCACCTAAATTATAATGACCCACTCTCATGTAGTTGTCAATCATAGACACCAGTTCTGGGGTTTACTAAAATGTGGCAGGGGTGGTAGTCATGGAAATGGTGTTTATATAGAGGGGGATTTAGACAGGAAATCAGTTGAAAGCGTGTGAACTGACCATTGCAATGCTGTCTGACCAGGGAGAGTGGAGACCTGGGGTTGTGATATCAGGTCACTTTAATGCAGTCCAGGACCTGAGCTGGGATCCTGAGGGTGAGTTCATCCTCAGCGTGGGCTCAGACCAGACCACCAGACTCTTCACTCCGTGGAGGAAACAGGATGCCAAACAGGTAAAATAGGCTAACAATCACCTGTAACATGTTGAAGTAGAAGAAAAATTACAAAGCTGATTGTAGCTCAAAGTATTTGAGACATTATTTGACTGTATGTTTTAAATGTTTTATGTGCATAGTTAGGAATTAGATTAAATAACTAGATGAAAATCTGTTGTAGGCTAATCATACCTGAAAAATCATGTGAATTTATCACACTGATGCAAATATTCTATAAATCTAATATTGCCATAAAGCAGTCTTGTTAGATGCAAGATTACGGAGCAATATTAAAATGCAACGACATTATGAATATACTAAAGACATTAAAGGGATAGTTACCCTGGTATAAACAGTATAGAAAAATCTCACAGCCTACATCGTCAGTTCATTCACTCCTATCAGGAATAATAGGAATACACTGTTAATACATCACATACACATCAGAGTTCATTTTCCTCAAAGAGAAGGATACATTTGAAATGAGCTTGTAGTGTAGATGAAGAGGTACCTCGCCACATTTCTCTATTCACAAGACAATATAGAAAATGGCTCATGTTTCACACACCTGGCATCAACATGTTGACATCAGGATTCAGGCTGTCTCCTGTAAGCAGTGGTTACTTAGTATGCGGCTCTCTTTTTAACACCGTTAATCTTTGTGGGATACACTCTGTACCTAATAGATTCTCTACTTGCAGTGGCTAAAATATGTTTAGGCTCTGTCCCTGATCGAATTTTTGCAGGCTGTGGCTTAATAATAAAGAGTTTCTGAGAAGTGATGATATATTTTTGAGGGAAAAAATGAAGACTTGAGGTACAGGGGTAGATTGATCAGCCCCGGCTCTTCGCCCACTACTTACTTCACCTCAGGTTTATCCAGATGAAGTTGTTAGAAGCGTGGTGAAACACTCCAGTTTGGATAGAAACATAATCAAGGTTCCAGTCTTCATCACATCATTCAAGATGCCAGTTTGGTATATTGCCACCTCATGCCAGTGCCAAAGGAAGTCCTGCCATTGTAGTGAAGCTTTCCATCTTCTCCCGTGAGAACACTTTGCATCTCAAGCTGTAAATGTTTTTTGAACAGGCGATTCAGTGTTGTATTTGGCTTGGTTTCAAATGCCTGGGTATAGGGCCAAGACACCCTGTTCCACAACATCAGAGATCTTATTGAAACACTGGCACTTCCCCCTGCAAAGGCATGCAGCTGGTTGGGATCCTCGTGACCAGATCTGTATCTGTACAATATCTTTCCATGTCTTTTTCACCCTGCAGGTAACCTGGCACGAGATCTCTCGGCCACAGATCCACGGATACGACATGCAGTGTCTGGCGATGGTTGGGAGGTTTCAGTTTGTGTCTGGAGCTGACGAGAAAGTCCTGCGAGTGTTTCAAGCGCCTCGTAATTTTGTGGAGAACTTTGCCAACATCTCTGGGACCTCAAGAGAAAAGCTGTTGACATCTAGTGTGAGTGCCAAATTAAATGAAACCATCTATGATTATATTTTCAAGTGATTTGTATTCGATGCGTAGAAGTAGTCAAGTGATTAAATCCATGACCTTTAGAGCCACATGTTCCTCACCAAGACTTTCTTTGTAGTGTCTCTTTCACTTTGTGTTCCAACTGTAAAGTGTGCTGAGTGGAATTCTCACTCTCCTTAAAAATCCGACACACTGTGTGTCTCTGTTCGTTTCATTTATCTGCTCATTGTCAGGACTCCGCCAACCTTCCAGAAGGAGCCAGCACGCCTGCCTTGGGCCTGTCCAACAAGGCTGTATTTCAAGGTAAAATACTTGCTCAGCTCTGCGCTGGAGTGTTTTTTAGTGCTCAGGGTTGGGGCCCAGTTTTGTCTGATAATCAATTTTCATGAGCTCTGCACAGTAGGTTGAGACAGCTGTGCCTTATTAAGCAGAGGGTTTGTTTAGTATCTCCATTCCTTTCATGTAACGTAATAGTCAAATATATTTACAGAAATGTCATTTTAATTTACAGGCGACCTTGCCCCAAAAACCAATGAAGAAGAGGGGCAGTTCAACAGTGTATCTGATCAATACCAGGAGTCTTACTTCCACCCACTCGTCATGACAGGTACTGTAAACCTGCAAAAACAACACTTTCAATTATTTTACATAACATGGTCATTACTAAAATGTGGCAGTAATCTAAGTACACTCTCATTTAATTTAAACCTCCTTGATAAATAATTTCAGAACCAAAATGCACCCCTGTCTCCTCTACAGTCTGATAGCCTGATTCGTATTCCTCATTGCGATCCACTCAGCAGCCTTAGTACACATTTAAGAGTTCCCGTCAGCCTGTCGCTGGATGTTCTTATGAGAGACAATGACATGCGGCCAGACGGACGGTTAGTTATTACAGCTCCACTCCCACAGTGCCTGAGGTCTCCTGGAGGCCGATGGTATTACAGCAGGCGAGGGGATGAGAGGAAAGGGATGGTGGGTGAGAGAAGAGGAAGAATAGGTGTCAGGAAGCCGAGATGTGAGAGAAAAAAAAGGAATAAGACAGGAAAATTGTAGGCTCTCATTACAAAATGAGTAGAAAATTCCAAAATAACTGCAAATCAGAGAAAAATCTCAAATGTGACATAAGATGGATGGGTTTAGGAACGGAAATGGCATTGAGTTAATGTGTAGAGAAGACACAGTGGTACACGGAGGAAGAAGAGTACAAGAAACAAAGGCAAAACAGGGAAACTAATTGTAGGAAATGTGCAGATGGGGAATGGATGAGAGTCAAATGAAGAGAACGTAGCATGGCGCTTTAAAACCCCTGGGCTAGAGGGTGTCAAGGGCTGTCATCAGCATGATTGAAGCCACTCCTTAATCTGCAATGCTAATTAGAACGCAGGCTTATGTGATTGCAAAGTTTAAGTATTGATGACCCCGGGCTATGTAGGGAGCAACCAAGTGCGGAGACTGTTGTTAACAATGCATTTTCACTCGTTTGATTGGCTTCCACAGGCAGGGAGACTAATGAATAATTAGGCAAAATGGGAAGCCGATGACCAATAAGAAAAACACAAGGAGTCTAGCTTTCAATTACATGCAACACGAAGGCAGCGCAAGGCTTGTGCAGAGTCTGCGGTGTGAAGGAGAGGATTGGCACCCGGCTAGATTTGATCCCCCTCAAAGCCAGCAGCCGTTAAGAATCGAAGATAAAGCTGCAGTTGTTTCAAAATAGCTTCTTTTTTTCGGGGGGGGGGCAAGTTGCAGGGCTGAGGATTTCATGCAAGCTAAATGCTAAAAGAGGCTGTATGTGAATGTGAGAGAACATTGTCTTGAGGCGATCAATCGTGTTCTCAGTCTACCATGTAGCTTGTAGTTCACTCTTTCTGTCTCTCTTTATGCTACTCACTGTCTTTTTTTCCCACCTTTTTAACTTGTACGCCTGCCGCATAGACACATGCACATGTATCCTATCTGTCGCTCTTTCAGTTAATAGTACAGGGATTTAAAAGAGGGAAATTATAATAGCCACTTGGGTGTAATCCTCATTTAGTAAATTGGAAACTGGGTTGTATTAGAATTAAAAATTTTAAAACAGCTCAGGTTTCAGGGCCATGCAAATGACAGTTTTGTAAGGATTTTGAAGTCTGTTGTTAACTGTGTGTGTGTGTGTGTGTGTGTGTGTGTGTGTGTAGAGCCCCCACCAGAGGATCATCTCCTCCAGAACACACTCTGGCCTGAGGTCCAGAAACTGTGAGTATCCAAATGTCTCTCTGCTAACAGCGTATCCAAACCCTCTTAGCTTGCTTTTAGTTTCAGTTATCTGCTGGTTCAAACAATATCCACAGTCCTGAGACAACCCACAGCAACATACAACCTCTATCTCCATTATATATATTTCTATATACTTCCTTTCCCTATAAAGACATCAGGGTTTCCATATTGTTCTTAATGAAGCAGCATTTCCAGAGTATTTGTTTGGTTTTGCCCAAAGGGTTTATTGTATCTAAAAATGATGGACTTCCCGAAGCTCTTGGTTGTCTCCATCCCCATGTTCATCAGCCAATCAGGATCCAGCTTGTTGCCATCCCATGAGCCTCTTCTCCAGGCTGAATATATGGCCTCCATTTGTGGCCAATGTTAAATCCATTTACCTGTCAATCCGCCATAAACATGACGTATGGCGCAGCCGCTTATTCAAGGTGTGGGCATTGTATGTGTTGGAAAGCCTTTTTCTACCTCCATTTGGCTTCACCCCCTTGACGCATTTAGTGCATAATAGAAACATTAAAATGAGTAAGTGGCCAAATTATTTTTGTGGCATAAATAATACTCTCACCGTCGCGGCCAAATTGCCGCAGCGTTTAAAAGCTTCCTCGTCGGGGAGCAAAGTCTCTCCGTTGAGTTGCTGGCTGTGAATTCACTTTGCTGACTTGTTGACATTTAAAAACAACCAGGTGATAGTCGGCAAGCTAACAGTAATTAGGCTGTGAGTGATTAGCTGGACCATCATCATTGTTCATCTCTGTCAGCAGGAGAAGGGCCAGTCATCGCAGATCAGTATTTTAATTTCACACTCTGTCTGCTTATTTACCTGTCAGCAAGCGGCGGCGGCTCAGCCTGGAAGCTTGTTTGGAATAACAGAATACTTAATTTACTGTCAGACAGGGAGTGCCGTCTTTGTTGTTGTCCTCCTCTCTTCACCCGTCTCTCTGATCTCTGTCTGTCCTCCCACATATTCAGTGTGGCTGTTCTTCTTGAATCCTGTCCATGATCGTCCTCCTTTGTCTCCTCCAGGTACGGCCACGGCTTCGAGATGTTCTGTCTGGCTGCAGACAGCGCTAGGACAGTGGTGGCCTCTGCATGCAAGGTCAGTGTGATAAGATTGAGGCCAGAGACCATGTCACAGTCCAGACCACAGACCACATACCACCCCACCCCTCCCTTAGTAAAGGGTATTAGATCACAGAGGAGAGAGCATCATGACATATTTACTCCGCCTGCACTTATTCACACCAAGCAGGGGTAGACACTGCTGTCACTCAGGTATTGATGGTACCCACCTTGTCTTGACCTTGATTGTGCAGACAATTCTGTCTTTCTGTGGCATACAATCACTCTGATTCACTTTGACTCTTTCTTTCTACTTCACCCACCTTCTCACCCTGCATTCCTCCCCCCTCTCTCTTCCCTTCAGCTCCAGTTCCTTCCAACTGTCCTCCTTTCTTCCCTCTGCACCTCTTTGCTTTAGTCCTTTCTCCCTTTATAATTATGTTCCCTTTTCTTCCTTGTTACAGCTGCCCTCATCCCTCCTTTACATCTTTAATTTTTTTCCAACAAGCAAGCAAATTTTCTATAACATTCTTCAAAATAGAAGTGCCAAAGTGCTTTACAGGAAGAAGAAAAGGCTCAGAGGGAGATAGAAAAGACAGAGAAGATGGTATCTAAAACAAGGGGAAATAAGTGTATTACCCACAAAGTAAAAGTTATAAAATAAGGAAAAAAAGACAACAAATGGGTTTCAAGATGCTTTTGGGAGTTGTTGTATTGTGTATATTTCCCTGTAAATGAACTAGTCTAAACTGTCTTTCTAGGCGTCTAAAGCCGAGCACGCAGCAATCCTGCTGTGGAGTACAGCAACATGGCGTCAGCTACAGACGCTGCCGTGCCACTCCCTCACCGTCACCCAGATGGCCTTCTCCCCCGATGCACGACTCCTATTGGCCGTTTCCCGTGATCGCACCTGGTCTTTATGGAGACGGAACCTGCCTACACCTGAAAGTCCAGGTGAGAAAGTGGAAGGAGTTGTCACTAATACGGGCTCCTTTTAAAGGTCTGTGTTATTTAGTCGTCAGGATTTTGTTTTGTAATGCAGGACGGCTCAGGAGGAGATAAAGGTCCGTCATGGGGCTTTGCATATAAACTTAGCTTAAAGCAGCTACAAGGAGTTTTTAACTGGTTATGAAACAGTCTCACTACAGATGCCTCTATATGACCTACATAAACAAACGAGACCATCTGCGAGAAGATTGGCTATTTCTGTATAGTTATTCTTAATGCCTGTCCCGGGTCCGATTCCCCGCCAAATCAGACGAAACAATTTACAGTATGCAGACTGGAAGAGCCTATGTTTACATTTTTACAATGCCAGGAGATTCTTCTTTGGAGAATTTTATTTTTGACGTTATATTTTCTGTTAGTTGTAGGTTTACATGTAACCTAGGTATATGATTAGTACTAAAACAAAGTTTACTGTGTCACCATTGTTTTTTTATTTTTATTAATCTTACATAGTCACAAATCATTACCTTATCGCTATGCATCCTGGATAGGATTAAAAGTAAGTCTTTCTTTCATTCCCTTCCAAAACAAACACACTCACTAGCCAGATCAAGATCTTTTACGACCACAAGGGCCTTAGTGGCAGACACCACCAGCTCCCTGATTCAAATTAATTAAAAACAAGGTAAACCCACGCATATTTGTTCCAAATCAAATTCCAAGTCAAGCTGGCCTGATTGGAAGGAATCCCCTAATTAATACTGTGAAGAGCCAAACAAGTGATGCATTGACTGAAACTAGTCCAAAAAGGAGCTAATGAAGGAACAATTATTAATTTATTTGATTTAAAATGTAACCACATTTTCTCTGCATATTTATGTAAACTGACCACAATTTGAATTTTTTTAACTTTCCCCCTTAAACAAACGTATTAGTATCTTTATTGCAGGTAATACTTTGGATAGTAGGCGCAGCAAAGCTTTGAAATGGGGTATGAGGGCTTTCAGATGGACATTAAGTAATGCAGAATACCTCAGGTGCCTTCATGTTTACTTGTTCAACCTCATTCATTGCCGGAGGCCTTGTCAGTATGGGACCAGGTACACCCACATCAATACAGCCTGTTGTTATTTTTGACATATTGCAAACATCAATCTAAAAGCCTCCTTTGTAGCTTTTCATCACTCATTTTGTCTGTTTTGCTTGACCTTTGACCTCTTTCAGATTTAACTCAGTGGTGGTGACATTAATGGTTAGAGAAACAGATTTGTTTCTGGAAGGTCACCACTATCAGTATCCACATAGTCTGAGAAATTAAGCAGATGAGAAATCATCTGGACCTTTTTTTTGTCGATGGTGGAAACAGTTGATTTTGTTTGAAATCACCTTCCATGCATAAACAATGTGGTAGATGTTGTGTAAATCCTTGTCTCTGATTGGCTATTCCTGCTCTGAACATACATGTGATTAATCATGCGCTCACTTGAGAGCTGCTCTTAAAGGTCACTCTTGCACTTTGCTGTAAGTAGGAGTAATATGATGATAAATGGGCCTTATTCTTCACACTTCACAAAACACTGTTTTACTCCTCAGTTCACTCTTAAGAGCATTCTGAAGTGTAATTCTTAAAAGTTTGATCAACATGGTCAGGTATTGGCAAGGTGTGAGCCATCCACAAACAACGTTTCTGAGTCACTGTCATCATATAAAAATAGTTATGAATATATCTAGAACAAGATACTTAAAGTCTGTAACAAACAAAAAATAAGCACTGATATCGGATCAGTACTTGTCGGCCAATGTCCTGAGTCGATCTGCGTATCCCCACTCTCCATTCACCTCCTGCAGGGCCCCTGTTGTGAACAAGAGCATGCTCCTGCAGAGTTTGTTTATATGAGAATCTCAGCACCCTGACTCAGACAAATAACCCGATCCTGCATCCAAGGTGAGCAGAACACGACATTTAAGCCCGGAGGATTACCTCCCACCTGCACCTGGTAACGCATCTCGTGGCTCTTTTGGCAGCTCAGGATGGTCGTAATGGGCACTGACAGAGGCTAACCAGTCCTGCACTGTATGGTGGACTGCACGGAGGCAGGGGGGGTGTTTGTGAGAGAGGAGAGGAGGAGAGGAGTAGAGGGAGTAGAAGAGGAGGGCGGGGGGGGGGGGGGGGGGGGGGGGTTGGGGGGCGTCCCGTCTGTTCCGGTTGGCTGCTGAATCACTCAAGGTGATTGTGAAGAACACACACTCACACACAGTCTCGCAGACCAGACCAGGGAAGGTTAAACGAAGTCAGAGCTGATCAAACAAACTGACTCCCTCTATCCTTACCTCCACTGTGTCTCTCCTTTTCCTCTCACCTGTTTTGTCTAACCACGTCCTCCTCCCTTCCCTTGTCCAACACCTCTTCCTCCCTCTTCCTCTCCCTCGTGGGTCAACCACCCAGACATCTTCATTAAGGAGATACTGTCACTTTCCTCTCCTCCTTTTCTTTGTGCCACTGTCTATCTAATCTGTGTAGCCCTTTTTAATACGCTGCTCTTATCTTCTTGATGTATTTAGCTTTTTGTGTCTCCTCTTTTTTTTTTTTACTTTACTGGATGGACTTTACTTTGTCCATCTCTGGTCTCCATCTCTGTGTGTTCGGACTGAACAGCCCACCGTGTCTCCTCGCGGTCCTCAGATGAGTGTTAATGGAAGGAGGTGCAACACCTGTGTGTCCCAAACAACACACCCTCAAGTGTGTGTGTGTGTGTGTGTGTGTGTGTGTGTGTGTGTGTGTGTGTGTGTGTGTGTGTGCGTGCACTTTGTATAGAGGGAGTGTTGTGAGCGTATATACACGACATGGTTTTTAACTCTGACACTGTGGTTTTTATGACTACGTGTACATGCCGGTTCCATTGTGTGTGTGTGGTTGCACCAGTGAAGAGCAGCACTGCTGCGGACGCGCAGACAGGCGGCTGCCAGCAGCTTACAAACAAACTCTCAGGGGAAAACCAATCTGGGGTCTGAACTGACTTAGACTGGGGAAATAAACAGCAGCAGGTCATAAACCAAAACTGACTGAAATGGAGGGCTGGAATGAGGTTCTCTGTCTTGTTTGGTTGTTTATTTGTCGCTCGGGAGAGCCTTTGTTGCTACAGAGCAGTGAGGGAGGGATGTAGACATGCTGATGTCATGCTATAATAGTGGTGACACAGAGTTTTGACTACCAGCTCATGTCTCATCAAAAAGGAAACGTCAGTGTCGAGATCTATAAATTAAATGTGACAAAATATATGTATTGTTAGGAATGATGATAGCATTTTGAGTTTGAATGAATTCTTCATATACTCTCTGTACTTGTTTGTGTTTGTTGTATCCATGCAGAGCTGCAGTTCTCGCTGTTCACACACACAGGGAAAGACACAGCCATACACAGCCGAATCATCTGGTCATGTGACTGGAGCCCAGACAGCAAATACTTTGTGACATCCAGTCGGGACAAGAAGGTATATACTCTATAAGTCCTTGCTTTTAAGGTGATAAAATGATGGTAAGAAAAGTCATTGCACTTTCAGGTAGTAATGTCATGAATGTAATGAATTTTGTGTGTGTGTGTGTGTGTGTGTGTGTGTGTGTGTGTGTGTGTGTGTGTGTGTGTGTGTGTGTGTGTGTGTGTGTGTGTGTGTGTGTGTGTGTGTGTGTGTGTGTGTGTGTGTGTGTGTGTGTGTGTGTGTCTGTCTGTTTGTCCAGGTGATAGTGTGGGGACCCTGCGGATTAGAGGACTCTGGAGACTCTGTGCTTCCTCCTGAGATTAAACCTCGTTCTTCCATCTTGGATGTGGGCGATTCTGCTACCGCTGTGGCTTTCTGCCCCGTACTCTGCGCCGATAACAGGTACACACACACACACACACACACACACACACACACACACACACACACACACACACACACACACACACACACACACACACACACACACAACCCAATTCTTTATTTTTGTGTCATGGCTAACTTTATGTAAGTAAGTGTAAGTACGACCAGCTGAACTCTGAGCTCTGTACACTGACAACATCCTGCAAAGAATTTGAAAGTGAAATATAAACTATTTTAGTCCTTTTCAAACTGATTATCTGTCATACTAACACTCTTGGTGATGTTATTTTATTTGTGCTGAGGAAAAACCACAAGTAAATGGTTCTTTCTTTTCATTTGATAAGACAGTACAACGACCCAGAACTAGTTAATAGCAGATCCACCGTCCACTGTTTTAATGTGAAGTTGTTTGTAGTTATTTTAAGTCATAAGGAAGTGTAGAAGTTACCTGCTATGGCTCAGCCAGTCTACGCTCAAGTGTTGGCAGGAAACTATGGAACTGAAGAGGCTGCAAATCAATACTGAATATCACTGTGTAGACACAATGCAGAAGTCTGACTTCACCGCCACGTTTAATATTAGAATTTTGCACGAATTCTAGGTCACTGCCCTAAGGTCTGAGCACCGTAAATGAATGTAGTCAGTGAAGGTTTGGTTTGCTGTAATGCAAATGTGTGTGTGTTTTGGCGCCTTCCACAGCTACCTGCTTGCAGTGGGCCTGGAGTGTGGCAGGATCTTGCTGTACAGGTGGAGCCCTGGCCAGGAGCCTGCTGGAGGACACGACTGGAGCATCTGTGGAGAAACGGACATCTCGTATCCTTTACAACACACACACAAACACAGTTCATCTGAAGTTCATTTCCTGATGGAACTTTGAAAGGCCTCCAATGGCTATTGGCAGTAGATGTAAATGACAATGTGTCACAGCAACAGTAGTGTGGTTTAGTTTGATGGCTGGTGAGAGGCAGAAGCTTTCTGTTCTGTGTTACAGAGAAAAAGGCAGCAGCCCGCTGGATCTGGCTGCGTTCCTTTGAAGCAGGCAGCAGTTAGGGGGGAAGGCATCGACAGGTACTTGTGTGTATTTCTGTGTGTGTAGTATCCCACATGGGTGTGTGAGTCATCATTTGCAGAGCTCCGGAAGTGAATTGAAGACAGTTATCTCTATTGTGCCTTTGTATCAGAAGGCTTCTGCTCCTCAGGCGTCAATGCTGCTCAAACCACATTTTTGTCAGCATTTTTCAACAACTTTTGAAATCAAGTTAGTTTAGCCATTCTGTACCTCAACAGCTATTGTTTTTATACATATATGTTTCAACTCCCTGTTATGTGTCCAATAATCCCAAGATCAGAGAGAGATGTTTGGGATTGTCTCTTCACATTTGAGAAGGAGAGACGGTACAGTAGTAGAGTATGTGTAGTCTGATGCTTGTCATACAGAGCAGTATCCTGTTGTTTCCCTTCATCACACATCCTTTCGCAGACAAAGCCACACTTTGGCGGTCAAGAGGCTCCGCTGGAGGCCCAGGACCGGCCGGGCAGGTCGAGACAGCAACAAGACGGATAGACAGACTGACGGAGAGAGTGAAATCAAGGAGCAGAGCTCCTGGGTCCAGCTTGCCAGCGCCAGTGCCGACCACTCTGTCAAAATCTTCAACATCAACAAACGGGCTCTTTAGCACCACCAACACTGACACTATTATGTCTCTCCCACGCAGAGAGACACTTGGACTGAGGGCCAGGGGCCTGACTGTGGCACCAAGGCCACAGCTGCTCGCTGGCAAGCCATTCACTCCCTGTGACAGCCAGTTAAGTCATGGGTCAGTCGCAGGACAAACCCACAGCACACATGCCCCGCAGTCTGTCTGCACACAGCTGAACAGATTTGATGGGTGGAAGCAAGATGGTGAAAACGCCGTGACCCTAGGGTGGTATTTTGCTTAGACACTTCAAAGTGTTTTAGATTCAGAGAAGACGACACTGCTGGATATATATACAGATTGCATATTTAGACTTGTTATCCAAGTAAACATTTATACAGTGAGCGGATGCTTTTTAGGAACAAATCAAGGAAGTGATTATGATCATGCTATTCTCCCTGGTTGTTAAGGCTGTCATTAATTGCACAGATGTATGGTGTGTATTTGTTTTATGACAAATTAATTAAATGTTTTTTACATCCAAAATTTGACTGTCTTTGGTCTCTCAATGAAGTTCTATTGTTGAAGTAAAACAAATCACAGAACTCTCAAGTACAAAATGGTGTAAGATCACAAAACATGAATCGTAAGTAGCAGAGCCGTAACTGAAATGGTAGTACAGCACCTGTCCAATTACTAAAGATTTAATGTACAATATAGCTAATCATGTTTATGTGTTTCAGATTTCTCTTGTATTTTCCTGTCTTCCAAGCAGCCAGTAGTTGCTAGTTGAAACCACTTTAACCAAAGAGTGATTTTTTTCATTTTCTGTTTTGATTCAGTAATATTTAGTGGCCAGGAGAGGTAAAATGACCCAGTAATTCACATGGAAAAATACAAACCAGCAACAAAGCCTGAAACATTTTTGGTGTCAAAATGTATAATTTCTTTTGCTTTTTTTATGTAATTGTCTTGTGTCTCCTCAGAGTTCTCTTACGATCATTGTGGGTGTTCAACCCCCATTTTGGGAACACCATGCATTCGAAGATTGTTCGCCGCAAGTATACATGAGTTGTAGTTAAGAAAATAAAACATTCAAAAACATGGGTATGGCCTATTACAGTCAGGACTTTAACCATTACAGTAGAGTAGGATCAATCAATGCAGGACGGTGCAGTTATTGAACACTGCAGCTTTAGATTAAGGTACATCTGCTTTTGGAGACTGAGGAGGGACGTTAACAGAATTCTCAAGGACAGAGGATGTCCATGCCTTGGATTTACTATGGGTTCAGCTGAGTGTGCCGACATTATATGTCAGCCATAAATTTATCTGCAGGAGATTGTAACTGCTACCATAACTCTCTCTCTAATCACGTATCCTCGTATGTATGGAGGCATCAGTCAACTCACGCCACACACGCTCCTCCAGGAAATGGCTGTTTTTCAAACAGTGAAATGAGGTTTTGGGGCAATGCGGCCATATATCAAGGGATTTTCCACATCATATATAACATAATGTAATTATTGAATCATTATCAGTGATGTTTCAATTTAAACATGAGTGATCATCTTGCTGGGGATTTTCATCAACACATTTGTGTGAGGAGCTCTCTCAGCTCTTTGCTCTGACTAGCATACTAATACATACCTCATATGCCCCTTTCTCAAATGCCCTCTCCAATGTGCCCTTGACCACTCATCTTGATGAGGTTGGATTGCCATAATGTGGTGCTGAGGAGGGATTAGAAGTTCCGTCTGAAAATCCTTGAATGCTGCAGATTAATGGGGAAAATGGTGACCAGTGGCACAGGTAATAAACCACTAACAAAGGTCACTGTGACCTCAGAAACACTGCTCTAGAAAGGGTTTTGTATGAGGGAATACTGAAGATGAATATATCATTATGCTTTTGTGTCAGGGTAGGTTTTCCCAGGCGAATAGTCACCGATTTCAATGGAAAGTGAGAGCTCCTTTTTGCTATCATTGAAATGATGACATTTCAGCCTTTGTGAGTAGACAAAGATGAAGAGAGTGTGTTAGAAACATGCTTTTAACAGAAAGATTGTTGTGGGTTTATTGTTAGTGTGCAGTGAGTATGAATGAGTCATATGTCAGGGTAAGTTATTATTGTGTGAGGGGGTGTATGTATTTTCTTGCCTCAATGCTTCCTGCAGTATAGTTACACTTTCTGTTGCTAAGATCCTAACTGTTCCACAATTAGCTGCACAAAGGCAGGTGTGGACTGCAGCTCAGGATCAAAGATAATCTCAGAAACACAGACACTGTCTTTTACTTCAGGCAACTAACAAAACAAAAAACACAAAACATCATTAATCACAAAATCCCATATACAGCGGTGGAAAAGATAGAAATCAAAGTGCAATTAATTTTTAGCCTATGGAACTTTTCACGGTGCGACCATGGGGTGGGTTTAAGGAGTTCGGAAATATTTCACATTTTGAATTCTGTAAGTGTTAGCTTGCGTATGTCAGTTAAATTAAAGCCCTCAACTGAATATAAAAAGCAGATGAATCCTAACTTAAAATGTGTGTAAACAAGACTAAGAGTCTACAGCCATGCTAGCGGCTCTGTGAGGTTGTAATTATGCAGGTATAATGTTTACCATGTTCCCCACCCTAGTTTATCCTATCTTGTAAATGTTGAGATATTTTAATGATTTGACCTGCAGGTGATGCTAGAGGAAAAGTCATCCTCTGGGAACAAATTTCAACATTGTGCAGATATTTCAGTCTGGACCAAAGAGGTTCCTAGAGCTAGAGATGCTAGAGATATTATTTGCTGATTCTACATAAGAGTGAAGTTTCATATTAACTATTTTGATTGCAACCACAGCCCTTCAGTAAATACAGTGTGACCTTGTTGTTCATACTCCATCATAAAACATAAAATAAAGTTATTGCCTGTCATAAAAGCTCCTATGAAATTCCTGTGTGGCGGTGTCCTTCTCCATCTCCATCCTCAGATCAATGCAGCTTAATCTGTGCATGTGTGCACGCGTTGGATAAATTGGATATAGTACTGGCTCGTGTTCTTGCCGTTCTCGTCTCCGACCAAGCCTTCATTTCTCCAATGGAGCCATCACATGTGAAGGAGGATACATAGCTTCCTTTCCACTGACACCCAAGTCAACTTAATCAACCCGCCTTCCATTTGCACAGCATGATCCCGCTGAGACGAGAGAGAAGGTCACGCAGCATTTACACACACTGGAGCGTTTCTTCCTGCCGAAGCAACTCGGCAAAATCAGCGGTTATCTTTGAATCAGTAGGCAGCAGCAGAAGCATACTGGATTTAAAAGCTTAAGTTCACTTGATTCCCTACAGAGTTGTATGAACAACAATTACAGCCATCACAAGGTTATGCAGTTGTCCTGCAAAGTCGTGTAGTACATCTGTAACTTGAAGGATTAGTTTGACATTTGAGGAAATATGCTTGTTCGCTTTCTTGCCGAGTTAGATGGGAAGATCAATACCAGCCTCATGATGCAGATGACTATGGAGCTAGAGCCGTGAGGTGGTTAGCTTAGCTTAGCTTAGCATTAAGACTTTACAGAGGAAACAGCTAGACTGGCTCTGTCCAAAGTTAAAAAACATGTGCCTATTAGAACCTAAAGCTCACTAAATAACACATTCAAAGCATTGAAAAATTATATGTACCATAAAAAAAAGTTTGTATGGGGACCATTTCATCAGTAGAAAGTAGTTCCAATGCAAACTGTTCCCAGAAAGGTCTGGAGATTGTTCAGAGGAAGAGGAGTTGCTGCTGAATATTTTAAATGTAATTTTTCAGTGCTGTGAGCACCACTAACAAAATCCCATTCATCTTCATTGTATTATGGCGGAGGCAGAAAACTCTGAGACTGATTTCTAAAACTTTGGCTGTTCTACTTTCTAATAATAACAACAACAACAACTTTCAGGTTGCCAGATTGTGAACAGTTTCTCTGGCAGGTGTTTATCCTCCAGCAGGACAGTTGTTTCAGGTATTCCAGGGTATGTACAGTGTCTGTTACTTACAGCCAGATGACAGTAGAGGATTTGGTTGGCCAGTCTCAGCCAGCTGCTCCACAAGCTTCTCCATGAGAGACGAACACAGTTTGCAACCGCGTCTAGCATCCACATGCTAAATATTTGAAAGTGAGGATGAAGAAAAGCTCTGACAACAGAACACGTGCACTCGCACACATATAAATGACACACAAACACAGGAACACACTCAGACACACACTCATCCCCTCCATCCTGTTTGCCACTGGGTTCCTCCTAACAGTTCAATTATTTATCGACCTCAACATACTTTTCAAGGCTTTTCATTACAAATTTATTTTTCCTTTGCAGTGCCTCTCTGTGTGAGGGCAGCAGGCAGCCTGCTTGCTGTGTGCCTTTTGGTATGCCAATTAATGTTGACTGGCCAGTGTATCACATGGGCGCACTTCACTCCATTTTCATTTTTCTGCCTTTGGAGAGAGAGATCAACAAGACTTTTGACAAAAACAGTTCTGAAATGCCACTAAAGGGTGTGTGTGTGTGTGTGTGTGTGTGTGTGTGTGTGTGTGTGTGTGTGTGTGTGTGTGTGTGTGTGTGTGTGCGTGCATGTGTATGTGTTGCTCTTACCTCAAGGACCTGGAAGGCCACACTACACATGAAAGTAATTCTTGCTTTATCCAGAGAGCAAACAAACTCAAACACAAATTCTACCCAACAGTAAACATGATTTTTTTTTTTTTTGTCTTGTCCTGTCAGTGGTTGTACTCATCAGAGCGGAACATTTGGCAGATTGCTTCATGATCAACTGAACTTACGTCAAAGAAACAGAAGACATTTTTAGATGGCGCAGAAGAAAAAGCACAGGTGTAAATAATAGTTAATGATTGGTCGAATACAATTCAGCTGCTTCAGTTTCAGGGTCCTGGTACATGCTGGCTCACTGTCACTCCGTCATGGCTTACTACACTTGAAAAGAACAGAGCCATCGTTAATGTTATTAGTAACACCTGTGCTTTTCCTACATACTCATAGAGTTGGCTTTATATTTGTTGGACAGATTTGGGCGGCATGGTGGCGCAGTGGTTAGCATTGTCGGTTAGAGCGGTTTGGGGTTCCTCCCGGAAGGAAGTGTCCTTGAGCAAGACACTGAATCCTAAGTTGCTCCCAATGGAGACCAGCACCTTGCATGGCACCTCAGTCGCCATTGGTGTGTGAATGTATGAATAGGTGAATGAGACTTAGCTGTAAAGCGCTTTGGGAACCTAGAAGATTGAAAAGCGCCATATAAGTGAGATCATTTACCATTTACAGATTTCTTCACTGACTGACTGCCTTTAAATCAACATTATAAATGCAAACATACTTTGGAGAACCACAGGAATGATTCTACTCTATCAAAGGCTTGTGTGCAGATGAAACAAACATTGCATTATTTTCAGTCTCACTTTATTTAACGATGATGTGAAAAGTAAAGGCTGTCCATAACATTCAGACAATAAAAGAAGAATGTTATTCAAATCCTCCCATAACAACTAATGGCTCCAAAAATGTTCAGGTGTTCCAAGTGTGATACTTATTTTATACAACTTTTTCATATCTATACCTCATCTGTACATAACATAGTTACAGATACTGTAAATAAAAAAAATGACTTCCAAGTATCCTTGTGGCGCATTTGTGAAATATTTCCTATGTAAAAATGAAAATGTACGTAAAGATCTTTTACATATACATATATATATATATAGTTCTCTATTCTTTCTGTAATAAGAAAACAAGTTATTGCCCCTCTTGAACATGTTGCATTTAACGTAGGTTTTTGTTTACCGTTTTAACCTCTTAATTGAACTTAACTCCATGTGATACCACATATCACACTGACAAAAACAGTAACAGTATGGACCTGTGTGTTTTTTCCATTAAATATATACGTCATATTGTTATATTTTTGGACATGTATGTTTCGTGTTCTCCAGAAACCCTGATGATGACACATACAAAGATATAATTATATACGTATATGACACTTTGATCTTCAAACTGAAAAGGTAAAAAGACCTGTGGCAAATACAAACCATCAGCATGACGTTTATTACAGGAAATTATGAGCCCTTGACCTACCACAATTGCATTTGAACAATTTTTCATCCATGTTGAAAAAAGGTTGAAATGAAATCATAATAAAAGAAAAAAAAAATCAGGGCACATTTAAAAAAAAAACCCAGAACCATACCTGATGATCTGTATTTGGCGTTTTAGGACTAAAAAAAGTGATTTTGTAATTTGGTAAATGCCAGGAGTGGGTTATTAGGATTGATCGTTTGCTACTACTTTCACTTTATTGCCCTCAGTGAATAACTGCTAAACCAGTAGCATAGTCGATATGATGATGAGTTTGTCCACTGAGAATCTTGGCATTGACATGTGTGAGCTGATCAACAGGTTTAAAGAACTTAAATTCATGTTTTGTTACGAAATGTAAACCAAATTGTAGGTGAGAGGATGAAACAACAGAGTGGATTTGTCACGACAGTTGCAAAAACAGAGGTAACTCTGTGAATTATACATTTCAATTCATGCCGTCTTGAGAAAGCCAAATACCAAATATTCCATACATGGACACCATCATCAGGGTATCAGCAAATTGTACACAATCACATATAATGTAATATATAAAATGTGCAGTTGGTTTTTCTTCTCCTGAAGGAAGAACCAACCCTCTGACAATGTCTCTCACTCACTTGTCTAGTGACCGTGATTCTCTGGTTGGCAAAGGTGCGGGAGAAGCCGTGACTCCTTGGAGGTCTGTGCTCGGGGTTTCCCTGCTCCTGTGCTCAGCAGGGGCTGGAAGGGGAGGAGCTCTCACAGGAAGTCACCCTGATATGTCCGATAGCAGATCTCTGCTAGCTTGTCTCCCACTCCAACTCTATATCCTTGACTGCCCCTTTCAACTAAAGACTGATTGACAGTATTTATGATCAGACACCAGTTTGCTGAGGAAATCCACTCCAGCTGAAGTGGAGCCTTCACAAAGTTCTCCCACTCTGTCCCATGCATTGAGGCATTGAATTTAAATAAATCTATGACACGTTGTACAATTTACAGATGTGTGGCCAATGTTATAGTTTTCTGGGTCAGCGCCATTTTCACCCTATTCATGTACTGTGGATCCTGCAGGCTACAATATAAGACAACAGGCACAGCGCTCAACAAACGCCTTAAAAACTAAAAACCAAGACACCAATGGTGAAACATATGCTGAGAACAAACCCTCTCACACTACATAAAAAGTCATTTTTTTCCTTTGAGTCCCTGTTTGCTTTTCTCCTGCATGAGGACAGTTTTACAAAAAAATGACGACACTGTGCCGATGACCGTTTTGCTCAGTGCAGCGTTCTTGGGCCCAGTTCAATGGCACTGAATGACATTTCCATAGCAACTGAGGTGTGTTCACTGTTGCTATGTGTGAAGTGATTTTTCATGACACTCAATATGAAAGAAAGCCCTGTGTCTGTGCTTTATGCTCTATCACTGTGACCAGCAGTGGTGTCATCACCGTCTTGGAACTGAAAGCTACAGCCGGTTGGGGCTTATTACACGTGGCTCCCGTGTGTTCGTCGTCTTGACTACCGCTCATGGAAATTCAGGTCAACCATTCAGTCCAAACTAGTTGTGGAACTGGTAGACCTACATCCTTTCCAGCATCACTTTTTTGTTTTATTTTCCTTCTTCATTTTATGTCAGAGTCTTGTGCCCTTTTGCCATTGACATGAACCCCATCGCCCTTGCCTGTGCTGGTTAGCTGTGAGGGCTAGACATCTTAACAGTCTATGGAGACCACTCTGTGGGGATCAATATGACCAGGCCTGTCTGCCTTGTCTGAAAAGCACCTGAAGTCATAAGGTGCTCTCTTGCGTTTTAAGTGTACATCTGAATGTGTGCATTTCTTGGCATATAACACACATAAATAACAACTGTGGAACACTCCTGTGGTGTCTTATAGCTCTATTTTCTAACATATGCAGCCTTGGAAACCAGTCAAAAGGCATAGCGTCAATATTCTGTATAACATGCTTTCTGAGGACATATTAAGCAAGTTGTAAAATATGAAAGGCCTTTGCAAAGTCTGATGTGAAATTTCTGATGAAACCAGTGGTGCAAATTTAGCAAAGTGGTAAAAAGAGCCGTGTGCATCTTACTCCAAGTTAGAGGAATGGGCCCCTAGTGCCTTTTCATGTTCTGTGACTCACAAGCTTTGATGTATTTCACTTTGCTGCCCATAAGCTAATTTATCAACAGTTACACAAACCAATTCAGATATCTTTCATACATATGTCTAAGTCTTTGTCGGGTGCCATGTTTTGTAAGCTTTCATTTGAAATTTTCATGATCACCTGCCTCTGTTACACGCTCCACACTTAGAACCCCTTTAATTGTCCATTCACATCATATACAAAGCTTACAGTACATCAAAGTCAGAAATGATGATATTTACATGTCTCCACAAGGATGGGAAGGGGACGCGGAGTAAATTGGATGATTTCCTTTGTTGGGTTTTGTAAATTCCACGTCTCCACACCGGTATCCAGTCACTGAAGCAGTGAAATACTCAAGTTAGATGACGAGCTCACACATAGCTGCGAGCACATACATACAACAGATAAGGAACAGAAACAGACAATCCCCTCTGAGGCAGATAAGGCTACACGTCAGGTCAGGGCTGGTCCGCCGCGGTTCTGCTGTTGGGGTGTCAGTGTGTTTGTGCATGTGTGTGTATTTGTGTATGCTTGTGTTTGTTTGACTGTGCATATGTGTATATGCCTAGGCAAGGGAAGCAGATGAACGAGGGGACATTGCTGTGAATCGTGGGAGTTTGTAAGGGTCATCCAGTGCCCACTCTGTGTCCTCCCACCCCTTCCTGACTGAGGGTTTCAGTTCTCAAGAGAGGCCGGGGTGAAGAGGTACGAAGAGTGAAACTCGGCCCCCTCCTCTCTCTTTCCTCTCCCCCTGTCCTCCTTGTTCTGAGACAAAATACGCACATACGCTGATGATATCAGTCTATTTGTTGTAGAAAAAAAGAACCATATATGTCTCCTCTGCAAAGAGCCAGGTGGGGGAGTGAATGAAGCTCACAGGCCAGAGACCATTACCCGGTAGGAGGGGGGCATGTGTCTGTGCCGTGGGCTGGAACCAGGGCTGCCGTTGGGGCTGGTGCAGCTGGCATCAACCCCTCCTATGGAAGGTAAGTAGGCGTGGTGCAGGATGGGCAGCTGCAAGGACAGTCGACGCTGTATGCTGCAGATGGAGAAGGAAAGTTACAATGTAAGAGGCAGAGATAGAGAGAAAGTAAATACATTTACTCAAGCACTGTTCTAAAGTATACTTTAGAGGTGCTTCACGAGCATATTTGAATTTCTTTGTGACTTTTTACTTTTACTACACATTCTTCTGAAAGCCATAGTTGTTTTTGAATGTTCAGCGCCAACATCTTTTTCATTTCATTAACTGGAATAGGCACTCATAAATCAAAATATCAATACTAAATACTCACCTTCAGTATATGTTATTTATTGGAAATTGCTGACAAAGACACAAGGGAAAGACACAAGGGATTCTACTGTACTGAAGCACAGAGGTGGCACATGTTGTGGACCTGCTCTACCACCTTACCATTAAGATTTTCACATTTTTTTTCAGTGCTGTTTTAAGTGTTCATATAATCACACCCAGCTACAGTGACGAAATTTACAAAGTATAGTAGGCGAACTATAGCTCATACAAGCCCTCAGCAATTCTTCTAATTGTTTTTCCTGTATTCTTTAGCACCCTCATTCCCTTCTTCACTTCTCCTTACTAAATCCCTAATCCACCGTGCCTCCCAGCTTCTGGGATCATCTGACAAAAAGAACATTTCATGCTTGCGCCTGCTGTGACAGTTCGCACCCTACCTCGCCAGTGCTCGCGCCACTGCCAGCCGTTTGCAAGAAAATTACATAACCAAATGCCAGTTATGTAAAAAATTAAGGAGGGGGGGTTCAAGCTCATTTAGCGTCTTAATTAGGAGAACTAGGTGAAATATTAATGGTCCTGTTCCATTTGTGATGGAAACACAATCTTCCTCGCTCATGAAGGATTTTTTTTTAAATTTTCTGATATTTTTGATGTTTCAATAATGACAGACACTACACTTAACATTTACATGCACCTGGTGTGTGACTTACTATTGGTCATGTTGCAAAGTGTTACTGTCCGTCCCCCTCTACCTTTACTCTCCTCATACCTCTTTTCTCACTTCTTTATATTTGTCTCTTCTTTATCTCCTCTGTCTCTCTCGCTGCCTCTTCATCTCTCTTCCCTCCATGTGATCAAACATTCATGCGGCATGGGAATAGCTCCGAGTGTTCCTTTACTTCTGTTCTCCTCCCTGTCTATTTTCAGAGCTGCTTCCAATGCGAGCTGTAAATCACTGGTTACATAAGCCTCTGTGAGTCTCTACCTCTTTCTTTCTCTCCTCCTCCTTATCTCTGCCTCTCTTTCCTATCTAAACATCCTTCTCTCTTTATCCATCTTCTTTCTGTAACTGCCCTCTCGTCAATATTTTACCCCCCTTGTCTGTGGTCTCTCCCTTCTCCATCCATCTGTCGCTCCATGTTGTGCATTCTTCTCCTGGTTCTAGTTAAATGAGCGAGAGGGGGAGATCTCTCAATGATGCATGAGGTGTCCCCCCCCATTGATGAAGTCGACATCCCTATGAATAGTAAGTGAATGTAGATCTGCACTTGTGGTGTTTTGAGTTGGACCGTCTTCTTTTACTAGTTGGGACAACAAATGAAACAGCTGCTACATGTACACATTTGACTGTGAGTTTATGCTGCAGTAAGTCCAGCATGGAGGGAGAACACACATATACTCTGTGGTTATATGTATGTTGATGTGCGTAGGAGAGAAAAGTACAGGGCCGGTCCATGCGTTCGCAGGGCTCTGTTGCCAGAGCAACCGCCTGAGAGCTGCTGGTGGTTTGCGATACATGTGACGTGTAGTCTGATGAGAAAGCTGACAAGACAGAGGGGAGGGGAGAGAGAGACATGGGGGTAGAGGTGCTGAAGAAATGGGAGTTCTCACTGTTCAGGCGAGTTGATATCCTCCAGAGGACCTCTGTTTATTCTGGAAGGATCCATGGAGCCCCACTGGGCCTGAGGCTTCTGCTCCAGGTGGTTCTTTAGTATCGACTTTTCTCCGTCTGCATTGAAAAACACAATATATAAGTCACACCTGCTCAGAACCTGAGACATGACTTTAGCCTGAGCCTGGATCTACATTTTGTTTCTTCAGCTGTTTGGGAGGGGGAGCAGTCATGAGCATGGAAGATGCTTCTTGTTTTTTATGCTATTACTTTGATCCTGATGTCAAAAAAAACAATAAAAATATGCACCTACCAAATGAGTTCATTTTCTTTTTTGAGAATATTTATATGAATGACTGATCGAAGCGTGTTTTCATAATGACTTTTTTTTATATTGATACATATTGCGTTTACACTTTGCACACACGCAAAGTTTGCTGGAAGTGAAGCCCCAAAGCTCAGAGCAACATTTTGAGGTGGGCTAGAGACCACTTCTTTTGGTTTAACTGGAGTCCAACAGCAGCTTTCACTCTTTACCGACCGCACCAAGGGGAAAATGGCCACTGGATATCCAAAATAAATTCAGTATAAAAATCAGTACAAATGTAAAAACACTTCAGGGCAAGTCTTAGTCATAATAGTGATCTGACAACATGTCAACCATGTCTGTCAACCGACTTTAAACTAGTTAGTTTCCTTTTTCCAAAAAGGAGACAGATTGCATAATTGAATCACCTCACGTATGCAGGGTGATATTTACAACACAGGCAAAAAATAAAAACTGATACTTGTGTGGGACAAATTCAAAAAGTGGAAACGGAAGCAAAGAGAAAGAAAACGTGAAAGTAAGAAAGGAAATAAAAGAAAGAACTCTTATTCCAGAGAGAAAGGCGGAAGGGACAAATAAAAGCTTCCCAACATGATTTCTGCATTCTCCAGATGTTGCACGGGGAAGCAGACGATGAGGCTGAAACACAACAAGAGTTTTCTCTCCAGTTGTCCCAGATTTCCCAGCACTTGCTGACCTCATTCACTGATCACAGCACTCCATGGCCCTGATTGGACATCTGAGCTTGCTGAACTATTTTAGAGCAGACTAGTCCTCTTTGCATTTTGAAAAAAGCCTAACCTTGTGCCTCTCAGAGCTGTGTTAAAAGCACAGAGACAGATATTCATAGACTTCTTTAAGGATTTAGAATATGTGTTGTATTCCACAAAGAAAGTATTGAGCCCTAAGCAGCTGCTTAGTTTTTACCTGTATCTTGGGTTTAATATGATTGGCTGATCTGCAGTTGATGGCTTCAACAGCACATATGCACAAATGCTCCAAAATGTAAAGGAATTACTGCTGCATGGTATAAGGAAGTTCAAGTAGTGTTAATCGATAACAATAACCTTCTTCTTTATTCTTCAGCCTAAAATCAGGTCTCAGCAGCCAATCTGTCAGAAAACCACACCCTAACTGTTATCCAGCGTCGCCATGTGCTGGTACATATTCATGAAGACAGAGAGAGAGAGAGAGAGAGAGAGAGAGAGAGAGAGAGAGAGAGAGGGGTGGAGTGTTGCTTCTCACCCTGAGTGAGCATAATCGCTGTTGACACGGCGTTCTACTCTTATAACAGCCACTCATTCACGGCCCCCAATACATTAAGACCAGCTCTCTTATGAATACTGATGATTACAGTTAGGAGCCAGCGATGATGATGATGATGACTGTCAAGCATAAGCCGATTGAGGCTGGCAAAAGTTTATATGCTAGTGATCTTTAAAGGAGGCCTAATGACCTGTGATTTTATTTCCATAATATGTGTCAGATTGACGTTTGTGAGCAGCACCTAATGCGCTGAACTCTCTTTGTCCTTCTCTCCTCACGAGATCATTATCGTGAACACTTCAACAACCTCGAGACTAATACATTTCTCTCTGAACAAAAAACTAAGTAATAGCTCAGTCAGCCTATCGTTAAATATGAGACCACCACGCCTCAACGTAACCAGGACTTTAGCAACTTTCCACGCTCAGGAGCAACACAGGAGAGGCCTGGTCTACATCCAGTTTCAATTTCTCTCTCTTGTTTTTTTCATGACCTTAAATGCACTGAGGTCCTTGTTGCTGCTGACTGTAACTGGTGGCCAGAGAAAGGTGCAGGTACTTATTCCTTTACCAAACACAGGTTTGTAAATATAAATAGTGATCTGACACAACTTTATATATATATTTTTCTCTCTATAAAAATATCTCTGAACACAAAAAAAGTGTCTGGCTATATTTGTCTCTGCTCTCTCCTGACAGCCTACAGTAACCAAGACAGCGCATAGAAAGATTCTGTCTAAAATAGATTTATTTCTACGAGCCCACACAATTTGAATTTTAGTTCACTAAAGAGAGCCCGATATCAGCTGCTGCCAATACATTAGAGAGATTTCTCTCAACAAATGGAAAATGTGAGAATGTGTTTACTTAAATTACACTAGTTAAATATGTTTTAGGTAATATGCCACCTTTTTTTTTATGCCACAATTTTTTAAATTTTTTTGATTAATGGAAATATAATTTAAGATCTATAAGTTTTCACTGGAAAATTTGAACCCTTATACATGTAAGAAAAACCCAACAGTTCAATGAGCCATACCAGTCACTTAAGATGTCTTGTAAAAAATCTGAACTATGACTAATAATCTCTGATCTGACTAATAATAAGTTGGGGTTCTTTCAAGGATAAATATAAAAAGGTAAAAAAAATCTCACAGATGGTAGCTCATTTACTAATTATCTAATTAGAATAATCTTGGCACTGACTTCTTGCTCCCTGTGTTCCATAAAAAGACAAAGCTGCTACATCAACCTATTGTGCAACAACACAGACATATTTTTATATCAAATCTATCCTCGCAAGGGTACCATCACATAACATCAACCCCCCACCTCATTTCATTTCAAAGCTAGACAGTATTTGGGCTAAAACAGGAGGGTGCATGCGTGGTTGTGTGTGTGCCCATGCAAAGGATGAGAGGGAGGCAGAGAAGAAGGAGAAACAGAAGGAAGCAGAGAACAAACTAAAACACAAAGACGAAGCATTAGACACGTTGCTCGGTGAATGTACTCACTAACTGCCGTCACTTCATTGCATAACTATGAACTTTCACAGATGAGGAACTTCTCAAACAATTCCAACACGCTCTGCTCCCAATCCGCAGAACGGACGCAGCTGTTTTTACTCTTTTACCTTCCCAAACTCAGACAGATCCATTAGACACCCCTGAGAGCAGCTTTGTGCTGGCGTGTGCATCAGACGCGCCAAATCTGGCTGCTGTACATCACCATCACCCTGCGTCTGTTTAAAATGGTGCCTAATGCAAAGCGATGATGCTGGGGTGTAACCATTCACTGAATCAATTCAAGGAACTTGCCTGTATAATGTCTAAGTACGCTTGTATCAGTCAGAAGCTGGGAGGGTAAACCGACACAGGCTCTCTCTACTGGAAAAGACGAATATGACATGTATTTTTATGTTTTAGCACCTGATAGATTACTGCTGTGTTTCCATATGCTTGTGTCACCCAGTGATGGTTCACGTTAGCTGCCACCCCCTCCTCCCCTCCCATCCTTAATCTTCACTCGACTGTTTTCTCAAGTACATTGTTCCAACGCAGCAAACAACACCCCGAACACCAAATAATGAGGTGCAAAATCAAGTGTGGGCTTAATACTTTGGGCTTAACAATAAAAGTGGGTTGAAAAAAAGTGTGACTACAGTATGTGTAAAACTTGCTAAGCAGCAGTGGAGTATGCAGGTACTGTAGCTAATCTCATGACTCATTCTTAGAGACGTCACAGACTTGCTGTCAGACAGAGCGCTCCTGTGTCCCTTTTTCACCTGCAGCTGACAGGAGCACCAGCGACGGAAAAACTGTCAAGATATTCCTTCAAGCTGCTGCTCTGAAAGCAGCATTAAAATCCTTCAGTAAAGCCACTGAATATGCAGACGTAACATACAGATAGCATGGAATTATTATTAAATAATATATGAGGATTAGTATTCAATTTTTTACTAACAACAAATTCTGGATGTTATGATGATCATGAAAGTGATATAAACCATTTTAATGCTCATTATTCTCTCTAAAGTGAAATATACACAAAAGTAAACCTCTTCACAGCGGTACACATTACTTCATATAGAATTGCCTCAGACTGAACTGAACTTGAATCTCGGCCTATATAGACTGCTGCTATCTAGTTTTCAGCCACCAGTAGCAGCACTGAGCTCAACCCAGCTGAACAGCACTCCAGTCAGTGAGTGAGGAAGAAAGATGCACCATCTTGGATTTTACATGTTCATTAGAGTAAGACATATGTTTGTTACTTCATTCCCACCAAACATCAATGCTGTGACTCCTGATAGGTCATTGAATGTGAGGTTGTATTTTCAACTATTTTCAGGTATTTCAAACAATTGCAAAAAGGGTTTGTACTCTTGAATCCAGGCTTTTCGAATCAGTGTCAGGTGTGAATATCCAAAAAAAAAAAAAAATTGCTTACACACTGACAAATAAAAGTAGAAGAGGCCATCGTCAGCACATTATCGATTGTCCTATGGCCAAAACGTTAACTTTTACGGAGATTTTTCCACATTTTGTCAGATAGCCTAACTGTGACTGTGGTAGATAGTATGATGAAGGGCTACAACCTATTAAACATACAACCTATTTCTCACCTTTGCCATCTGTGAAGTTGCGTATGCTGAGGATGTTGTTGGCGTCTGGATAATGGTTCTGTTTGATGTAAGGAGTTTTCTCTGGGGTGTCCTGCAGCTGCATGGTCACTTCCTCCAGCTCCTTGTCCAACTTTTTAAACAGAAAAACAAAAAATGTTAGGTTATAAGCCAAATACAGTGCTGTAATATTGATCTGTTTACAACAAACTGCTACTACTTCTTTACATTTCAAAAAAAAAGAGAAGAAGAATGCTAAAGACTGCTGTCTGCCAAAGACATAATAACTTTACTTCTCCTCCAAGACTGTCTCAGTAGCTCCTCATTCGCAACAATCATGAACAAAAGCAAAGACAATGGCAGTTGTTCATGTCTGAGAGATCTGATAGGCAGCCAAGGTGATTTTTTCAAATGTCACTCAATGTCAGTGTACATTTTTAAGAAATGAATCAGACAGCATATACGGTGTGGCACAAAGACCAGTGACAACACAATCTCTTGAAGTGATCAGAGTTGCTTTTAAGAACTAACAATCATTTTATTAAGAATTAATGAAACTTGCAAATGAACTGACTACAGCTAGTTTCATTTAACTTTTCAAGTTCAATGGAGTTAAATGATTTGCTCTTTCTTCCTTCTGTTGAACTTGTGCTCAACTACTATAACGTCAATTATGTTTAAAAGCCTCTCCTCATCCCACTGTTGCATTAAAAACCTTGCCACCCGCTGCAATGTTGACCTGTCTTGTAGAATTCTGATCAACGGCAAAGAAGAAGTTCAACATGACTGTGTGTTCATCGACTCAGACCTCTGTTATCCTCATGCGGAGGCGGTGGTTATCAGTTTGAAGCCCGTCCAGACGTGAAGTGTTAGCTTGGTTGACGCTGGTGACTGAGGTGGAGGTCTTGGAGTCTTCCTTCTTCTGGTTCTGGGTGAACTTTAACCTCCGGTTCTGGGTGGCGGCGTCTGGGTTGGTTCTCATGGTGATGAACTGGCAGAGGGGTTATGGGTATTAGTCACAGCTGCACTCTGTTTACCTAACTGTTTACGCTGCATTTTTAGCTTCCAGGACTTAGTGAAGTGTGGTGTGTGAATGTGGTGATAATTTAGCATTCTAGTTTTTGGCAAAACAGATTTATCCACTTACACACACTCTCCTCGTTCACACGGACACTGACCTTGGGAACGAAGACCAGGCAGAGAGTGATGGTGCTGCAAAAGATGATCACCAGGGCCACGATGCAGAACTGGACATTGGGCTGGTCCCTTGTCAGAAAAGACACTGCAGCACCGATGATGCACATGATGCCCACGTTGTAAACACTCATCCCGATGTATTTGCTGTCATTGAGAGCAGGGATGCTCACATTCCTGGTCTCCCATGCCAGGAAACAGCCAAACAACTGTCAGGGAAATCATAATGAAAATAGTTCCATGAGAAGTTTGAGAGAAAGACTGAAGGCTGTATTTGATTTTGGTTGAAGTCTGAACTTGTTTATCTCAGTCAATGCAGACACAGTTAGTCAACAGTACTGGTCATCCTCACTATCCTACTAAACGGTGTGGTTTTCTTTCATTTTGCTTCTGCTAGTCTAAACGTCAGACTTTTATAGAATAAAGCAGGACTTATTAAATCTTAACGTTTTTTTGTTGTTCAGTGCTCTTCATTGTTCTTCATAAATATGGAGTGGAGGTTGTGAGGAAACATTTAATTTCACTTAGCTTTAAGAAACACTTAAACAAATCAAACAAAAATTGGCTTAATTATATGATAAAGAGGAGAAACATAAACTAAAGGAAGCCTTCTAAAGCAGCCTCAGGTTTCATGCTTGTAAAATGTTTATTTAGTGGGAGCTGTTGGAGTTGCAGCAGTAGCCGCCTGCTGAATAATTCACTGTGTGCTGTGTAAAGTGGCCTGCCTGCTTATTCTAAAGTCTAAATGAGAGTTAGTGGAATGACAAGCAGCAGAATTAAAAGAGCAGTCATCAAGGATTAGTACGCCTCAGGTGTGTGAGCGTGTGCGCGAATGTGAGGCGCGAGCATTTATTCATATGTGAGCCTGTGTGTGTGTGTGTGTCTGAAGGCAGGGATGACTCAAGCCTTAATGCTTCTTTTTGCTGTGTATGTCCCTCTCTATGCCTCATACAGATGTGGGCTCCTGTCAATCACTTGATACAAACTTTTCTTACTGCTCCACTTCTTTGTTTCTGCCTTATTATTTTACATCAAAGCCCTTCTACAGTACTTGTTACCCTAAAGTTTTCTCACTCCTTCCATCTCTGTCTTTGACTTTTTTTCCGTAGTATTCCATACTCAGCATCCTCTCTCAATCTGTTTAGGATGATTTACTGCTCTGTCTCATTCCTGTAAGTGTGTGTCATTTTGCATGCAAGTATGGTATATAAGTGAAACCCACACACACATATCCATATGTTCACACACATCTGTCAGGAGCTTTAGAGTCACAGTGAAACGGAAGTTCAAGCATCTTTAGCTTCAGTAATGTAATGTGAGAGATTTAAATAAAATCCTTAAGATCTTATTGGCTCGCTCAAAAACGGGCGTGGCTTAACAAATACAGTGTGATACAGAGCAGTAGTTCAGGAGCTGCAGGACTGTTGGCCTCCACACACACCTCACTCACCTGCGTTGTTAGAGCAGGAGGAGGAGGAGGATAAGGGTGAAATCAAATTAGACCTCAACCACATTCTTTGGAAATATAAACAACGTTTTTGCCAGCTGAAATCCAAACACACATCTCCTTCTAAGATATTTCTTTGCTTCCCACACTGGCTAGTGCTCAAGTTCAGTTTCATATGATGGGCACATGATGGGACAAATCAAATCTGATTGGACAAATATATGTAACCGCCCCTGAGGTAAAGACCAGTCATCAAAAATATGCGTCTCACAGGAAGAGGGATTTAAAAATAGTAAAAAAAAAAAAAAAGATACTCGAGGTTTAATATCGGCTCACATTTCAGAAACAGCGTTATTTAGCAACAATAATATGAATAGAAAGGCATCAAGCCTCATTCATGCACATTCTTAAGACTGTTAAGAGTCACATCAGCTAATACATTTGTACAGTACATTCAGATTAGAGTGTGCATTCATGCATGTCCAGACCGTGAGTACATGATGACATTTTGTGTTCTCTGCTCTCACCATTAGCAGCCCCTTGTAGGCATAGACGATGCCCAGCCAAATGGTCATGTGTGTGTTCTCACAGTGCTCCAAGAAGGGACGGATGGCTATGTCCTGGCCTTGGGGGTCCGCCTGTTGACAAACACATAGACATGAAGAGAGGAGGGGAATTAAGTACAACCCCCCAAAAATACTTTAATTGTTTTGGAAAAACAAATTAGACAGTTGAACAAATAATCCGAAGCAAGTGCCATATGTACAGTAACAGTGAAAGAGGCTTCATTTCCTGGAGGAACAATAAAACCAGTGAACCAGCTGCAAGAGGAAGAACTGTTTCCACATTAGCTTTCTCTCTGCAGGTGTTCTAACTTCACACTCAGAGACGAAAGGTACACAGACTGTCTGCTGCTAGTCAGGATGAAGGGTGTCAGTGATCAAAATTACAGGTGTGTAATCAAACTGTGTCCCATCATGGCCACTGGGCTTCTCCAAAGTTAGCTGAAGTTAAATTAATCCGTGCTTAGGACGCTAATGGGCACGACTAATGAAGCTTGTTCATTAATGTGATTTACACCTCCTCTTTTCTTTCTTGTTTCTCACTCACACGCTACCTCTCCTTCCTGTCCCCGTCTCTCCGTTTCTTTCGCTTTCTTTTCATTCCCCCATGTCTTTTACCACAGCTGGTGACACAGGTGACTTACAGGGCAAATTAGCACCTGAGGTGGATATTAATACGCTAAAACACGTCACCTCTCCTCTCTCTCTGTTAGGTAGAGCTTTAAAAAGCCTATAATAAGAGCAATAGTTTGCCCTGCATGAATTCATCCGAGGCCACGCCAATATATCAACTCGGAGACACCTGGGGCAAGGCTGGGCATAATGCCATGCTGCTCACTAGGTGTGTGTGTGTGTGCGTGTGTCTTCAGGTTTATTTACAGTAAGACATGTCTAAGCAGATGGTGTGTGTGTGTAGGTGTGTACAGTATAGTGTTTAATTTGCTGAAATTTAGATCATGAGCAAATTCCTTTAAGGCAGAAAGCATGATGAGGAGGGATGAAGAAAGGGAATATACTGAAATGTTAGCTTTTCTTCCGTCCTCATACATACTACACTGAGTGAATACTTTGTTTGATGTGTCTCATGTGAATGCTCTCATCATTCATAAACCCACACCTACACATACCCATTCCTCTAGGTGCTGCAAAACACCTCTTCTACTAGTCATTTTGACCCCCATATTCTCCATTCAGCTCCCATTAATGGAAATTGCAGCTATTCATGCTTTCCTCTATGACCTTGATGGATTGACATTAGTTATTATTAGTATTGACATTAGTGGTTCTCTATAGGATGTTCACTTAAAATGGAAAATTGGTACTTAAAGAGCTGCACTGAATCACCCAACAGAGAATAACAAAAATGGGACGATATAATTTCTGGATATCCTTGAAGTGTTGTATTATAGTACAGTTTTCGAGCTTTAATTCCCATGTTTCTGCCTTGGAAATACAACTTTCACACAGCGCTCCTCATCCCGCTTGCACTTGCTGTCTTTTTCGCTTTCAACATTCAATCCCGCAAAGGATTACGTACGCAGTTACAACATCACACGCAGTTTTTGCAAAAAGACACCGCAACAACATAGCGGGCAGAACCCCCCTACAACTCAGATGTAGAGTCAAATTTTCCACCATCTGCCGAAGATCTTCATAACCTCTGATGTCTCAAAGCAGGAACACATTAAAGAGCGAGGATTGCTTCGGTGGCAGTGAGTTCACACACTTTGTCAAAGCACTCTTGTAACCCCTTCCGAGAGTTCCCGTGGCAACCGCGTGGCTCATGTCACTCATACATCTGTGAATATTCTGGGACTTGAGTATTGGATTCTTGTTAACTTTAGGTGAAGGTAGAGCTGTTTTTTTTGCCTTAAAAGCCATCAAGGAGGTGGAAACGCAGAAAGTGGGGCAGGAGATGACGCACAGACAGGCTATTTTTTACAAGGACCCCACAATTAGATGACACAGCGCAGAAAAGGGATCCTGAGACTCAAGTATGACATTTTCATCGGACAGCTACAGGTAACTTCATGAAAAAAATATTGCGTAAAAAGCTATTTTCAACCTAAGTAATGTGTTGGGACTGAGCAACTGAAAATCATGAGTTATGCATGAGATGCTCTGGTTTGACCAAGTCTCTGGGCAGTAGCCAGTGGAAGAAATCATCTCTGGTCACAGGAAGTGACACAGTTTATATTTCATGTAAACAATGAAGGCAGTCATTCTCCAAGCTGCTCGCCACTTTGGACTGTGGTACTTGGGGTGTAGCATGGAATCTCTACAAAGGCCTCACTCCCTCTGCCTTATTTATATATATATATATATATTCCATGCTACACCCCAAGTACCACAGTCCAAAGTGGCGAGCATATATATATATATATGTCCCTGGTGCTCACATTAGTCATTAATTAAGGCAAAATAACACCTTTCTTCCTAAATATATTCCCTTCTGTGGTGTAGATTGTAGTGGAGAACACTGTCTTCTGTAGCCTGTGGCTCCAAAATCTCACTTACTGAAGGCTTTTCTGGTGATTTCCATAATCAAACTATTTAGTGACGCTTGTGTCCTGAGTGAAAGCGTCCGTGTTTGTTATGTTTCTCCTCTCATTCATTCAGATTTGTCACCCTTCTGTAGGTTGGTGCTGCCTTTACTCGTGGCAAAGACCTGAAGGAACAGCAAGATGTCAGATGTCAGCTTCTTTTTAAATAGAGAAGCACTTTCCAGTCTGACATTGTAACGTCAATCATTGTGCAAAGCAGCTATTCCCTGTAACTACAAAAGTTACATATAGTAATGTCACTTGTGTGTTACTGTAGTTAATGAGCAAACTAGTATCAACAAACATGCAGAAGGATTTATTATAACCTCTGGGTGTAAATATGCAACGTTACAGTATGACGTGTTAATTCTACTGAACAGCTTAATCTGCATCTTCGTCATTTATGTATATTTATGTTTTTGGCTGAGCAACCTCTTATTCAAACAACAATTCTCCAAGAAGTCACACTTGTAGCAAATCATTTTGTTCATTCAATATGAGAGACACATTCTGCATCAGTGCTCTTTGCATAGTCGCAGCTCCGAGCAAACTTGTGTCACCAACAACAAAATGATAAGACAAAATGAGATATAATGCTTATTAGGCTCGGGTCTCTATCGCAGCAGAGCAGACAGGAGCTCTCGCCTTTTGGAGGGAAGCTGTCTGGGGAGTTGCCAGGCAACAGGGCTGTAGGCAGCAGGCGGCCCCAAAGCGGTGGTGATGGCAGTAAAAGTGCCGGTTCACTGTCATTTTTCACAGCATTAGCCCTCTAACGGGATCACTCTGGGAGGGCTGGAGCGGGCACAGGACTGGCAGATTGTCTATGGAGAGATGGAGCTAGATGAGGCGATGAAGGGAGTGATGGAGGGAAGAGGGAGAAAGAAGTGGAGGGTGGGATGGAGGGAAGACAGGAGGAGGAAGTATGGATGGAAAGGTGGAAGTTGAAATGAATGGAATAATACAGGGATAGCAGGCTAGATGGTACAAATGATGGGATGGAGAGGGAAGAGAAATAGATGCTGTCAATCCTCAAAGAGATCAGTGAAGAATAACTTAAAGTGAAGGGAAGAAGAAATTCTAAAAGGAAGAGATAAGTGGAGAGCAGAGGGAAAGGCAAGTGAATACACCAGGAAGAGTTATGGAAAAGTGGAGAGATGGAGAGAAAGAGCAGGGACAAGCTGACTGTAAATTCCAACTATCTGACTATCATGTGTGTTTTTCTAGACGCAACTGTTGTCTGATCAATATGGGTGTCCAAAAAAACACACTCAAGATACACACACACAAGATAGGAACAGACGAAAGTGGATTTTTCCTTATTCACTGAGCTTGTTTTACCACATTTACTACAATTGATTTAAAAACATCACCCCCAGCTTGTTACATGAATGCACGGGTGGAAAAGATTTGAGAGTTGGCTCCTGAAATACTGACATTATCCTATTGAAAAAGTCCATGTTTGATGCTATATGCTATAACAAAGCTTGAGAATGGGATGCTGATCAGCAATTGGCTCTCAAGCCTCTAGTTACCATGCAACGATGACGTACTTTAGGGTAAAAAAAATTAAAACTAGCTGTGAATGTGTTCAGGTGAGTTTCAAGTCTCTGCATTATAATTAATTGGAAACCGTGGGCTGCCTCGATGGAAGGACAACACATTTAAAAATGTATAATGTGATTTGGAATATTACTGATTTGTGGTAAACTCAGTAAACCCTCATTATAAACGCTACTTCCATGTGCCATTTAAAAGCAAAAAAAACATGGAGAAAAAAAAAGACAGCCATATACTGTAGAGCATCCTGTATTCCCATGACTCGCCAAATCACAGCCACCAGGGCTTGTTTCTGGATATGGATCTCACTCTGACTATATGACGGCCTCTGGCCTGGTGGAGAGCAGGGAGAGATAGACCAACAAGTGAGGGAGGGAATGGAGAGCTCACTCTTTGTCACCTGCAGCTACTTCACACAGAGGTGTGTGTGTATGTGTGTGTGTGTGTGTGTGTGTGTGTGGGCATATGTACCTGTGGGTGCCAACGTTTACACATTCTGTGAGCACACATATGTAATGTGACTGGGCTTGTGTCTGTGTTAGGGATTGTTTGTGTGGAAAAGGGTGTATAGATGAGCTATCAGGCAAACACTGACAGAAACACTCCATCACTCATGCTGGCAATTACAACAGAGGAGATTCCACCACGGTGAAAGAATAACAGAGAGAGATGAGGACAAAAGATAGGTATTGTGGGTGGAGCTTTTGACTTTGTGGCAGCAATTTATGTCAGTGCAATATTTCGAAAAAGCAGAGACAATGACTGCCATGAAAAATGACGGAGGGAAAGCAGCTGAGATTAATGCAGAGGGAGAGAGAATGAGAATCACTGAAAAAAAAATAGTCTACTATACAATTTTTTGTCCTCAAGGAAGACTGTAAAAGTTTTATCATAAAAACATTGCATAAAATTACTGTGTTGTGATTACTCCAGGGATTCGTCATTTACATTTATGTGCGCTGAGGCTATTTGAAATCTCTCTCAGAACAGTAAGCAATGTCATATGTCGTATATTAAATAATAACAACACATTTAGATTTTTCTGATTGGTGATTGGTGGCATTTTGAATGTCAGTGGCTGACATCGTGTTTTTGCCGATGCCGAGGGTACTAGCCCCGCCAACTGTTTTCCTGGGCACGGAGACAGGGAGAGAAACACACTGATACAGTGCTGTCTGATAGATAGAGATGTCACACAAACACAAACACATTATCCTGTGTGGCAGTAACTGTTTTCATACATGCTAATAGAGACATTTTTAGCGTTTGTCGTATGTCACTTTCAGCCTGTCTCCCCTGGCTGAAGGTAATTACTGTTATTAGGACTGTAAAAGATGACACTTGTGATGAATATCATATTATGGAAAATCGTATGCGTTGAAAGTGGTTTTAGAAGAGACCCAAGAAATATCATGTATACTGTCCCACAGTTATTCAAATGTAATTTTTGGTTTAGAGTCTCAGGGGAAGCAGGAGAAGCAACTGCAAGTATTTAGTATACTGAGAAATGTTACAAGGATGGAGGTATTTAAAGAATGAATGAGGGGATGTAGAAAAGCCAGGATGAGAGATTTGGAGAGTGGCAGGGGGAGAAAAACACATCAAGAGCACAGAGGGCAAAGAGAAGGGAAGATGAAAGACATCCTGGTGCCACTGTAATTTGTAGGAAATCATTTGAAAAGCAGCGAGCACCGTTTTCACAAGCCCTCTATGAAATTCTGAACAGCAGTAATGGCCTTTAGACAAGCACACAGGAGAAGTGCATAGTGGGTGATTAGCTCAGCTTGTTGGACAGGGGGGTTGATGCCAGTGATGCCAAAAAGAAATAGTTCATACCCATTTAGGAGATGTTTTCTTGTACGCTCACCATGACATAACTGCACATGTCCAGTCATAACCCAGATGGCAACCTTAGCCTCATTTCAAAGTTAAAGAGAGCAGCTCTGATTGCCTTACCAAACCAAAGCAACCCTTGATCTTAGTCTCCCTAAATTATGCATTAGTTATGGTTGCCTGGAACTCCGGCAACTATAATTGCTGTAAGAATATGAACCAAATTTCCCCCTCAAATTCATAGTCTTCTTGTTTATCCGATTTTACCTGCAGCCAACAAGTAGTCTTTGCAACTGTACAGTCTGGTTGGACACTGCTGCCGCACTGGCAGCTAGCAACAAAGCTGCACTTTTAAAACACAGAACGTTCATGCCAAATGGTGTCAAAATGGACAAAGATAGTTCAAACAGACAACAAAGCCTGTTTGCTGTGACAATCTGTGATGACAGACTACAACTTCACTTAGAACTTCAGGGTTTTGGACCAACCTGGGGAAAAACTTTTTGTTTTTTAACTAGAAAGGGGTAACACTTTATTTTAAGTCCTACTTTTTAGTATTCATAAGCAGTCAATGTGGACATAAGTAGAGGCTGGTATATAAACAGATATAGAATGACAATATAGTTAACGTTGTAATATAAAATGTCTTCATAGGAGACGTTACAGTTGTTAACAAATACTATAATAAACACTTAAAAATGTTCTTACATCTGTGCACAACTATATTATAAACCATTTATTGAATGTTTATATACTGCTTACCAAGAAAGAGCTTAAAGGATACTCTTGATATGGCGGGCAGGTTGAGTAAAAACAGATCATGGACTCATTCATACCAAGTCAAGTTTGTAGCATGGACATCATCATTCCCTGCAAACAGCAGGTAGCAGCTTGAAATGTGTGTAAACACAAGGAACCACCCACGCTGAATGACTTCAAAGAACTTCAGAGCAGGTATCAACTGTGTTGTGACTGTTGATTGTGATTGAGCAAATGGCGTCATTCTCATACACTGCGTAATGTCACCTGCTTCTCACCTGCTGCAATAAATAGTTTAATGATGCTGATATTTAAAACCAGCTCTGCCTCCCAATTTGATAACCTCACCTTTTCTCTGTTCCTGATGCTGGTGTGTGAGCAATAACAGCAAAGCACCTGATTCCATCTCTTGATGGGGCTCACAACTTGAACATCAGATGACGAACATTAGATGACGCACAACAGTCACCTGTCGGGGTCTGAAAAGTTCTGGCTAATTGAAATCAGCAGAGAGAACTTTCAAAGGAGGCTTCCACTCTTTGTTTGGCTTTCAATACTCATATTAACTCAACATCTGGATTATAATTATACAGTATGAGTCTTGTTTTGTTAAATGACCCATCTGGAGCTATTTGTTATTGGAATGTAGCTAGTTTCTATTTGACTACATGGAAAAATTGTTTGCTTATTCAGTATTACTCGCTCTACTTTTTAGAAATTATAAGGGCTTTAGACATGTTATGATAACATAGGATGAAAGACATAATACAAGCAGATTATCACTGTCAAGGGAAAACTACGTATCTCCAAATTCAGTGATTTTGAATAAGATAAACTGGAGGATTAAATGTTCCTTTATGGGTTGTGAAAACTTTCCTACTTTTTAAGCTAAATTAACCACCAAAAAACCCATTAAAATATATGAAAAATGCATTGGAGCAAAACTGAGAATAGGGCTGTTTATCTTTGCTCATAGAGTTGATGATTTGTTTTCACGACAGCAAGTCTTCCAAAATCAAAAAAATGAGAAAAGTGATGTTAATGTAACACTGAGCCTAACAGGTTGCCTTATGATTTTCCCTTTTGTACTTATTAACAATGTAAATAAAAGCACTGTTTAAATTTCATCTGGTCCAAGCACTAAAGGTATGTGGTGCCATCCTAATTCTTAACTACTGTAACTGAATAGCATTACTGTAGAGAAAAATAAATAAATGAGAGGAATAAAAGAGGAAGAAGCCAGTGAGGAAGGGTTGGAAGAAGCGAGGTAGGGGGGTGTGAGAGAAGGAGTCGAGGGAGAGATGGAGGAAGGGAGGGTAAGGGTGGTGTGCCCCCGGCCGAGGCTGACCTACATGCAGAGGGGCCATGGTGGCAGGGCGGCAAGATGCCGCTGGCACTCCAAGCCATGTGGGTCTCTGCCATCCCACTTCACAGTGTGTGTGAACACCATCTAACTGCGTGTGTGTGTGTGTGTACATGTGTGCCTGTGTGAGAGAGCTTGTCTGTGTTTTACTGTAATGTCCTATAGTCACACCGGATGGGTGACCAGGATATTCCACTCCAGTGCATCTTCACAGATATTATTCTGACTCACTTAAGAGAGAGAGAACAAGGTACAGTGAGTGAAAGAAAGAGAGGGTCGAAAAAACAACAACAATAAGATAAAACCCCCAAAAAGTAAAAATAAGAAATATAATTACAGTGTTCTATGCTCGTTCTACACATACACACGCACAAATCTTTCAATCTTTAATCTTCATTAAACTACAGAATTCATACAGTTTCCACCCCTCTTAAGAGTCTCCTCCCCCTCCTTTCCTCTTCCCCACTAATGATGATAAAATGATCTCTTTGCTTGAATATGTCTGTCTGCATTTAAATATTTCTGCTCTCTTGCTTGCTTGAGCATCCACCCCCTTTTCTTCCTTTTTTCATACAAGCCTGTAATCCCATTTGAGGACTAATCCTTCTGATAGAAGCATGGCCCAACGACCTTCTAAACACCACTGGGCCAAATTGGCAGTGGCATGATGAAATTGTGAAAGGATTTTTTTTTTCTTACTCCCCTCTCTGCAAGAAACTGGCACAATGATGTTTTGACAAAGGACTGATTCCATGTTGTTCAGATAGCTGGCTGACCTACCAGTGCCTAAAGACTGGAAACAAACCGGAGCTTCATGTAGGGAAATTAACAGCTGGCTAAGGGTCAGTTTCCTCGTTTCATCCACAGATGATACACACAGGGGCCCATCCTAGTTTCCTTTGCCGTTTGCTCAACATGCTTTATTCTGAACCATTGAATTGGTCTTGCTTGTCTTACATTTTACCTGACAATACAATCACATTTTAGTGCCTTTACTGGCATCTGATGGCTGTGAAGTGAAACTCTCATGAATCATCACACTATGAAAGAAAACACAAGAGTGTTGTAATCCCAGTTCAGTGATAAAATGTCGGTGTATCACAGAGTGCTTCAGTTATTGTGCCCCTGACTGCACTGTCACTACGTTGGCCTGAAGGAAGCGGTACCAAAGCAATATTCATTGTCTGATATTTTTGAAGTTCCTCATTTGAACATAAAGTTTTTGATCACACTTCTTGTTATTGCCATCACAGTTACATGTAGGTTGAGAGACACACGCATTGCAAGAGCAATCAGTCAGAGATATAATAAAATCTGAAGTGAGTAAAACAGTGCAAGACAGGTCAAGTCTTCAAGTTGAGAGGTAAAGGGTGGAGAAATACAAAATACATTTTCTGTTGAACTGCTCCTACCACAACTTCAAAAGAAGACACTTCAAAGTAACACAACAGAAGGTACTGCCAGGTCCACATGTGCAAAAGCACACAAAAGACATGCAGACACACAGACTGAAGAGAAAAACAAACACATGCTGGCACAAGCACTAAGACAGAAACAAGTAGATAGGTGCTTGCAAACAGACTTATTCAGTCACTTATGCATTCTCACAAAATTACAGCATAATGGCACACACACAAATACACAAAGCTACATTATAATGAAATATGCACACAGTGAGATCTACACACACACACACACGCACACACGCACACACACACACGGTGCAGCTCCCTGGGCTCCAGCAGGGAACTGCCTTAACTGATTTATTAAGAGCTAAACGCGTCATTAGTGTAAGCGGCTAACCCTGAACATTGGGCTCATTAGAATATGCAAATGCGGTGGTATAGCCCGGCAGTCTGCTAGATTGCGAGCTAAGGCTTTCGTTATCGTAGGCTCCAACTGCTTTTATGGCTGCTATTCTTTAACATAACTCCCTGTCATAACTCTAGCTTTCATCAAAGCTCCCATCTGCACACTGCATAGCTTAGGGCTGTATGTTGGGTGTAACTGTAACTGCCTTATGTCATTGTTGCCACAGTTGCGGAGGAGGTGGGTACATCATTATGGAAGTTTGTACAGTGCTGGGGGATTTGGTATATTTCTTGGGAGGTAGTATAATGCCAGAGAAGTGGGAATACTGTTAATGAGATCTGTGTACTGCTGGGAGGAGGCTACATTTCTTTGGAGGTATAGTAGTGCATCGCTGCAGAGGCGGTGGAGAACTTTCTCCTCTAGGTTGGTACAAAGCTGTGGATTTCATTGGCTGTATCAACTTAGAGGTAATCCAGGTCTTTGAGGGAAAGTCAGACAGTCAATTAATCTTGATGGAAAAGAGTGCTTACTTGTGCCAACTTCCATTTTTAAGAAACCCCATATGCAGACTTCACCCACTGGATTTTTGCTCGGTTGCAATATCTTTGTTCCAACAAGAGTTTTATTTCTCTGAAGAAACATAGCAAAGCTCCGGTTTTATCGTTATAATGCACAAACACCTCTTAAAATATCTGACTGCTAGCGATGTAGTTTGTTGGCACTGTATGCCTTAGGCTAGCTAGCCTAAATCATACAACATGCCAATGTCAGAGTCATGTTTATAGTGTAGATTATGTTGCTAACTTTAGTAAATAATGTTATTGTTGTGATATTGTGATAATTCTATGGGTCTGTGCGAGTGACCCCGTTCACATTACACACAGTCATTCGATCCTTGGTAATAATAAAAAAATATTGATTAGCGTAGCTTTAAACTTGTTTTGTCTACGTAGCATGAGTTTCACATAGCTGGAGTACCTGATGTTCATCGTCCTAACTAACTTTTACAACTGTATATTGCTACACATTGCCAATCTTCAATAAAAGTATGTCTATATTTTCATTGATTTAAATCAAAATACAAATTTGAATGTTGCTTACTGGGAAACCCCCAGGAAGGGGGATTTAGACTGTCCAGAATTTGTGGAAATGAGCACTCAGTCTACATTTTCCACACACATGCCCCTCCCCCCATTACCCAAGGAAAATTAAACCTTCCAGTCTGCACAAACACACTCCCTTTAACACCTGGGTGTCATTCTTTATCTGAAGGGCCATAATCAGGATTTGTAGCTGTGAAGAAGCTCGTAAATCCTGGTTGACTCAGTGACAAATGGAAAGCACCAAGAACCTGGGATAAGCCATCAGATATGACAAGTTACTCTCACACATCACCACACCCTTAGGTATTTCTCCTTTTCTTTCTCTTTATCTTTCTCACTCTCATTTTCCTTCCAGCTATCTCTCCCTTAGCAGCTCCCTTTTTCTAGTGCTTAAAAATGGGCCTGTATGGTTGATGACTCCAAACCTCATCTGCAAGCAGACAAACAACCCACTCCAGGACAGATGGACTCTCAGTGTCCCTTTAAATCAACAGTCCCAGAGATTAGTGGAGGTGTTTGTGCAAAGCGAGGAGCACATATTTTATTCCACATTTTCCAACAACAAACACGCACACCTGCCACAAAAAAGGATACATTGCATGAATCTCATTTTTATGGCAGATTTCTTATACATAATTCTGTTCCAGTTTCTGATTGGAGGGCTGATGATGACATTCATTGATGACCTTTTCCCGCTTCTTATTTCATTATTCCACTGCGACACTCCCCTTCAACCCCCTTCTTATTCCTTTCCCCTCATTTCTCCTCAAGGCGATAATTTTCGATTTGGTTCAATACCAGAACGACCTTTGGTGCCACTGCCCTTTATTGCGGACCAACCACAGTAATTATGGACCACAATACGCCAAAATAAAAGCCGGCATCATTGTGTCAGTAATAACCCTTTTTCATTTTACCTGCTTCACTACATATCCCATCATCCTTTGTCAAACAAATGTGTGCCAGAAATGGACTGCTACTGCCAAAAAATAATTTCCATTGTTCTCCATTCATTTTCTCTCTGTACCTGTTTACACTGTCCGATACAAGACCATCCTATTATATCATATAATATCTTCCTCAGGAAATTACCATAAATGATCTGCCATGTTAAACATTAATTGAACAGGCGGACCAACTGTATCTAAACCCGCCACGAGCGAGTGCAATATGTTCACAGAATGAATTAATTTGCTTGCAGATACTTCCCGCTCCAGTACCTAATAACATCAAATGCAACAGTGATTCAACACAATAAGAATGCAGACTATAAATGACCTACTTCAACCCTGCAAATATTCATTTTTCTTATCCTGCAGAGGGAGGAAATTGGCTGGGGAAATCCCCACAAGGCATTTCCCCCTGTTAGAAAAAAGCAAACAGCCCAACACCATTATTCTCTGGAAACATGCTGTCATGATGATATTTGATTACCCCTGTTACATACAGACAGCTATAACAATCTCTGTACTTCCAGTAGAGCAAAACCACACTATCCTCTTCTGAGGAATCTGTCTCTATGTGTCTCTTTCTCTCTACCTCTCCCTTTGTCCCTGCAAACCAAGAGCAGTAATTGAGTCCTTTGAGGCCCCAAGTTGCCATGAGCCCTGTGTTGTGGTTGCTTAATTGGCTCTGTTATTCACAAGCAAACCCTAGTACACTGTACTGTATTAGTGGTAGAGGCCTCTGAGTACTGTTTGTCTACTTTTCCAAGGGAGTAGACAGCAATATTTATACTGACTGCAATTTTGCATCTTACTCTGTGCATATAAAATTAAGTTGTGTGTCTTTGATTGGAACTGTGCCTTCGACAGTGCTCATAAACTTTTCTTCTTTGGTGTTATATAACCATATCCTTCCTCTTTAACTACTTTCCCTCACTCACTACACCATTGTCATCCTTACCCCCCCCCCCCCCCCGCCGCCACAACCACCAGAACCCCTCTGACGTTTCTGTCCATTATCTTCCCTTTTAACTCTCACTGCAAAATGTCAATAAAATATAATAATGTTTCATCATATATGCAATCTCAAATCCTACTTTTTATGCGTAAATGTGAAAATCTGCCAGTGGGGTAAGAAATTTTATCTGGATTCTAATTCTCCTTCATGCTGTTTCACAGTGTTTGTGACAGGTAAGTGACACCATTACTGTCAAGACATTTCTGCCCATGTTTTTGCACCCTTGATGTAGTTTATTTCAATGTTGGTTTAAAATAAATCTTTAAAACTATGACCCATGTGTGGTCGTCCCCTTTGTCTTTCTTCGAGCCACATTTTGACAAGACCCACTTAAGTGATTTGTTAGGATAGATGTTTTCTGAGGTGCTTGCTTCATAAGCTTAAGTGTGTGTGACAGTGTATGGAAGCTAATAGGAGCAGACAACATAATACATCCCCTCTCCTCCACAGCCCCTCCATCTGCTGGCCTCGGCTACAGGACTCAGGTGTTTAGAGAGCTGCACCATACTGCAGAAATGTCCAATTACTGTACATGTATTTGCTGGAATTAAGTAATACTGTCTGACACGAGAGAAGTGGCCAACCTTATGTCAACCCTTATGTGGTCACTTGCTTCATTAAAGGTCTCTCAGCAGGTGGAAGGATATTAGACCTAATGAAATGATTCCACCTCACTGGAAGTTTTCAGTTGTTTTAAGAGAAGCAACATTTTAAAGGCTTAAAATTAGATTAATATACACATTAACAATATTTTTTGGTGAACGGCTGTTTTAATACCTCCTCTATGCCTGGCACTATAGTCTCCCTCACTTTTCTCTTTCTGTTTGTCTTTCTCACTGTGTACTTTCCATCTTTTCCTCTGTTTGTCTCTCTCTGACTTAACAGTTTCTCCATGTTCCTCTCATTCATTCATTCCCACCTTGTGCTCCTTCAGTGACTCCATCTCCATTTTTTTGAGTCCCCTCTAAATCTTGCTACTCTCAATTTCTGTCTTTTTTCCTCTCAGTTAGCCACATATTTCACTTGTTCCCTTTGCTTTTCATCTATTGTTCCTTAATACACTGTCTTGTTTCACTTCTTCTTCCATTCCTATCCTCTCTCCATTCTTTCTATTCTCTGGTCCCAATCCACTGCCTGCTGGGTCCGGCCCCTCGCTCGACCTTAGGGAGAGACCTAATGATGCAGAAATGCAGCAGCGCTCTGCAGGAGCTCCATGATGCGCTGTGAGAACAGGAAGGGAGCACACACACTCGTATGAAAACACCAACGTGGGCACACATACAAACATGCACACTCAGGCACAGCTGCAAAGGCGCAATTGCAAATGTTCTCCCACATGCCCACATGCACATGTCAGGGGCAAGTAGCGACAACAACGTGGCTAGTGTGCCACTCTGAGGGCAAGGAAGAAGTAGTTATATGATAGGAGCATCAATAGCAGCCTGCAGGAGTTGACACAATGAGTTCAACGCCATTGGCTTAATATGACAGCCCTGCCAACACCTCGCAGCCCCTGCATGGAAGACACACTCACACACACGCACATATGCACATACACACACAAGCATGTGTGAGTCAGACGCTCCCAGGGGCATCTCTCCACCTAGCTAAAGCTTGGCTCTGACAAACACAACACCTTATGGTTGGCTACTGGTGCCCAAGGAGAAACAGCAACATAGACACCATCCTAATTCCATCCCTGTACTATCTTGAACAAAAAACATAACACAACAACGTCGTAATGCATTTTGAATACAGCACAATATACCGGCAATTAGGTGGGCTTTGACATAAACCAATAAAGGTTCACTCCTTGCATTGTTTGTGTTCATCACCAAGCTAAACGTGTGTGTGTGTGTGTGTGTGTGTGTGTAAGGGAGAGAGAGCGCAGCAGTGTGTGTACAGTACAGGCTGATCAGCCTTCTGATACATCAACAGCAGGCAGGAAATCCATGAGACCTTAACAGTCAATTACTTCAACTGTCATTGGCCTGCCATTGACTGCCTCCCCAAGGACAGAAACCAGTCACACCCAAGAATGATGCAGTGCCACCAATCACAGCCGAGGAGGATCCCACCTGAGTCATGGAGGTAAGGTATGGTCGCAGGCAGGAAAGAGAAGCTAGATATTTTCAGCTGATTGACCACTCAAATATTGCCATGAGTGTTCTTGGTCTGTTGATATGCATTTGAATAGTGAATGAACCTAGACTACAAGATAAAATGATCAGTTACATAACACACTGCTCACCTGAGGAGGAACAGATTCTGAACTCTGAATGGATTTAAACCAGTGCTTATACTGTATCACCAAAGATGCTGATATATTAGAGAAAAAGCAGATTCAAGATAGATGAAGTCACATACATATCTTCTGCTGAAGTGCGCCTGAAAATGAGACTATCCAAAAACTTGGTGAGATTGGTGAGTGGAGCTCCCTTTTCCCTTTGTCAAGTATGACACACACACCCACATACACACCTGAGCGGTGGCCTCTGAAGCACATGCACACACTTACTTTTCATCCAATTTTAGCCCATTTCCTCACCAATCCAATATAGCTGCGTTATAACTCAGAAAACAAGCCTATTGGATCTCTTTCACTGATGGTGGCCTTCCCTCCAGTCCAGTTAAAAGGGGAAAAGGATGCCAAGAAAGTGCCTATTTAGAAAGGAGATCAAAGCAGAAAACAAATGCTTTTTGGACAAACACTGCCTCATTGTGTTCCCATTTTAGCAAGAACATATGCTTTTCACAGTGATGGGCTGGACACCGTAAAGAGCAACAGAATAACTGTGTGGACTGGTACAGTGTGTCCACACAGCCACCTACTGTCATCAGTATCTTTCGGAGATGTTTTCAATGCATTGAATCGGCAGACCGTCATTATCTGATGCACAAAAAAATAAATGCCCATCTCAGTCAATTTTCACAGGCCTCTCATTCTGTTTTGAGCACACAAAAAACAATCAATTCATGGAAATTTCCCTGGCACTTACAGTCGTACATGCCATTATCTTTCTGATTTGTGTCATGTGCCATGTGTCTAGATCCATCACAGTGAGAGCCTCACGCAAAATGCAGGGATAAAAGGTAGCGTATGCATGATAAATAGAGGTGGTGGTGAGGCCAGCCAAGTGCTAGTGCAGACACTTGTTTTGAAGAAAATGATTTCTTTTAATATGCTGTGTTTTGTTTTTGTTGTTTTCCTGCATAAATATATTATTTGAATATTTTACTCACCAATTTCATTGCAAAGATTTTTGAGATGCATTGAGGTCTGGTAGACAAACAATATGAGCCGCAGACAACCATGTTTTAAACAACCCTCTAGTTTAGCCTAGCATCCCATACTGCTTAATGCTGGTGAGTTTATATCTAATAGGTGTGATGGCCAAAACTATGAAAATACTGTCAGGCTCTAAAAAAAAGAATCCTCTTGGTGGGACCAAGAGGTTAGAAGGACTTTGTTACAGTCTGGTTAATAACTACAGATTGAAGATCAGTAAATTAAGTAATAGCTGAGCAAAGGGAAGTATGAGCTTGATGGTGGTTAAAGGGGCACTCCAGCTATTTCGTATCGTACATCCATAAAGTTAAAGTTGGGGGTACACAAGAGATGGATTTTAACAAGAATAATCAAAATCGCAGCAGGAGAGGTTGATGATACTTTAGTACTAGTAACACTGTATACTACATTTCCCAACCCTGATGACATCAACAGGGTTATTTATTCAAAGCTCCCTCCAGAGCCACTTTAAATCTGTCTTCACCTCTTACTGTCTTGTAAATTCCAGACATGTGTCTGCGACCATAGGGTATTTTCAATGAAGATAGAGAAAAAGAAAGACAGGGAGACAAATAGGGGTGTGTGTGTGTGGGGGGGGCACCTATATATCCAGAGACAGAGTGATCTCTATCCACAGAATATAGCATCAACCGATCGAACAGGAGATAGGCGATTAGAGAGAGAGTAAACCCCAGCAAAGCAGAGTAATAGCTTCTCTCTGTTGTCGCGGCCACATGGAGCTGGCAGTGTGACAGAGAGATTATTATTATCGTCAGATGGTCAGATGGTGGTTGTTTTCGGGGCTCAGCTGGTTGAGTTTGGCCATCGGGATCATCACCAGGTGCTGCCATGTCCTCCCTGGGCACAGACCCACCATTGGAGGGCAGTGCAGGGTTGGCGCATTCCCTAGCAGGCAAGGTTGTGACTGGAATAAGGTTGGAAACACAGGACACAATATTTTCCCTTTCCACTTGCAGGATTGTGCCAGATTTAGATCATATCAGAGCTTATCTGAATGAAAGAAGGAAAGAAAGAAGGAATGGAAGAAAGAAAGAAAGAAAAAAAAACAAAACAAAAAAAAAACAAGCACACTGAGAAGAAATTAAAATAGGAAAGAAAGCAAGAACAAAGGCAAGAAGAAGAAGACATGAGTACACAGTCTGTTGACTTTGCTGTTTGAGCGCGTGTCCTTGAATTCATTTAGTCCAAAATGTAAGAATAGAATTTCTACTCTGATTGAGGCAGATTAATTAAAAACTAAAGCCTTGTTAATTATACCCAGCTATCTCAGACAGATGAGCCCTCGGATGCGTTGTCTGTCCCTCTCTGTGACGCTCACCTCAGCTCCTCTGGCGTTGTCCCACTTTATTTCCAGCTCCTCTGTCTCCAGTACATTTATACATCTGGGATATAAGTTCACAATGCAGACGAAATCCTCAGCCCTACTTTGCCCTCTGTGGTGGGAAGGCGAGCATCTCAATGTCATTGTCAGTGATATTCATACCTTATTGATACATATTGTAGGCATTAGTGATGTGTATGGTTTTACACATCTATTTTATTTCTTTACTTCATTACATACGCTGTACGAGGCATAATGCAAAGTACTTCAGGGTTGAGTTGGGACTGTGCTGCAACAAAATGGTACTACTCCCTCGCTGCCACTTCTCATTTCTTTCCTTTTATAGGTGTAATGAAGAACAGCGAATACATCTCTCTCCCTCTCTCTTCCTTGCTCTCTCTCATCTCTCGTCTCTCCATTTCTCTGCCACCTTATCGATCCCCCAATCCAATCAGGCTCTTGAGGCTACGTGAATCTCATTCTGAGGACATGGCAGCACATTTAATCTGAGCACAAATCAAGTGAAGGAATGCAAACTGTATATATATATATATATATATATATATATATATTGGAAATGTTTTTGTGTGTGCATGTGTACAAAAATTCTGTAAATCAAGCTTTGAAATAGGTGAATGTGAACTTACTATTATAAATCAGGTAAGAGCAAAAATAGTGCCTGCTGCAGGGCGTAATAAAGAGAGAGCCATAACATATTACCAGTATATAATTAGTATATACTTTTAACTAATCTGGTATACACTTTAAACTATAAAATGCTATAATCTGTCATGTTGGGGTATTATGTAATTTGAGAATGATGTATATAAAGTAGACATGCTGTACCATATTGATGAAATGATACAGATAGATAAGGTAACAGAGGAAATGCAGCTTTTCCATGGGTGCTTGCAACCTGACACCTCACTGCAGATACAGTACTCTATATGAGAACTGCTGCACTGCTGTTACGGCTATTTTGAAACTGCAGGGCAACTCTTCCATCACTCATTCATGCATATACACACACACACACACACACACACACACACAGACACACACAGAGACACACAGAGACACACACACACACACACACACACACACACACACACACACACACACACACATACCCCATATGCCCCTCCCAAGTGCATGGCAGGGTGAGTCTGTATTTCCACCTTCATTGAGAGTGAAATATCAATGTGTTGGCATGAGGTAGAGCCCAATATTGCTGTTTCACACATTTCTTTGCTCTCAGTCACACAACACTATCTGTCTCTCGTACCTTCTCGTCGCTCTTTCCAACTCAATCTGGCCCTCCCTACCCTTAGCTGTCCCTGTCTGCTGATAATGACTAATGAATGAGAATACAGGAGATGCTACAGTTGCAGTACACACAAGATGCTGTAGCTGAGCGGCACTGTTTTTTCCTCTCTGCATCAGATTACATCACAGCAATGAACATGGACACACAGTGTCACGCATGGAGAACAGACCCATCCATTAGGATCGCAGCCTAAGAGGCAGACACAAGTAAGTGCATGCCAGCAAAATGAAAGACAGGTGGACAAATGCACACACACATACATGCATGCAAACACACACACAGTGATTTGGTGAAGGGCAGTAAGGCAGTCGATGTTGCACAGTGTGTCAGTCAGGTTAATTACAGGACAGATGGCTGTCACTAAGGTTGGGTGGGTGTGGGGAGCATGGGGGTGCCTTGCCTGAAAGATAACGACACCTCTTCTGTAAACATACATAAGTAATGCATTTACATAGGCGGGTGATAAACAAATGTGCACACACACATACCAACTGGCAATCAGCAGATTGTGCTTCCAGCATGCAAGGATCTCCTCATTGCTATATTCTGTAATCATCTCCCAGCTATTCTCTCTTCCTCTCTCCGCCATCACCTCTTCTTGCTCTCTCTCTGTCTTTCTCTTTGCTCCTAACACCTCTTCTGCGTCGCTGCTCTCTCACTCTCTCACAGTGACACATCTAACCATTCAAATCTCACGCAGAGAGCGCCTGCCTTGCTGCAGCTGATAATGTGCAATGCGCCACAGAGAAGCAATCAGACAATTTAACACAGAAATAAACAAGCAGTTCACACATGACAGGCAATTCTTCATTAATGACTGTCATTTTCAGCAGACATCTCTAGTTCTGGGCCTTTACAGTTAATGTGGCGTTGACATGCTACTGTTGCTCTATTCTGTCGTGACAATCATACAGTAAAAAAAAGACAAAGCATTCAGGCTCAATTTATAGCATTATGCAATGTTAAATGAAGCAGTGATGGCTGGGATGGTGCGCCTCCTTTATTGCTTGACTAGCGATTATGCTAACAAAGATCACTTCATCTGTGACGCGTAGCTTTGGCAACAACTTTCATGCTAATGTTGCAAGATGCTAAATGCTTCTGACCTCAGTGAGGACACCACCACCTCCCTGATGCCACTGCTATTTTAATCTTGGGAGGCGTAAGAGAAAGAAATGTGATGCCATGTAGCCCTGTAAGGGGCAATAGAGAAGCTAAGTGGATGGGGTGTAGTTCAAGTAGCGCCATATGGTTTGCATCCTCCCCCTCCCGTGATGCACTTTCTGAGAGTATTGATCCAGGACATTCATAATCTCCCTCTGCTCTTTGTGTTTCCGGAGGTTTGCGGACGGCAGAGGTGGCTGCAGACACCGGGGGACAGCGAGGGGGGGAGGGGAAATGAGAGAGCTGAAACCAGGCCCACGGACAGCTTGTTACACTCACTGGAGTGGAGAGGATCGCAAATATGGGACATTTATTGGTACATTAGGAAATGATAACTATCAGTTGCAATACGATGATGTTGGGTGCAGAGTTCTTGGCAGCAATGGCATATTCAAAGAAGGCGGAAGGCAATTAAGCGCTGTGAAATATCTTTGAGCTTTGTCAGGCTGAGACTATAAATTTTACTTTCCTTAAAAAGAATATATCGGTGGCTTGACACAGTAACCTGTGTGGCTGTTATCCATTTAAAATGCTGCACATCAGATTATCACTTAATTGGAACCATTTCCCCCATGAATGTTTTGTTCCCATCACCTACACCTACCCTTCTTTTTTATCTAAAGAGCATTATTAATAATGCCCGAAGCAATATGAATGCTTTAACCGCCAAGCTGACAGCAATAAGTGTGCGGGCTTGGCTCTAAAAAAAAAAGATGTATGCAAAGATCAAAGTAAGTGGAAAATTCACGGGGGTCAAATCCAATCTCACCATGCTCTACTCACAAAGCCAAAAAAAAACCCTCCTCTGGGCTCTTTGAAGAGTCGACTTTGGAAATGACAGGAAACAAAATCACAGGTTGGAAGAGGAGGAACAGAGGGTTTAAACAGAGGTGAAATTCACACAAACACCCAATGCATCACTCAGATGGGTCAGAACATCGGATGTCACAACATCACATCATAGACAGATGAGAGAACGGCAGATTATTTACTACATATATCCAATGATGACTGACTGAGTGAAATTGTAAACCTGCAAAGGACTGGGTTACATGAGCCAGGCATTTCCCAATAGCCTGACAACATACAGCATGTGGGGTTTTTTTTGGTCATGCTGTCATCAGTCATGTTATTTAATATTTATTTGCCATGCAGTCCAACCAGGTAATACTTTACTTTTACAGTTGCAGTATTTTTGGTGGCTATTTCTTACATATTCTGAATGCTTTCCACGCACACATACACACACCTACACACACACACATTTCAACATACTCTTAAGTACCAGTAAGTACAAACACACACAACAGTTTATTTCATCCAACTCCACTGAGTTAGAGGCGAGAGCGAGACTGGCACAGTGCCAGCTTGTTGCAGCGGCGTTAGGTTTAATTATCTGACCTTCCCGTCGACTGGCTCACAGGCTCCCTGCCGATGGCAAGTGCTAATCAATGTCACCCTCGGCAGTGTGATGATAAGTAGCCATGACACCTCTTATTCTCCCCTTCTCTCCCTCTCCCTCCCTCTGTCTCACATCACATATCTTCAACTTCATTTCCCCTAACGTCTCCATCTCAGTAGTTATAGCTGGTATGCTCGCAGCCCTCTCCTTTTTTTTGGGCTCCTTCACTCTCCCTGCCCCCCCCCCCCCCCCCCCCCCCCCCTCTCTCCCTCTCTCTCTCTCTCCCCTCTTCCTCCCTCTCACACGTTTCTTTTTCCCTGCCCTTTCTTCTTGCTTCTCTTCCACTCGTCTCCCTCGAGTCTCCTTGAGACCCCTATCACTCTTTCCCTGTCCTCCTATCCTCAGCCCTCTATACTGTTAGTGTAAAGTCTGCAGTGTGCCGAAGGCTCAAGGTCTTGTGTAAAATAACTCTTCCACTTAGCTGAATGTATTTGTATTCCTGGGCTCATAGTGCTGAGGCAGCGCCGGTAGTTTGTTCAAGCTGAGGCGAAGTGCTCTCATCTCCCCATCACTGGCTGACCTTGGTGGTCTCCTACACCTGACTTCTAGGAGCAATGGTGTATGTGTGCTTAGTGTGTTTATACCTGCGTGTGTGTATGTGTGAAAAGGTGTGGTATCAGTGATTAACCTTTCTCCAATTGACCCCTCCCCTCGCACAGTGTCATCGAGGCACCAAAGTCTCTCAGTAGTACCTCCTTGTCCTTGAGGTGAACACAGCTCTGCAGAGGCTGTGAAGTGTCGGTACAGCATGAGTGCCTGCCACAGCTTGCAGATTCACATGAAAAGTGATCAGGAATGAGAGTGAAAAAATAATCACCAGAAGATCTTGCGTTAACACAGTTCTCATCTCACACAGCTGCTAATTTATTCATGATTCCATCATTGGAGTTTGCAGTTTACAGCATATTCTAGCTTAATTACATGCAGGACAACACTGGCTCATTCATGGTGTGTTGAAGATTTACTGTTGGGAAAGAATCATTAACTACATGAAATGCCAACAGTAAGGTGTGATATCACTGAACTACACATGCTGTTTGGAGTATACTGTGCTAATTGAGGGCCAAGCATATTCTCAAAAACAGAGGTAGAGTAGAAAGAGGAGAAAAGTACCATAAAAGGGACACAACAGGCCCTAGATACGTATCTTTTTCCTGTCAAAAGATACAAAGTTGTTTCTTATAGTTAAAAGCTCAGTTTTGTGCCAAGTCTGCACTAAAGTCAGTCAAAGTACCACATTGATTGAGGCTCCTGGATGTTGCAAAGAAAAAGAGCAATCCTCCACCTGGTTCAATCCCTGGCATCAGTACTGTCAGCTTGGCCAAGTGCTGCGTGGCAAGCCAGTAAAGGTCATACAGTTTCCTTGGCACAGCACTAGTGACTACTATTGGTTGGTCTTTCTATCCTGTCTAATGCTGTCTACATGAAAAGTAATGATTAGCAGCAATAAGGACTGTGGAAGCTGGCCGTTCCAAATCGGAAGAGAAAGGGAAAACATTTTGTCCACAAAAAGGGGAGTGATTCCCAAAAAAGTCAAGGCACTCTGCTTCGTCAAGGTACAAAAGTTTAACAGCCTTTATCGTAGTGGCTACATGATTAAAAACAAGATCTTGTTCTATAATGGCTACATGTTTTTAATCATGTCGTTACTATACTAAAGGCTTTTTAGCTTTTGTACTTAAACAAAGAAGAGCGCCTTGACTTTTCTGGGAATTCCTTCCCCTTTGGTTGCCTATTGTGCATCAGGAACACCGGTTTTGTGTCACTCGCTGTCAGACCCAAGAAACGCTTCCTCATTTGTTTTTTAATCACACACCAATTCTCTCAATATTGCCTGATAACATGTTTTGTTTAAAGGTTTATTTTGGTAGCCATACTAATGTATTTTTATGGGTGCAAATGGTGGGGGTGCAAATGTAATTGTATTGTATTGTAAAATAAAACAGAATCATGTGTCACAGTGAAATCTAGAACTGTACTTAAAGACCAGATCATATTTGTGAATATTACTGAGGTGCTACAGAGGACAATCATTTTCCAGTAATAACTTAAATTAAATAGCTTATTCTTCATAAAACAACCATAAACAATGACAAACATGTCTTAATCAAACAGGACTCCCAAGAGCCCATTACTCAACTACTTGATTAAAAAGGGGCAGCCCCCTGCTCCTTTACTTGGTCCCTACTACTTGCAGATACATTATTCCTTTACCTTTTACTTCAATGTTCAGCCATTATTAGACATTAAAAAGACTTGTGCACTAATTGGTCTGCATGTTTAAAAGAAGGTTAAATGAAAATAATAAAATAAACAAATCCCTAATGAGCTACAAGGGTGCAAAGCACCTATATATTATTACAACAAGTCGATTGGGTATTTGGTTGGGCTAAGGTTCGGGGTCAAGGTTTGCTGACTCACACTCTCAAGCAGCTTTCTGAATAACAAGGTTAATGATGGTCAAACGGATGGAGGGGCCGAACAATTGTGAGAGACAATTGTGTCTAAGTGTACCTCATCATCACCTCACTGCCTCTGGGACCATCATCATCATCATCATTATAATCGTCATCATCACATACAGAGTCACCACCATTATCAAGAGCTGCATCACTATCTCGAGTCTCTAACTAATCGCGTCTCTGCCACGGGCGGAGACACGATAAATACAGATGAGATAAAGCTGCCTTTCCCTAAACTGTGTGAGTGTGTGTGTGTGTGTGTGTGTGTGTGTGTGTGTGTGTGTGTGTGTGTGTGTGTGTGTGTGTCAGCTGCTGAGCCATAATGGAATCCTCAGGGCTGTGGATGAGCAGAGGAGGAGGAACGTTGATGGATGTGTCTGGTCACTGATGGAGGGTGTCTCTGGTATGAAAGAGAGACGGAGGGAGGGAGGAAGATGGAAAGAGAGGAAGAGACCGAATGAATGGAAGGAAGAAATGTGAGAAGGGCCAGGATGCAAAGGAAAAAGGGGGAAAAGAAAGACAGACAGCATTATATTGGTACAAATAGAGGGAAGGAAGGGAAGCTGGATAGCATAGCAAAGTGTATGTGTGTGTTTGAGGGAGATCACAGTAACAGCCTCAGATATTGTAAGTAGTACACACCAATATGCACTGAACACATTCTCCTGTGTGTGTATATGTATGTGTATATGTATGTGTTTATGTGTGTATGTATGTGCATACATATACATATAATATCCAGTGTCCACTTACAGTACACACTGGATAAAGCCTTAGTTGCAACTGCGGGAACTCTTGACACCACTTTTCATTTGGAAGACTTCTAATTGGTCAATTGCATACCCCTCATGCTCAATCAGCTGTTGCCTAGCAACTGCAGTCCGGGGGAGCAGTAGAAGAGGAGCAGAGAAAAAAAGGCCAGGGCAAAAAGTGAGAGGAGAGCAAAAGAGAGGTGCGGGTGATGGTGGAGGTCGGGGGTAATTTACTGTGTTTGTGCTTATTTTGTTGGAGAGAAAGAGAGAAAGAAACAGATATGGAGAGGTGAAAGGAGGGAGGGAGGGAGAAATCACACAGCACATAGAGATGGAGAGAAAGTAAAAAGGAGGTAAATATTGCCACCCAATTCCATTTTCGACAGATTCACTTGAACAGACTCAGCCATGCACAACCACATGTCCAATTTACCAGCTAGAGTGTCAACAAACACTGCACCTCTGAAGCAGCCCTTAGAGTGCTTCCCCGCATGATTCACTGATAACGCTGTCAGCTTACACATACCGTTCACTGTTGTCCCTCGCAAGACAAATACCAGTGCACTGCCAAAGCATGGCAAAACATACTGGGTAAATATTCTCCACAAAAATGATGAAATCCTGTGTAAACTGAAACCTTGGCTAGATATCCAGCTTCACTTCATATTTCCCTCCCAAAATAGATGGAGGCAGAGATCTAGACAAAGTAAAACAAAAACACAACAAACATGAAAATGCTTTCAAACTTTTGAACAACTATAACACACAAGGTTGTTGAACAATTGCAGAGGTAAAATCACTGACTGCAAGATAACTACAACTCAATCTAACTTTAAATATAGGCACACTGGATCTGTATTGAACTGATTTGAGATAACTCAAGTTGTATCTGATAGGTAAGCTGAATGAGTCATTTTACATTTTGTACTTTCTTTCACATAATGTGTGAAAACCGGCCAGTTGCACATTTTTGGCACCAGGTAGCTCTTAAATTGCCTCAGCTGTTGTCTGTGGCGGTGCCCAATACCATATTTGTCTTTCTCTTAGATGATTTGTCAGTGTAAGGCATTTCCAAACAACAAAGAAAGATTATGTTAGCTGATTTAACTGCTGTTAAGAAAATGAAGAAGATGAAGTCTCCTCATTCTCTCCACGTCTGGCATTGAATTTAGTATTTCCTGCATGTTATATACTTAATGATGCTACTGAATTTAAAATGAACACTTGGCATAAATCAGCTGATGCTATGTCCAAACTCTTGAAATAGAAATATGTAATGTCCACTGTACAATACTGCAACGGTCCTCATTATATATTTGTCATATATTTGTTTTGTTTTTTTAAATTTGTGTCTTATTTTGAAGGATTATATGCTTTTCCTCCTTTTCTCCTCTGGTTTGGTTCTTATGTGTAACATAATTCATACTCATGAAAAAGTTGATAGCAGCAAAGTATACATAAAAACAGATTCAGCTTCCAGTTTCATCAGTTCATAATGCAGCACTCTTTATGTAGGTTGACATTTTTTGTCCTGTCCGGGTGCAGTGAAGTTGTGACTTCTCGTGCTGGCTGGGACATGTAAAAAATGGGCAAGACTATAAACAGAAACTGGTATCCCCAAAGGTAAAACCTGTGACACACTTACTTAGACTACCTTGGAGGACTTCAAAATAACAGGCCAACGTCAGAGACATCATGCTGCTCTGTGCCCACCACAAAGGTAAGGTAGAAGTATGATTGCCAAGGAATCTGATATATGTCTCTAATTTTAAGTTGTTATATTGAAGTTTCATATCAACAAGATGGTTATTACAGTTGAGTCTATTCTAATGAAGGCTTCTAGATTAGGAGAGGGTTGTTCAGTATGCAGCTACCTAAAGTATTGCCTCATGTCTGACATTGACCACAACAGAGGAACTTGATGCAATCTAATAATGCAGCACACGCAGTTACAATACCTAACTATAACGGTAACAATGCAGAAGCATCCTTTTGGGATAGGCAAGCTCTCAGACGCTCACGCAGCCATACAAATCACCAAGAATGTGTGAGCTCTATGCACGCTTCCCTTTTGTTCTCTCGCTCCCTTCCTTCTTCCCTCCAGAGGTGGTCGATGAGAAAAGGCCTAGGTGGGTGGTGGTTATCCCTTAATGACCCAGTTTACTTTGAAAAGGCATTGATCGCAGCCAGTGCTTTACTCAATGCCAACAAAGGAGCCTCAAAGTCCATCTTAACGCTGTCAGTGCTACATGGTTAAGGTTGCAGATGACATTGTTCTTCATTCTGCAGAATAAATACTTCATGATATCATATCACATTTTTGTCTCTGTCTTTGGGAATATGATTACTCCTGGATAAATCTCGGTGTAATTAAATTCAGGTCTTGCGTAATCTACCCAAATCTGAGATAAAATGGAAGAGACTGGGGTGAATTTAATTTCTATGTATTTTTGTCCACAGAATACCATCTATGTTTGAATTCCCATAGAATATAATTTTGAGAATGAAGAGCCAACTGGATTAAATGAAATGTAAACAGGACTATCCTTTCTGCCTGCTTTTGCAGAGCGGGCTGATAGTGAAACAAGAGCACTGTGTCCTTCAGATGGCATTCACACAATCAACAGTTGACTGGGACTGCAGTGGAGAACCTGTGTGAGAGTGCAGGAGGAGGGGGAGCAACCACACAGTGGGCAGGTGAGTGTGTGTGTATGTGGGTGTATAACTGCAGTGTTAAATGATCATACAGGTTTCCTCATTTTTAGTGCAACAATGCTCCAAATCACACATAATTTATGTTACTGTTGACAATTTCCAAAGCATACCAAAGATATTGACATTTTTCAATATATTTTTTCCTACCTTTGAGCAGTAACTAGATTCAGTTCTCTTGTTTGAGATAGGTAGGGTTAGTCCACAGTATTATGTATTTATAATATTCCTTATATATCCCTACTGTAGTATATATTGTTGGGTGTACAATGCACACATTCAAATGCATAAATGCAGACTGGGTCGTATTAAATTGTGTAATCACTGTATGGGAATCGAATTATAATCACACAATGTTTTCAAACCTCCTCCATATTGGTGCATTCGGGTGCTTGCAGAAAATACCAACATCTGTGACTGGAGAATAGGCTGTTGTACAGTGCAGCATTGCATTAATGCGCTGTGTTGTGAGAGACTCATAACACAAACAAAACACAAGCATAGTCTTTGTGAAAGAGTCAACGTGAATTTGGTAGATTCTTGTATTAAAAATGTTGCTGTTTATTCTCGGCAGGGTTTCCCTCAAGCACATGAACACACTCACCAGGAAGACGTTTCAAAAACAAACTTTTTGACTGCAAAGGTGAAAGAATGTTGAATATGATGGATTACCTAGATTACCTGTGCAGAACAAGACTGTAGAAAAACAATTTTTGTCAATCAGAAAACTATGGTATGCACAGCTAAATGGACAGCAGTAATGTAAGGTACAAAAAGTTGTGGTACAATTGCAATAACATTCAAGAACACTGGGAAAATTCTTTGATATGATTTCAAACATGTGTATATGCATACTGCCTGGTTGACCTCAACCCACAGAGAATCTCAGAGGAGCAGGACACTCACTGTCAGCCACACTCATCATCTGTCTGGATGGAGGAACTTTGCTGGCACATGCCTCACTCCCTCTGGCAACACTCCCCATCTCACCCTCCCAACACCCAGTCCTGGCTGGAACTGAGGACACAGTTGGGTGTCTAACCCTCCCTTTGAAGAGGTGACATGGAATTGGAAAACTGATAGAACAGAAGATGGTGAGGAGAAAAGGGAGAGTGTGAGGGAAAGAAACACCAGGATAAAGAAAAGAGAGAAAGAGAGGAGGGGAGGTGGACAGAGGAAAGAAATGGAAGAAAAAGAAAAGGGAACGTTCCAGGTCAGCCTGAGTCTTGTCCACTGGTACTGCTGTCACAAGCTTGTTTTTCGATTTTCTCTGCTTTTTCAGCGCACTCCCAGGAGTGCGAGCAGGCAAAATGAGGGAAAGCAGGAGATGCGAGATGGGAGCAGGAGGTATGGAATAAGAAGGGGTCTGCAAATAGAAAAGAGGCTGGTAACACGATTCTGATGGAGAAATGTCTTACAGAGGGACAACAGGAGTGAAATGGATAGCTGACTAAGGTGGAGCGCAAGAGAGAGCGACAGTTCCAAAGTAAGCAAACTGAGATGGTGAGGAAAAGAAAACACAATAAATAAAAGAGGGGGGATTGAATGTGAGAAAACGTCATACCTGGGGGAGCAGCAGAAAGTGTGTTAGCAGGTAGTAGACGTGAGAAGAAGGAGATGGATAGAAAAGAAGAGTGAAAGAAAGGTTCATCTTACTGTTTCCGCTCTAATCTTGGTATTAATGTGTATCTGTTTTGAAGCTAGAGCTGAATAGAACTAATGTACAAATGTGATGACATGGTAAACACAAACTAACCAGGACTATGGTGGTAATAGTGACTTCAGTCAGGATATGATCCTGCTGTCAACTTCTGATGTAATTATTAATAGAAATTACGACAGATGCAAAAACTGACCTTCTCATATGTTGTCTACAACATATCTGTTGTCTTGTCATGACATTTCCCTCTTTTTACAAATGGTCTTAATAACAATGTGTTTTTCTCATCCTATGAAAGCAGTGTATGTAAATATTATTAACAGATGGCCACTTTAGGTGTATTTTGATGAAGTAAAACATGGCAACCTCATATCTGACCACAAGATTTATGTTATGGGCCATCATTTCATCATCATCTCATCATTCCATGAAGAGGAATATTTCCACATTAAATGCTAGTAGTGAGTCACATGTTGGCTTGTTACTGCAGCGATGTGATATTGGGAACTGATGAGTGCATTGTCAAAGCACTGGGATAAAACTCCCCCTACCTCTCTGCCTTACTGCACACAGGGGTGGACGGCAGAGGCAGGGAAGCAGAGGGAAATCTCTGTGAGAGCTCCTGAACTACTGCATGGAAATATGCATGCACGAGTGTGTATGTGTGTATACACTGTTTCTGTTCTGATCAGTCATTGATAATCAATCAGCGCAGTGCATGTAGTCTATATAGATGTTTAACATCTTCTCTGCATGTGTCACCATCCTGAACTGGGTGCCCTAACCCGCTATTTTTGTCTCAAGGATCAACAGTGCCGCTCTCCACGTTATGGATGTCAGAAACCATGGCCGTTGCCATGGTGATGCCACACTGCAATATTCTTTTGCAGCCCGCCCGCCTGCCTGCCGATGCTTGTAGCAGCTTCCAAGCCGGGGAAAACGACAGAGGAGGGAGGGGAAGGAAGAGGAGACAAGAGGACAGACTAGAGTAGAGGGGGTCTGCGGCAGGATCCACCAGAATGCTAATCATCCTTTCTCGGCAGTTTGTCCTTCATTATGCAGGAGACAATGCCCAGGACGACAAGAGAGGGCGTTAATGTGTACGTAAACACACGGGCATACGTACAACAACATATCCATGCATGACTGGGCACATACGTATACAGGCTGAAGGTCATATTCATGAACACACACCTATACACAGTGCGACAAACACAAAGATGAACAGTCCACACATACGCACACTCACATGCTTCAATGCACACGTGTGCATTGACACCGCAACATGTGTCAGTACTGCGAAGCTTAATCTGATGGCAACCAGCAGTCTGCCCTGCTGCTGAAACATCCACGCCATTAACAAATGCTCAATTATTAACGAGCCACAAAATGGATCTAATTGCTCACTGCAGCCCAACGTCTCCATCAGCATTCCCATGACGTTCCTGGAGCAGCCAGAGTTATTCCTGCTCTCAATAAGCTCTCTGGGAGAAAAAAAGACACTGATATGCAGAATATTCCCTGTGCTGTTAGGATTTAGGGATCGGATCAGTGTAAAGAATCAGGGAAGAAGTGGAGTTGCAATTACCATCTTGGCCAAGCTGCCTTTAATCTTATCAACATTTTTATTGAATTCAGCCCAAAAGGTTATGTTTTATGTACAGTACATACTGAAATGCTGATCAGAGGCCAGGCTTGGTTTAAAGAGGTTGGGGACAATGTCAAGGTCACAAGTCATTTCTGGTGAAGGCATATCATCTGCATACTGTAATTAAAATGAGACTCGGGGGTCACTCTCTTCTCATTTTAGAGACTCAAAGACTTAACTCCCTACATGATCTCTGGCCCATCTTTACTTTTATTTGGGAGGGTATTAAATCAGTCATGTTTTATGAAGCATTCCACAAGGATCTATTGTCAGCCTCTTCACAGCTTCATCTTCTTGCTAATGCTAATAAAGGATGCAAAGGGGGATGCCCTAGTTTTGCTAATGGTGGCTCATTAAGCTTAGCTTGCTGGATTCAGAGCAGTGGGTTCACCCCTGGTGATGCAGAATATTGACTTTGTCATGTTTCCACTGGGTAAATCTTGGTTCTACAGCATGAGCAAGATCATTGCACCCAAAATCTCCAGGCCACTTATATTATTATACTATATATTATATTTAGATGTACTCGTATTTGTGACCACCACAGGGCATAGATATGGTTGCATGCAGGAGTACCCATTTCAGTATGCTACAGCATGTTTCTCTCCCCAGCACACACTTTCATTAATGATCATTCCTGAGTGTCTTCACACTGAATGTGTATTCAAAAAAGCAACTACAGTACCATTCCTGTAAACAATGTGTGAGTGCCCTTGTTGCTTCTATGTCAATAAGGGAACCCTCCAGTGTGATGGTTCAAACAACAAATGCGGTGGATTACCAAACACTGTGACAGTTCAATAACACCACGTTGTCATACTGCATACCCTTGGGTAAAGCAGGTAGATACAGCTCTGTGAACCCAAGGTCAGTGTTACCCCAATCCTCCACAGTGGGGAAGGAAAATGCAAAGGGGGAGGAGGGGAGATTCTGACAAAGACAGAGAGGAACGGAAAGAAAAAAAGAAAAGATAAAGACAACAGACAGAGGGAAGTCACAGGGGAGGGATGGCCTAGCATGATGTGAGAGCTCACAGGAAACTGGGCAACTAATGGTCCTTCTCCTTGCGCCAATTACTGTTAGTCAGTCAGAGCTAGACTCACTGGCTCCTGAGCCCTATGGAGAACATCCACCACGGTCCCATTCCCGACCCCTAAGTGGGCGTTCAGACCGAAAATAGTGCTGTGTTAAAAAACACATGGGGCTATGTTGGTGGGGGATGTTGCTACAGGTAGCGGAGACAAAATGAAATATAAGTACAGTTTGACTAATTTGTTGCCTTGTAGCAGAAGTGGATCCAGGTGCAACATTTCTGTCCATCCGGTCCTGTGTTTTGTTTTGCAGGATTCTTGTGCGTCAAGACCCCTACTGTACCAACACAGCAGACCCATTGAAATTAATATGGAGGTTGGGTTATTTCATGCAGTGATAATGTCGGTCTGAACTATCCTCTGTCTCTGGTTATAGTGCAATATGTTTGTTTATTTCTCTTTAAAATGTTTATTACCATAAACACTGTGTTTGTCCATAATGTGTTTTTCCCTCTATCATCCCCTTTCTGGGTATTTGGGTTGCCTTCTGGTTTCTGGTCCCACCTGACAAGCATGGAGACCCTGGGCGCAGTGAAGCTCCAGGCTGCCTGTCCCCCAGCTGAGCCCCAAGGGTCCGCTGCTGCTGGTGCTGGAAATCTGGCAGGCTGGGCAGGCATGTGGAGCCTCTGCCTCAGCCCAGGCATGCAGATCCATGACCCCAGGGGGGATGCAGACTCCTACACTGAGTGGTTAATATATTCACAACACTCCCCTGGCCGGGGGCTTAGAGTCTGAGAATACTCCATGAGGACCCGACTGCACACACTGACAACATTCACAAATGAATATGTTAAGCAAGGCTTTGCTACACCCTTTAGGCAGGCTTAAATATATAAGTGGCTATCATCACAAAGGAAATACGGCTTTGTCTAGAGTTGTACAAATGTGCTAAGTATACCTTCAGAGTACGCCAAAAGGAGCACAAGAATGTAAATAAGTCTGGCAAGATATCATGCATCTCTACACTAGTTTCTTCCTCAGATCTCCCACAGGAGTCTTTTCATCAAGGAGCAAGACAGAAAAAAAAATGGCTGACCTGCTCCCGGTACTCTTAGATAGACTAAGCTATTTAAGCTAAACTCAGGTAAAATAAACTACTCATCACTTTACAGGATTTAATTTAATTTAAGACACAAAAAAGTCAAAGCTGGGTGAAAGACAGTGTCAGCCACCCTTCCATCCCCCGCAGGACCTTGGTAACAACCAAGTAAACAACATAAGAACTCATTCAATACGATCAAAAGAAGTCCAGAAAAACCCACCATTAGATGCTGCCTTTCACTGCAGTGACCTTCTGATAACCTCTGTTTAGTAGATGAGGCAATGAGGATTGAACCAATACCATCAATTTAGGAGGAGCCAGTTAGTCTCGTGGCCAACATACAGAAGTAAAGAGGGTTAAAAGTCAGCTCATTAGGAAAAAATCACCACTTAGCAGTATCCATGGTCTGTGGTCTTCAAAGACAAACGTAGTAGAATGATTGCTCCTGCTTGTCAGTTGTTAGCAGCAAAGTACACACAGTAAAGTAAACATAATCTCTCCTGTTCCATTGGGAATAACATATAGCAATGTAAAAGTGATTTTTCAATAATGCTATTGTTACTTTAGCACACCCAGTGACACGGACATAACCAATAAACATGAGAAAAAAAACTACCCGAAGCCTTCAGTGTGACATCAGATAAGACACGATAAGCATGTTTTGTTTCACATGAGGTGGACAGACATGCATTGATACATTCAGATTGAATGTACCACAGCTGCAGTGCACTTCATTACTAACAATTCAGTGCCACAGACAGATACAGTACCCATCCCAACTGTACAGTATCCCTCACTGCACCAGCTCTATAACCTATTTTACCATTACACTGCATTAGTTGCCCTCAGCCTAATGTGAGCCCATCTTTATGTGTAACAACTTAATAGATTGAGGAATGAAAGAGCGCTGCAGTCTCTTATGTTTAACCAGTGGAACGCTGAACCATCTATTTAACGTCATGAGCTAATTTTCTCAAAAACAAAACAAAAAAAGACTAGACTCTATTTTAATGTATGCAGCTCGAAATCATCCTGACTCAAGCATTTAACCCACAGTCTTCAAGCCGTCTGCTGGACACACTAGTGTTATGCTGTGCAGAAAGACAGATGTATCAGTGAAGCCATACTGCATAATATTTTATACTTCAGAAATATGGAAAAAATAAAACCTCAATCTGCCACTATAACCAAAGCGAGTAAATCCCCTGAGGAAATAAATATGCAGCTGTGACTTGCTAATTCACAGTCTGCATTCCCTTAATACCACTGACAGTTATGTGCTAATATGTCATGCCTAACCGAAAACACACTTCACCATCAACCTCTAATGCCAAAGCTACAGTATGTTCATTTTAGCCAATTGGGCGCACAGCTAGAGTAATCCTGTACCAATCTCAGAGAATCTGAGTCTAGTCTAACCAATCACAGCAAAGCAGAGTTCATTTCTACTCTACACCACACCACCTCTCCGGCAAGGAGAGAGTGATGCCAAGTGCCTCTTTTCCAACGGGCCTTGCCAATGTCTCACATCCAAGCTGGCAAATGTCCGGCCATGGGATGAGCACAGGAGGCAGCAATGGCTCACATCCTGACCCAAAAATAACAAGCACAACAAAGATGCTCACGCTACAGCCCAAGGCGGACATTTTGTTTGCCTAAACTCCAAACACACAGGCATTTTTGGCATGAATCTGTGTTGCTGGGATTCTCCCAGCTGAGGCAAATCACGCTACATCAACATAAACAAAACCGCAATCAAGTGCGAGTTTAGACAAGATGAGAGAAAAAACATCAAAAAGCACACTGACCTCCAAGCTGTACTCTTCCACAGTCCGCTTAAGTGGGTCCACAATCTGCCAGCAAATGAGGATGCATAAGTCGATCAGCAGCATCCCGCCAACGATAATCAACAACTTCTGGTCCTTTATGATCTGGAGGAGGAAAAGAAGATGAGATGCTTGTATTAGCCCAATAGCACACACCTGCTAATGTCATGTAATAGCAGAGATGGTTTAGAAAGATGTTATATCTTAGTATCTTTGGTAATAGTATGGGTGTCTGTAGAGACATTTCAAACAACATTTCTTATTGACCACTGTTATTATGTGATTCTCATCCTATCTCAGGACCTAAGGCTCTACTGGTTTCATTCTAACCATCTAATCAGGGGCTGATTACAATGCATTTAGCTGCAATCAACCACCCACTAAGATAGGAAACCAGCCAAACTGGAAGTCCAAAAGACCAAGACCTGGTTCAGATTCAATACTGACACTCTTTTACATTGTGGCACACGTAGTGTATTTAGAAGATAGTATGCTATTCAACCACATATGAGAGGCACTGGACATTCAGTTCTGTCAATACTATGCCACCAACAAGCCATGATTTTATTACCTTGTGGTGGGAGAATGTAGAAAAGGCCCACCAAACAAGAGTTGACCACTAAAGCACCTCTTTTGTACCATGAACTTTAGAGGGATGAAAGCCGTGACCTGTTTGTGATCTTTATTTATAATGGCGTTTGACTGGCTGGAACGGCACATCAAAGGAAAGGTCAGGGAACACAGGCTGGGCTGTGTTTGGAAAGTATCACATAGCCCAGATGCAGCACAGTGGTCTCACACAGGTCTCCATCCGCTGGTCGGCTCAGGATGAGATGCATGAGGGGATTGGTTTTTGATCTGGTGTCTTTTGATGGTGTTGGCATTGAACAAATATAGGCAAGGCAAGACGGGGGACATTTCGTGTAGAAATATTGCAATGCTTCATATCAGTTTAAAGGAAGCAGAGCAGGTTCAATGGCTGCTTCAAAGCCAATATTTGGATGAACAACATTTTGACTTATGTAAAGTGTCCTTGAGTATCCTGAAAAGCGCTCTATAAATAAAATGTGTTATTATTATTATTATTATTAACAATAAAAATGCTTGTACATTAAATGAAATGAATTCTGGTAAAATCTGGCTGATAGTTGTAATATTATTTGATTCTAACAAGTAAATAGTTGTAACAAAGATATGCAAGATGTGTGATATTTTAGGGAAATTTACAAAAAACAAAAGGAGCTCTACACCACCATCTGCTCAACTGTGATATGTTACTCTGCCAACTGAGTCTGTTAGACAAACTATGTAATGACTCTAAATTACCTGAAGTGTTGTGTACTGTTTTCCTTCCCCCAGTAATATTGGCACTCTGACATATCATATCAGTTGGGTTCTGACGTTCTTTGTTTCTACTGAAGGATTTGATTGAGAGAAAGACCAAATAATGTCCCAGACATAACTAAGAATGGAAATATAGAAATAATCCGCTGACCATGTGGTTAAAAAACAAGTAGCTTTAGCTTTGCCCTGTGTGTGTGTGTGTGTGTGTGTGTGTGTGTGTGTGTGTGTGTGTGTGTGTGCATGCACATGTATCCAGCAATATGTCAGTAAGGAGTACTCAGGAAATTACCAAGATAGACAGACTGACAAGTAGCCACTACAGGGGTCTGGGGGTGAGGCGTTGTGTAAGGGTTGATTTTTTTTGTTAGTGTGTATGTTCATATGTGTCTGTGGTGTGTGATTGTGTGTATTTAGAGAAGGAGGACATTGATTGAGAGCCCCCTCACACACACACACACACACACCGTCTCTGACACTGAGCTCTTTAAGAAGTGAAGGAGTGCTGGCCGTAGCCCATAGAGTGGAACCCTTATCGAACGCACCCCTGATTTACAATCTGTGCTCTCCCAGTGTACGGGGGAAAAAGATGGAGGGGGAAGGAGTGAGGGATGCAGTTCCAGCCCCACCATTTGAAAAAAAATGGCTAACACTTGAGCTTGTCCCTCCCCTGATAGCGGTTGACAGAGATTTCAGGGCAGCAACAGCAACTATCACTCTACTGAAGCCAAAGCACCTGCACTCAATCAGTGTGGAGGAAATGTGATGTGTGTGAGCAAACAGACCCAGAACATGAACCAACTGAGAATACATCTTGAGGTTTAAGGGCTGAAATATGCAGTAGGGGTGAATACTGCTTCTGAAGAAACATTTGTTCGTCTCTGTTAGCAAGTGTAAGAGGGAACTGAGCAGAGTTAACTGGCTATGAAGGGTCAGGGCAAAACTACTGAGCTTGGAAAGGTAACACTTTTCCGTTTTCCTTGAATGATTAGAAAAAGACAATTAATTAAAAAATATGAAAGGCCAGGTTCAGTGTCACTCATTTGGAAACAGCTGTGGTGATCTTGTGCTGACCCGACCTCAGAATTGGAAACTCAAGCTAAAGTAGAGCTCAATCATGGCTCCTTGTCTTTTAACCTATAATCTGGATTCTCTTGATCTTCATATATCCTGTGGCCTCTTTTTCCAACTTTCTCCTTTTCTTTTCACAGTGTCCACCCTACTTTCTTGTTTGTCCACATTGTTTGTCCTGTCCCTTTCTCTGCCCTGCTTTGCCTTCCTCTTTCTGTCTCTCAACCCTCCCTTCTGCCACTACATCCCTCCAATCTCTCAGACTCTTTGATCCATCCCTCTTTCCTCCCTCTCTTCCTGCTCTCTCACTGGCAGTCCACCCACACTTCCTCCGATATGCAAGAGGGTGAGAGGGTGAGAGAGTGTGTGAGAGAGAGAGAGAGAGAGAGAGAGAGTTGGGGGGGGGGGGGGGGGGGGGCAAGCACAGTTGCAACACTCAGTGAGCTCGGCACCACTTTATATAACTAGGCCTCTGAAACAGATTGTGTCAGTTCTTTAAAAAGCCATTTGTATTTCTGAATCTTTTTTTTTTTACAGAGAAGATTCTAAAAGCAGGTGCCAGTCTTTTGCCAGTGTTTGTTAAAAAGCGTGAGTGTGAATAGAAGCACCCACAAACCAGTGTTGGGCTTTCAAAAAGGCATGTGAAGCCTCCTGGATAAGACTGTCAGGTCTACATGTTTTAATGGAGATGCTTGTGGTTATATGAACCAGTAGTTATCCTATCTAACAGATGCACATGGTGTGATAAGAAATAAAAGATTCAGAAACAGATTTATCCAGAAAGGATTATGTACCTATAATGCCTATTCACGAGGATAGCTGCCGCTAATTTGGTAAAAAATAAAAAACATGTTTAAATGATTGAAAAATCTCAGCACATTTGTTAATAAGGGATACAAAGTACCAAACTTTGAGTCATAATTTCCCCAATAAAATATATCAGTAAAAGGGAATTTCTACTTAACATTTATTATTGTATGTATTTATTTAAAAAATAATTTTCATTACCTTCTTCTTCATCTTCACATTTTTGAAGATGGCGTGTACCCTCCAGGTCTTGGCAAACATGGCGCCAAAAGCCGTTGTGTATCCAACAATGAGGATCCATGTCCGAACCTATCAAGACAACAGCAACACACATAATTGTGTCACGTCTTAAACTGGCTTAAAGCAACATCTGACCTGACAGGTATTTGCATTTTTTCTGAAGAAGTTCATTCAAAATAGCATTGTGAAGCATTCTAAAAATAAGAAGCTGTCAGATGTATTCTTTGTCTCTAGGTGTCGAGCGCTGGGAGAACGTCCTGGACCATGGAAGCTGTCACACTCCTGAGAGCATTTCATCTTAATGAGAAACAAAATGTAGACCTCTAACTGCTTTGGTACAAAGGACACTGCTGACGTGTTTTTAAAGCTAAGAATTTGAATATAGACTATGAAATCCTAAAATAGCTACAGAGTGCTTCTTTATACTGTATGTGTGACTGCTGCATGTGATACACGCGTTTGTTTTCATGTGTATGTCTGTGTGTGTGAACATTTACAGTCTGCATTCACACATGTACACCTGGCCCTCTTCATGTGGCCTTCTCTACCACATTAAGAAAGCAATAAAGCCAGAGCGCTGGGTAAAGAAGACTGCAAAAAAACAAAACAATTACACCATCTATTCTAAAGGAGACCAGCATGTATTGATTGGTGGTGAATGGATCAACCTCTGTGCTCCTTTGCTGTAGGACCTCGTCTGAAGTGACAAGCTCTGTTTTGGCTCTGCAGCAGAGCTTCAGCCAGGTGGTGGCAGCTCGAGACGTGCCCTGCCTCACATTACTCTGGTGTGCGTGTGTGTGTGTCTGTGTCTGGGAGGGTGGTATCTCAGTGGAAACCGGTTATCACTGTAATCAAAACTCTTTAATTAATCCAGCATCTACATAGTCACACAGTAATGCTACCTGGGGGGAGACACTTAATGTGCTCCATGCTAGCTAGAGACCCAAAGAGAGAGATTCAATCAGCTTTCACTTACAGTTGGTCACATAGTGCATGTGATTAGTGTTCCAGCAGGATTTTAGCTAATTTTAAGTCCTAAGTAAGAAAATAGCAAACATGTCATGACCATGTTTGCCTGTTTTTTTAGCCAGTGTGCAAGGTTCAATTGCTCTATTGGAACTGAATATGACAAGCATCTAACTCATGTGTGTGGAGGGAGCTCACAGTGCAGAGAGTCTCAAACTCTTTGTCAGAGACGAAACCTCCATCCAGGCCAAACAGGAAGATGGAGGCGTAGGAGAGCAAGCCTCCTAAGATGATCAGGTTGTTCATGTAGGGACTGGACATCTTGATTAGTCTGGAGGATAACAGAAGATTGTAATGAATTAAAATAGGACAGAATAAAACAGAATAGGTCCTATTCATCAAAAATACTTTGGTATGGATGAGAGTGAAATGTGAAATAACATCATCAGTCTTTCAATACCATTCAATCTCCCCCTGATACTTCCCGTCCTCCATTCATCCCTCTTTTTCTTCTCCCTTAACACCAACCCCTCATTTACTTTCCCCCTGCACTATACCTTCATCTATTTCACCTTCACTAGCCAGCCTTCATCTAATCCCTGCCTCCATCCTCCCACTGATGAAGCAGTGCGTCGCCAATGCTGAATGCTGACCTGTGGTTGCGGTTCTTGATGTTGAAGAACAGGAAGGCCCCTGCCATTAGCATGCCCAGTATGGTGATGGTGGAGAGTATGCTGTAGAGGGGCACGTTGATGTGGCGCCGCTGCAGACGCACAAACGTTCGATCCTTGGGAGGCTCCACGCCTAAGAAATAACGGAGGTGTGATACAAAAAAATATATGAAAATCTCTCAAACATGATTTAACCTCCTAAGACCTGGCATCCACATGCGTGGACATCACATTTTGGGTTATACCATAATACTTAATTCTGCTTATATGGAAATTCAAAATTGTCCCCGTATGCAGAACCACATCATATCAACAGATGATGCTTAATTTTTATACTTATCAGGTCCCAATAAGCCCAAATAGCAAAGAGAAATTAAGATAGAGCTTGGGTCTTAGGAGGATAACACTGAAATTGCTTCCTTAAATGTTGTTTTCATGGCATATCATCCTATCTAAAATTATTAATACTATTTGAACAACAGTGGTTTTCTAGACATTTTCACCTTCTCCAGTGAGGTTTCTCTCCTCACTTTGACAACTTAAGACCTGCCTTCAAATCTTTTTCTCTTCAAAATAGTGACACTGCAGCAGACATCCAGTTATTTGAGACCCATTTCCTGGTCCTCAGTTTCCCCAAGTTGAGTGCATGTCTCTCTATGCACCACAACCCAGTTATCGTGGTTAGACTCTGCACTTTCTTATCTTTTGTTCTATTTTTCTCCAGCCAGTGTGCCAATCGATTGCAATGGCATCATCTTACACATCTCCACTTACTGTGGTCGGGGATGTGGAAACAAACATCTTGGATGGTACTGTCCTAGAGTTTCTGTATGTGGGGCAAGGCCGAGAAGGCGGAAAAAGAGTGGGAGGGTGGTGAAGGGGAGAATAGCCAGGGGGATTGAACAAATTACAAAGTATGTCAACACAAGCAAACACAGGAGGGGTGAAAAATGGACTGGTAAATAATTTAGTTGAGAGAGGACAGTTTAGAGTGGTAAAGGAGAGTGGCGAGTCCCTACACTGGGTGGTGGTGGTGGTATCTGACTATGTCTGAGTATCTATGTGTGCTGGAGGGAGTTTGGGGTCAAGTGAGCAAGCAAACAAAAGAGGAGAGTGCTGAGGTGGTAAGTGATGGGCCTTTAGCATATATATATATATAAACACACATCAGATGCATCAGGACGTCTTTTTCTTCTTCAGTGAGTTTTACATCCTGTCACACACAAATTCTGGCACATACACACATAACTTCTTCATACCTTGGAACCTTATGGAGTTGTTGATGAGGTCCAGCACATCAGCAATTGCGTTGTACTCTCCCACATTCACTTCCTGGCCCTCTGTTAGAGAAACACACATATGTAGACATTAAAATACAAACATGTACTTAATCTGTCAATATGATACCGACATCTTTTTTCTTCACTCTCTGGACTGGTTTCACACTTTCAAAGCAATTAAATCTGCAGCGTAAAATTATTTTAAATAATCAACAGCTATGCTGTGGCTCTGTGAGACTAAGGTGTGATTAGAGCTAAATGCTAATGTCAGCATGCTAACGTAATCACAATGACAATACACAACATGCTGATGTTTAGGTATAATGTTTACCATGTTCACCACCTTAATTTAGCAGGTTAGCATGCTAACATTTGCTAATTAGCACTAAACACAGTCTGATGGGAATGTCATTAGTTTTGAAGGTAAGCTAAGGCACCATAATTCTGATGACTGATGATGACAGAACATAATTGGAACATGAATGTCTGCACCAAATTTCATGGCAATTCATCTAATGGTTGTTGAGACATTTCACTCAAAACCACAAATGGTGGTGCTAGAGGAAAGGTCTGGGGATCACCAATGTCATTAGGTAACATCATCAGGGAACCATGAATGCCAATTTCAGTCTGGCTCAAAGCGGTGGACTGACCAACCGTCAGATAGACCGACATTGACATTATGTATGACGGTATGGCAAACAGCCCCACAATTGGCTTAATGGTTACACCAGTTTTGAAGTTTTCTAGCTTGATTCATGTGAAATCATTGGCCGGCTTAATTATGCAATAAAGTGCTGAAAATAATGGATCACAGATACAAAGCGACTTGAAAGGTTTATAAAATGTAGCACCAGAGATCCTTATTTGGAGAAAATGTAACAGAGGCTTCTTTGAGAGAACAAGTAAATCTAATTCAAACACTAATTGGACACAGTGAAGAATGGCCCAGCTGTACAGTCTGGCACAGTGGTACAACCTCATAGAGACCTTTAAATCACAGGATCTTCCAAAACCCATTAGTAATACAACAAAATATCTTTAACATAACAGAATTTGAAGGCACTCAGTAAGATTACCCTTTAAGATTTGTCATTGGTAGCTTTCAGGTGGAGCTTAATATGGCCAGGAAATGATCTTCCTGTTTTTTACAGTCTCAATTATCAGTTATTTTACCCCAAGGAAACCTAAATGGCAACGAAGAGCAGATATCCCAGAAACCAGCTGTGATACCAACAGGCAAAGACATAAAAAAAGCTCAAATTTAGCAAGAACAGACTTCAAATGCACACTATGGGAAGAACTCCAATTGACGTTGAAGGAAACAATTAATAGATGCAATTGTACATCTGTATTTATATTGCAATATACATTAATTTCCTCAATACAGTTAAGGGGTTGTAAACTGCTGTACACCCCAGCCTGTAAACAACACAGTCTCTGTGGAGTTCTGCTCAAACACAGCTATTTCAGGATTTAGTGTTTTCTCTTTTAGAAACAACGACGAGTCCCTCAGGTGTAATACTGGAGGAAGCGTGACCTTGTCAGACAAACCTGGGCCTTCACTCTCCTTCACTCATAGAGATTACTCACTTACAGTAGTACACCAAGGAGGAGAGAAGATGGTGATGGGAAGAGAGGACAGATTATTCCGATTCTTTTTTTGCAAGCACTACAAATAACCTGCAATTTCTTCTGGTGTGCACGCACAAAATCTCTCTCTGCTTTGCTCTGTTATCACTCCTATACAGTAGGCCCATTGAACTCCTCAGCGGCATTGTCCTTGACTAGGAAAATGACAGATAACATCAGCTATTGCAGCATCACAGGGCACTGCGTTCCCTTCTCCTCTCCGCTCCACGAATCACCTCATTTGATCTGCAATTCTGGCATCAAAGCATCAGCAAATGTTGGAAATGTTAGACAGACTATATGTGACAATTTCAGAACAGTAAATTTTATGTGCATACACAATCAGGATTTGTATTTCTCAAACTTCTCAGTGCTGAACGAGGATCAATAACCATGTTTCCCTTGACCACGTCCTTTGTTAGGATCTAAACAGCAGAAGGGGATTGTATATCACCACTCTTCCTTTGAGATGCTAAAATACTATCCCAGCAGTCTCTCACCTCAGGGAATATTGATGGCTGCAGCAGGCAGGTAAAACTCAACCCGTCGCTCAGCTCGTGCAATGACATTTCATGCCCTTTGATTAGTCACTTTAAACGACTGTAAATTCAGAGTTTGATAACTGGACAACTTTTAACTTTTCCTGACATGATATACTCATAACAAAAGACTTTAAGGATGAGGCTGGTGATATTTTTTGTTTACAAATCTCATGAGAACAAAACTGTGAATTTATCCCACTAACAAGTATTGTCAGTTGTAGTTGTGTTCAAAAACACTTGTGAAAACACATAAATGATCCACAACATTGCACTGGGTGACATTTTCCTGTAGTTTCTTTTGAACCAATCCCACGTACACCATCCTGCTGCTGTAAATAATCAAAAGGGCACCAACTCTGCAGCTGAAAATAATCCTTAATGAATACACAAGTTATTCCTGTCTGAGTAATGTTTGTTAAAAACTATAATAGCCAACTATTTTAGGACATTTCATGGCCTTTTTCATAAATTGAAGTATATTTTCGTGATGGTCTACATCCTCAGTAGAAACAGTTTTGTTAATGTTACCTTTTGTAATTATTAGTATGACCGTCATCTCTAAATGTATTTATATTCAAAGTATTCAAAGTAAAAGTACTCATGCAGATTGGCATCTATTAGTGTTATATCATTATATATTATTGGTTTTACTTTACTGGATTTTAATGTTGTAGCTGGGCATGGTGAAGCCAATTTTAAGTATTTTAAATACTGCTGTGAATATTGTTTACCGCATGACAATGGATTGTAATTTATATGCTCATTGTAGGTTTTTAAAATCGCATGATGCAAAGTAACTACAGCTATCAAATACATATACAATGCTCACATTGGTTTGTCTTTGATCATGTTCATTTTTTTTGTTTCATGTCAGATCTGTGGAATTCTAACATGGAAAAATTGCTGCTTCATTTAATTGATGGTACAGTTCAATGATATTCTTGTGAGCTATTTAAGTTGAAAGGACTGTGAGAAGACTATTGCCTGGAGGTAAACTGACAGCAGTGAGGGTGTTTCTGGTTCAAATTCCTGCAGAGGATGATAGAAAAGCAGGAAATTAATTCTTACCTGAGGGGTGTTGTAGATAGTAAATCCAATCATTTATCTCTAGATCCTAAACATCTTAAACCTTTACCCACACATATCACAACCTCACCTTATTGGTATATATATTATTGAAAGGCCATATTTCCTTATCTACCATGCCTGGCAGTGTGTTGCTTTAAAATCTGTAGTCAAAGGGACTGCAACTGCGATCAAGACCTCTGGTAGAGAGCTATCTCTTATCCCCATGAGAGAAAGTGGGAATAAGAGCCATCGAGGCCCCAGACTAAGAACGTCTGACAGGGTAAAATAGAGGATCAGAGGCTGAGGACAGATGATAGGGTCATGTTAAGGATCACTGCCTTTTGAAATATTCAAGCTGGGGCTGTCCCTCCACTCCTCTCCACCCAGCTCAGGCTCTTGCTGTGTCAAAAGGGTGACAAATTCACAATCCCTGACAAGTGAGGAAGAAGTGATAGAGTGAAGGTTAAGGAGGGATGGAGGAGATATAATAAAGCTGGAAGAAGATAGTGAGAGATAGCTGTAACATAGGGGAGGATTTGGTTGAGGAAAGTGTGTGTTGGAGACACAGTGTACAACCAGCACAGGGAGAAGAGAAAGAGAAATATGGAAAAGGGAAAAGAGACAAACTAAGTGCGTGGCTATGATTCAGGTTACGGTACTTGGGCATTTTTCTAAAAATCTCTAAAAATTAAGCCTGAACATTCTGTACTTCAGTCATATTAATATTTACTTTTCCTTGCTTATCCAAAGCTCAAAAACCCAAATTTAGACAGCTCCAAGTCAAACAGGTCAACCTTCCCTGGATAACCTCTCTCTCTCTCTCACACACACACACACAGACAGTGTGGACATACTGTACTCACACACAAGCACTCGTCCACTCTTTTCTATTTGGTCACCCTCTAATCATACTGTTTTTTGCGACAGCACTCTGTCCCTGTTAGTGCTCCTCCTGTTGTTTGGTTTTATTCTTGCAGGTGACTTACAGGTAGAGACGGGAGGTTCATCACACCTGATGTCATGCCCCTATGTCAGTTGGACCAAATGAATTTAAGATGGCTCCTCAATCTGTCTGTCTGGAGCTGTGTCCCTCTTACATGCTGCATGATAATTCTAAACAGGTTTTTAGTCTGTGGTGTTTTCACAATTAAAAAATTACAAAATGCACCAAAAAAGCACGTACATTATTGTCCCGCAGTGCAACACACACAAAAAGGAGCTATTCACAGCTGCAAAAAAAACAAAAACAAATTGTGGATTGTGGTGCTTGAGGGATGATTTAAAAACAAAAAATTAAGTAAATTCCAATTCTTTGGAGAACCATTTTACTTTCTCTGTCATTCCATGCAGAGTTTGATTATTATCCATCTGCACATGTTTGTTTATTATTTGCAGTTAGTGCAGAACAGCAAAGAACACTGATCACTTGTCTATTACTGCAAGAACTGTATGTTGATGCATGGTATAAACTACATACTATGTACAATATGGCATTGCAACACAGCATCTGTCTCACTCACCACCCTCTTCCCTGATGGTTCATTTTTGTTTTTCTAAATTCTCTTTTTCACTATACAATGACACATGTCCATGCATTTAAACTACCATAAATCATATGCGGTCTCCTTTTTTGTCAAACCTACTGAGCCTGGGCTGTAACAGCATAAGTATACAGACATGCACCAACAGAGGCACACACACAGCATGTGCATAAGCACACACATACAGCCCTCTATCTCATACACACTCACACACAGAGAGTGATGTAAGCAGCCAGAGGGATCGAAACCCCTCTGCAGTGGGGAAGATAAGATGGTTAGGCAGAGAGGACTGAACAGCCCCATGCAGTGTGCTACATACAGTCTGGGGAGCCTAGGAGCTGGGAATCCCCTCGATCAAGATGCAATCTCTGGGTTATTCTCCCTCTCAGCAGGCTATGCTGGCTCAAAAACAACCTCAGGATGATGCTATGAGGACAGAGAGCACTGAGGCATGTTTTCATGTATAAACCTTGACAGTCCAGACATACATTTGATCATCAAAGAGGAGAACAAGCACAGTAAAGGACCATGGGCCTTGCAATTTAGAGTTTTAGATTCACCAAACCTATACCCACACAGATACACAGAGATGCAACTGCATACAGAAAGGCTTGTGGGGACTTTTCAAATAGTCTAAAACGTTTCATGTTTATGTTTTTCTGACAAACAACCCTTGCAGTCATGCGAATGACTGTCCTCTCTAGAAAAACAACTAATGAGATAAATGTGAATACAAAGCTTCTGACTTCAAAACTATTAAATCCTTCAGCCTCCCTTTCCCGTGTGTTTGACTCTGCTGCAAGCTTTTCCTAAGCCCTGTTGGTCAGGATCCATTATAGGTACTGGCATATCAACCATGGCAGCCTTCTGACTTGAGAAAAATTGTAAGTGGCTTTCCAAAAACTGTGGTAATCCTGCAAAATGTCTGAAACAATTGCAGGTTTTATTGTACGCAGACGTGCAGTAGTTGTAATTCAACAAATTCTAACTCCAGCTCAAAGAAGAAGTCAGGTCAAGATCAAGTGCGGATGGCTGGAGGTGGGTGTGACAGGCTGAATGAAGTGAGCACAAAAGATAAATCAATATGGCAAAACAAAGTTCTTGATGCTTTGAAACAATGTTTTCCATTCAGAATAGATTGAGCAAAGGTTAAGGTCTCTAATGACTATGCAAAACCTGCAGAGAAAATCGAGCCAGGTTAATCTGAGGAGTAGAGTAGTCGCGGTGTCCCACATACCTTGAAACTGGTTGAATTTTATTGTGCCCATCCTCTCTCCGTTCCGAAACATGACTTGACCCTGAAGAAGGAAAAACAAGAATATAATGTGTCTTTACCATTACATAAAACATTAGAAACACATTTGAAGTTGTAAAAACATTCTATTCTGCTGAAGAAGATGCAGCATAAGCGGTGAAGTGAATTTCAGTAGGAAAAAAAAAAAAGAAGCTTAGTTCAACTAAATTTATGCACAGTGCTTTCCTGATACGTTGGCAGGCAAAGGGCAGAATCTGGGCTCCTGCACATACTGCATCTTATTTGATTAGAAGTGGCCAAAATTGATCTGTTTATAGAGGTAAACAAAATTATCTTTGGGCCAATTCATTTGCTAATATCCTTGGAACAACATCAGATCAGCAAGGCTGCCTGATTTAAATGTGTTTGCTCACGCAGCATTGGTACAAATCTGGGCTCAGATAGCATTTAAAAGGCAATTCTTTACATGCGTCTCACATTTGGCTGCAGAAAAGTGTGCAGTGGTCAGTGTACATTGTATTTCTAAATAGTCATTTCTCACCAAAAAATGTGTGTATATCAGTCAAACAACCACCCTATAACAACGGAAAAATAACAATGGAAAGCCTTTGATTTAAACTCTGCAGGAACAACATAAGCAATTTCAAGCCAGGGAGCGTCTGGCAAACGCAGACATGGTAGACAAAAGCAATTCAACTTTGTGGCAATATTGTAAGACATATTCAAATCTATTTGGCTTCTGTGGCTTTCTCTCTTCTGTGTATTCTCATTCTTCCTCTCTCTTGTTCTATTTTCTCCTTCCCTCTGTCTCCTTATCTCTCTCCCTCTTCATCTACCAAGACTGTTCAATTAATTCAGCCCGCCATCTGCTTACAGAGCTCCTTAATTACACATTTAACTGGGTTTACATATTACTGGCTGGCTAACAAAGGTGATGGCAGAGAGAGAGAGAGAGAGAGAGAGAGAGAGAGAGAGAGAGGAGAGAGAGGAGAGGAGAGGAGAGGAGAGAGAGAGAGAGAGAGAGAGAGAGAGAGAGAGAGAGAGAGAGAGAGAGAGAGAGAGAGAGAGATAGATAGATAGATAGATAGATAGATAGATAGATAGATAGCATTTGCATTGGCTGATTAAAAGACAGCTGAGGGGTAAATATGGGTAAGGAAGCTGGAGAGCCAATTTTGCCTCAAAAAGATGGCAAGCTTTGAAGTAGCGGAGCAGGATCCCACCCCTCTGTTTGAATCCCAGTCTTTGTGTGGCATCTTTGATGTTCGTCTGAGCGTGCGCGTGCAACACGTGTGTATGTGTATGCACTTAATATGTTGTCACATTATGCTTATGTACATGCATGTGCCTCTGATGACACGTTTGTGTGAGCAGGGCGAGAGCTACTCCTGAGTCTCCGATGTTGCCTTCGCCTTGGTGATGTACAACAGATCCTCTGCCACGACTTCACACCACACTGTCAATCTGACTTGTCAACGCTAACAAGTTCCTTTCGTCACACGCTGCTCTTTCCTACAATATGCTATGCAATTATGCCTGAAGTCAGGACAGCGCAGTGCACCTCAGTTCAGCTCATTAGGCATTACATTCAGATAACTGCGGTGTGTAAACAGGGTCAGACAATGTGGGTTGAAATTAGGGGAACTTGACTTGGACCCAGTAATGACTCTGAGTGTATGTATCCAGGTTTCTAGAGTAGCTGCACCATCATGCTCTCACTGTGGATTAGCATCACCACCATAATTGCCCTTCACATCAGCAAAAGTGGAGCTATCACAAACCTTATTGAAATGGCGTGTGGTTATGTTAACAGCCCCCAATTTGTTCTCTCAAGTGTATACACGGCTTGTAGAATATGCAAAGTATATCAAACATATGCAGAGGCACTGACTCTGACATTCTTAATTGGAAATAAATGTCTGTGCTACAAAGATTAAATTAACCTCCTTTGACCAAAATTCAAAGAAGCTACTGTAAAGCCTCTTTCCACAAGGTATTATGCTCCTCTGCAGCTTATGCAGCCTCACTGGGGTGTATTGACCCAGACAGGTGTCCCTTGTCTAGTATTCAAAGGACGTTCAGACCTGAGTCACAATGGTGGCTGATGGAGCAATCACTGTGTCTAGGCGTGTATGTGTGTGTGTGAATGTGTCTTTCTGAGGTGAGACAGGTGGAGGCAGCCAGGTATTACTTTGTCTGTGGAGGTGAGAAAACTGTCAGTGACAGGAGTGCGGGGGTCAAATGAGATGTCGCTCTGTGGGCTGCAGGTGCAACATCCTCTGGGTTTTCAGGGTTTAAGGAGGGAGGTTGATGTGAATGGAACTGTGATGCACACACACATACGCATACACCCACATGTCGACAGAGAAAAACAGATGCACATACCCCACCCCACTCCCCCCGTTTCACCTCAGTGTGTCTGTTTGAGGTGACTGTCAAGCCTCAGGTTGTGCTCACTATTACCCAGAAAGACACTGATACCAAGCCGATGACCACTGACCACAGATCAAAAAAAAACAGCGAAACAAACCTATACCCACACACTTGTCATCCCCAATCACAATCTGCTGTGTCTCTTCCTCCCTGGTGAATTCCAGTGTACATCATCCTGTGGTTCTAGCAGCTATCTGTACTCTCTGTGCACTGAAAGTCTCTCCCAGCTAATGTCAGCCTTCTTCTCTGTGGCCCTGACAGCAGATCAGATCAATACTGTGGAGCCCTCCATGATCATCTCCTGCTGCTGCAGCTGACTCTGCTATGGATTCAGCAGCAAAACTGAGATCAGCGCAGAACTGACGCGGTTTGGTCCCTATGGGACATGTGTGTGTGTACACAGCAAACACACAGCGTAAAATCGTGACATCAGGAAAGACGCGAGGCTCAAGTCAGGGTTTGATCACGTATGATCAAGCAGACATGCACACATAACATTTAAACCATGCCTGAATTTGCCATTTCACTGGTGCTTGCATGTGGATTCATTTTATTGGAAACCCAGTAGAAGTCATTGCAATTCACAGCCAAATCAATGAAGTTGTGTAATAGCTGCTTTTGAAATCTAAATACGAAAATAGCATAAAAGATTCATGCAGTGTGGAAGGGAAATTGCCTTCCTATGCCTTTGATCGCCATGTGTGGGTGGAAGTTTCTATGTGCTAAGTGTGTGCTACATACAGGGAACACTTTTGATCTCATTTCATGTAATCCCTTAAAAGAACAGCTATAATAGTCGACAGATCTCAAATCTTTTGGTACAAAGATGCATTTAATTATTTTGCAATGTCGCTGTCTTCAAACAACATAATAATGTTTACCACATGCACAATATTCTTGCTCAGTATCTTTTTTATTCTATTGAGGATTTGTGGTTGTCAATATAAAAATGTCATTATGAAAATAATTTATCTGGTTAAACAATAACTGTAACTGATTTTTCTTTAGGACATCAGCAAAATAAGAGCATGCAGATTTACTGTAGCTATACTGTCCATTCTCCATTAATATGTTATTTGCAGACAATGTTCCAAAATTGTGTGTTGTTATGTAAAACTAAACAATCATAATGTAATGTAAAAAAACTGTACACTCTCTTAAGACCAAGTGGCTCATTTCTTCATTTCTTTATCATTTACATCATTAATGGGATTCAATCAAGTGTTACATCGATGATGGCTCGAAAAGGTCAAAAGTGACTAAATATATTTACTTAAGTACTAGACTTAAGTGCAATGTAAAGTAATGTACAAATACCTCACTTAAGTACTTCAATTTTATAAAACGTTCTACTACTTTCAGAGAGAACACTCTCCAAAGGGCCCTTCTTCATAATGAGCACTTTTGACTGAAGTACATTTTGAGGCACATACTACTTTTACTTGTATTTATACACTGTGGTATTGCTACATTTACTCAAGTAAAGGATTTGAGTACTTCCCCAACTGCTGATGGCTACATATGTAGGATCAATATGAGTCGATACAGAACTGGAAGGAGGGAATAAGATTGAACAACCCAACAGGACTTCATCATCTTTGGTGTGCCTGGAGTAAAAAGTGAATGAAATGTTCCATGGTCATCAATATTCCTGCACTGCTTTGCTTCTCCAAGTCTCTGAGGAAAGACTCAATGTCAGCCTGCTCCTGATCAGCAGCCCTGAGTCGGTCTGTGCTGAGAGCGGTGAGAGTAGAGGGGTGAGGAATGATGACCCGGAGGATTTGGTATAGTGCTGCAGCACACATATACCCACGGGGACATTAGCCCCCAAGGACCCCAAAGTAACATGAGTCAGTAGCCTGTACTGATTTTCTCCAAGGCTATTTTCCTCTCACTCTTTCTCTCTTGTTCTGTTGACAGTAACTGTATTAGCATCTGTATCTCTGCTTTATTGTCTCTATCCAGTTCTCTCTTGTGTCCCAGCTTGACTTAAGTCTCTCAACATTCTACATTTAGTCAATGTTTATGAGAAAATGCAGAGTATGTATTGAACACTGCATCTCTGTAATTTTCCAGAATAGTCAATCTGTCTTTTTTCCTCACTTGCATTTTTCAGGCCATTTATTTGTAAACATAGTTATGAATATGATATAATATGAATAATGTGCTACAGTAAGCCCCTACTAGCTGTCAAGGCTGGGGGCAGCATGGTATCCTCTAATAATGGAGTGGCCTTTACAGGGGAACAGGAGATATCCTCTAACAGCTCAATAGGAAGTGTGTGAATGAGTGAGCACACACACCCATGCACACATGCACAGCTTGTAGCTAGCATAGCCACCAGGATCAATCTTGAATGCATTGGAGGGAGTCGGCAGCACCAAATGACATCACTTTAGGCTTCATACAGAGATGAGGATGGCTAAGTAACCTTCTCTGCAAACAAGCTTCCAGCCTTACATAGCAGTAATTAATGCCACTATGTGTTGTTCTGACATTTGCCCACTCCATACTGTACAAACATAGAAGACACATACTTTACACTGTTTGTGCCTCATCAATATTAACAAAAACCTTTTGCCTGCATGTATGTGTAAATGTACAGCATGTGGGTGTCTGGAGAGTATCCTTGTGTTTGCACATGTCAACTAAGTGCTCTGATTGCTCGGCGTACATTATGAAAGTGAGTGAAGTAAAAGAAAGCCTTCTTCCAACATATCAGACTGTGCCATACTTTTAGAGAATGTTCATATTCAAAAAAAAAAACATAACTTACTGTAACACCATAGAAGTTGGTCTCGTTCATGACGTCCAGCACCATTTTTCCCACTTCACGGTCATCCACTGTGAAGTTGTGGTAGGTGTTCTGTCGCTGTTTTACACGGAGCAGTTCCATCACTCGAGTCAAGGTCTTAGCAATGACCCAGATCCCATCGTAGGCAAAGCCATGAAACTTGCTGGCCTCCACACCTTTCTGCTGGAGCTCTCGGCTGTACTCCCTCTCGTACTCGTTAGGGGTCTGAAAGAGAGGTAAAAGAGAGGAACGAGAAAATATGCATCTGTTAACTTTTTAAATATGTTGTTTTTCCTTGTTGGATTATTGCAAATACACTATTATTGGTGTAACTTTGTCCAAGGAGAAGGGATTATTTTCCACACAATTTGAGATACAAAGTTACTGGAAATGCTGTTTTGGGATCAATGCTCCTGTGCTGATAATGCAGTGTGAAAAAAACCCCATGATTGATTTTGGTTGAGATCTCTGTTTTAAAAACATGCATCTAAAGATGTCTGTTTGAGGAGACAATTCTCTCATGTCTCCACAGATTCTTCCGAGCACAATTACAGGGACACTGTAATTACAGTGATGACTAAGTTCTGGTCTATAAAAAGAAGCCAAAATTAAGTGAAGACCTTCAACAAAACTGAACCAAAATGTTTCACAGCTCACTCGCACTTTATTTGCTTCTATATTGTAAACTGTACATTCTATCAATAGCATAATTTGAGCACATCTGGCTACCACCCAGTCTTTCTGACATAACATCAAAATCAAGGTGGAATGTATTTGTGGTGGGTTATTCATCTCATTGGTACTGTAGATTTTTCTCACTTGTTTTAATTAAAGTCTCATGACACACTGAATTACTTGTTAACAACATTACAGTCTTCTGAAGTACAACAGTGGGTGTCACTCACTCTGCCAGAGATGCCCTTGATCTGCCGAGCGCTGAGCGGCTCAAAGTCCACACTGATGTATCCCTCCATGGCAGTGAGCAGCTTCTTGGTGGTGCAGTTGGTGGTGTTGGCCTGCTCCCACCAGTTGCCCTGGTACCAGCCGGGGATGATCCACTGGTATTTACTGCCATACATGTTCAGGTTATACGCCTGGTTGGGGTACAAGAAGTGGAGGTGGCAGCAATGTAACAGCAGTATGATACATGGAGATTAACTTGTGTGTAATTATTCTTACTTAATGTGAGCTACTGTATATGCAAAAACAAATCTGGCCTGAGAGTTTGGGTCTAGTGCCAACTGAGCTTAAAAAATACTGAAATCATGAACCAAGCCCCGAGGGGGAAAACATAACATGAGTCCGAACCATCTAAAGCCAAATGATGTGACCTTAAACACTTAATAACACCTACTTCTCATGGAGGGGGACAGACACTGATGGACTTACGCAGCAGAAGACTTTGGAGGCCAGGTTCTCATCAAACTGGCCAATGATGATTCTCACATCGTTGTCCTGAAAAAAGAAAGAACAAGAAGTCATGACTTAAATGGCAAATATGGGCACATTTATTTTAGCACACAAAACGTTACAGAAAACATGAGGTACCTCTAGAGTCTAGAGTGTGGAATGTGTATGATTATACAATAAACTATATTATATTGCACTGCTGTCACCATACAGTACAGTGTTCATTACACTTTTATTGTGATTTTATGAACCCCTGGCTTTACAGTAACGTTGCAATACATGCTAGGCCTTTTTGCTCATTAACCTGGAATTGCACTTCAGTCAGTACAGCCATAAGAAACAAAGTATATCTGCGCTAGGATCAGTTTCCTTGTTTGTGATGCCTGCTCTCATCCTTCTGCAACGTCACACTAAAAAAATGGACATAGAATCAGCCATGTTGCATGCTCTGTATTTTCATCACTATGTCTATCTCATCAGTAGCTACAAAGTATGTGGGATCTGAGCGGCGAACCAGTGGCTGAGAGGCTAAGGCAATTTTAAGTCGCATTGTGTCGATCCATAACAAGAGAGACATTAGTGTCAGCGGGCAGAATTGCCAACCAGACCGGAGAGCACAAATTTACATGGGGATTCAGAGCACATGGCCTGGTGATTGACTCGGTAAATAATTCAGATTGCCCGAGTGGAAGTGCAGTATGTTTCATGGTGGGGAAAAAGATCAGGCTCTGAGGCCAGCAGTCTGTAATTTAGTGTGCACGAGCATATGTACAGTACAAACACAAGCACAGGCCTGCATACACACACACACTCATACACACATATGCACGCAAGCAGATGTGTGTGTCAAAACACAAACACACATTACAGCACAAAATTGCTCCAAATCTAATCCAATAATACTGACACAGGTTTGATGAATCTACATCTGGTCAGCGAGGCTGGAGGTAATGTGTGATGCATAGAGAAAAGTCTGTCATAAGGCCCTTATTCAACCCTGACAGTGCAGGCAGACAGAGTACTAGAAGGACTGAATCGATTATGTTATTGAACACTGGATTTAATGGAAGACCCACTTTATTATTTGGGGATTTGTCACCAACAGTCGTCGTGTAATAGGATTTTCATCGTTTAGGAAAACATACTTAAATACTGAGTGTGTTTTCTAGGTAATGTCATGTACCTTAAGTGCTACATGCAGTTCTCAAGTGTTCAGTCCCGTCTTATATTGATTAGCTGAAAATGCTAAACATACCAACAACCATACAGTAAAACCTGACTTCAAGCAGGGCTTTTTTGAAATGCAATTATAAAACAGAACACATGTTTCATAGTCGATCTGGGTTGAACTGTAGAGAAAAATAAAGAAAAAACAACGGAGTGACAAACACACCAGCTGTAATTTCAGAGGACCTTTGCTGTGCTGCCTGCATTCTGGATAATGACAAACCATTATGAATATAGTTCATGAAGTCCTCTCCCCTCAGGCAATCTTGACCATATGTCACGCATCCACAGATCAGAGGGGGCAACCAATCACTGTCATCTTAATTCCAATTCCTTAAGGCGATAAGACAGACAGAGATACCCAACAGCCAAACATTGTAGTTTTGTAGTTAAGTTCTAAATAGATCTATATGCATACTGGATAGATTATATAGAGATATTAGATAGATTTAGATCTATCTAGCATTGCATATGGGACATATGCACACTCACACACTAAAGAGGGTGAGTGCTTTCAGAAAGTTGAGCAGCTCAATCAAAAGGCTTCTCTGATGGTTTCTTATCAGAGCCAGAGAGCATGCTGGATATTTTGCATAAAGCACTTTGTGTTGTCCCACTGCACTGGCACCATCACAATGTGTATGTGTGTAGATGTGCAATAGGGACAGGTAACAACTCTAAACTTTTCTGGGATGCACTCTTGTATGTGTGTGTATATGAAGTGCGAGTGAGTGGCTTCTCAATAACACTGCCCTTCCCTGGAGGAAAGGCACTTAACCCAAATGACACCAGCTGTAGCCAAGAACCACCGCCTCAGTATAAATTCTGGCCTGCCTGGCAACAACATGAAAAGACTGTGTAGTTGAGGGCAAGGCCATGAGTTATTGTGTTGTGTTTGAGCAATACAGACCGACTGGGGCACTACAGGCCCCCAAATTGCCCTCATTGCTCGAGCTTTTATATAACTATAACAATAATTGTTCTCAAAGAGGGTAGTGTTAAGGGCAGCCTTGACTGCTTTATCCATGACAGGGTTGTTTGTAACTTTATGATGGTGATTTATATGTGATAATGGTTTGAGTAATATTGTACCTCGTAAGCCCAATCAGGCACTGTTAAGGCTTATTAGGCACACACACACACACACACACACACACACACACACATACACATACACATACACATACACATACACATACACACACACACACACATACACACACACACACACACACACACTGTACTAATGATGGCCTTTTATGAGGTTGTGGGAAATGTGATTTGTAGACTGGGCAATATGTTGCTTCTACCCTCTAAACCGTCTGTTTGCAATGATTACTGAGCAGCGAGTGTGCTGTGTGCAGATGTGATCCAGTGCACGCACTCGCAGGACAGAATTGTGTGTGTGTGTGTGTGTGTGTGTGTGTGTTTGATCACTAATTGATCATAGGTGAGCATAAATGTTATACACACCGTTATGACCACAGATCTGGCATTATTATCTGAACTGGAGTAAACAGGCAGCTGCCTTCAAAATAAAAGCCCCTAAAATAATGCACCACAATATCTGAGCATTCCTGACTTTGTCAATAACCTCACATTTGGGATGAACAAATTAAAAACATTGTCACATCTAGAATTTGGTGTGGATTGCTCCTTAAAGCTGCATGCGAAGAGGACTGTGTGTTCTGCGTTCGCAGTGCGAGACTTGGTGCTATTCGGGGATTTGGACCAGCAGAGGTGCTTCATCAATTTGAAATGAGAGCCAATAAAAAACTGCGGATTACAGGAACAGAAGCAGCTGTTCTGATGATATTATCAATATGAAATGGAAAAACTTATAATGATAATATCAGAGCAAACCATTTGTCTTGAGCGGATTCTCTGCCTCTATAGGCCCACAAGACAGTGTAGCATGCAAAATCATCCTGTATTTAAGAAATATATAAGTTTTGTTTACAACTGGCATTCTATCACTACATTACGTACATGTTATAATCAAGGCCTATATACAGTACCTATTGCACAGTGATGCATTTATCTAATATGCTGGTGAAGAGTTTTACACGGATTTTTCCAATCAAAGGTTAGCCTGCGAATTCAATGGTTTCTTGCCGCCAACTCTTCAGTGCTAGATTTCAGAGCTTAGACCACCACAAATACATTTACAACCCGTGGGGAAGACTGAAATCTAAATTAGAAATAGCTGCTTTTTAAATAATGTAATAGCTAAAGGGGAAGTTAGTTTACAAATCAACCATATTTGAGAATACATTTTAAAGTGATACATGTATGGAGGGCCCTTTGCCATGCAAAAACTGCTGCATCAGTGAGGCAAAAAATGTTTAAAAAGAAATGGACCGTCCCCTGCTACATCACATCTGAGGGGCAAGAGTTCTGAATGCATGATAAACAATTAAATTATAATAAATAATTAAGTGTTTTGGACTTTTGCAAGTCACAAAAATCTTAAAAAGCCCTGGTCGATAAAGTGTCTGCTAGCATTGTCATTTCATGTTCAAATTGAAGAAAAATAAAACTGATTGTTACTAAGATTAGAAGTTAAGTGTGGGTGTATGAGTGTGTATGGGTGTGTAAGCCTGCCTTTGTTTTCTGATGTCGTTTTGTCAGCCTGTCCAGTAACGTGGGACAGAGAACAAGAGATGAAGATGAAAAAAGCAGAAAGTGACAGAGAAATATAGAAGGCAGCTTCAACGACTTGCAGCAGAGATGTCTGTCTGCTTTTTGAACATTCCGGCTGGATCACAGATGTGAGTGCTCTATTTGTGGATCACGCAGTGACACCGTGGCCCCCTTATTCCCCTCGCCCCACACACAGTCGCACATTCACACGCAACACTGTACCCAAAAAAGACCAGCCTTCACAACGAAATCTGTGTCACCCTCTACCTCATCATATTACATAGTTTTCGGGGGGGGGGGGGGCAAACTGCTGCTGCAAGTTGAGCGGGAAACAGACCATTCGGGTGTCAGAGGCCCCCCGCCCACCCCATCCAAACGTTCTGAAAAGCTTTCGAGGCGACACTGTGATTTGCATATTTAGAGTTGATCAAGGAAGGATGGTGTCAGCTTAAAATGTCAGCCCTCAACATGCAGAGTTACACATATATTCTAGGAAAGACAGCTTATCTGCCTGTTCGTTCTCTATCCCTCTGTCTCGTCATCTCTCTGTTGTATTGCTTTCAACATGCTCCATCTTGCATACGTCACATCTCCCACTCACATATCAGACCTCTCTCTTTCTTTCTCCTACTCCGTTTCACTTCACCTACAACACCTTTACTCTCACTGTGCCATGTGTGTAACTTCCTATCTAAAAATAGTTTCAGATTTCTTTACACTGACACCTTGTACATTACTAGTTTAGGTCACCAGCTACTTGGTCATGTGTTTGATTTACTTCCATTGACTACATTCCTACTGTAAACTGTATGTGGCACTGGCTCACTGTGCATACACAATTGGTAAGCGAGGCCAAATGCATCTCTGATTGCCTCTGGAGATAGTTTGGATAATTTAACCATCACACTTGGCTGCATTTACATCAGAATTTCATGCATTTTTGCCTCATTCAAGCAAATTCTGACCAACCATGCATGGAGTAAAGATGTACAGGTCTAACATCTCAATATTGGCCCAATAATGGTCTAATTTAGTTCTGTCTCATTTCATTTCAAAGGAGAGAAGAGGAGAGGAAAGAAAATAAGAAATCCTGTATGCATGTGTATATGTATGCCATCAAACATCCATTAGTCAGAGCAGGTCATTAGAGGTTGTGGTACAGACCCCCCAGCCATTACAGAGTCCTCCTTAGGGCTCCACTAGTCTCAGTACTGCCCAGTCAAAGTGGGATACATTATTCATTGTCCAGGATTCACTTAGAATGGCATCAACTCATACACAAATACAGTATTAAGAATATTATTACTAAAATCAATTGGCCTCTAGTAATTTGGTGTATGTAAGAATAGTCTGAATAAAACTGACCTTGAATCATTCCACTTTCTTTAGTTAGTTAGATAGAATTGTTAAGTGATCACTTACCTTGAGCTTCTTGACATTGACACAGGGGTCGTTGGAGAAACTTTCTGTATCTGCGATCTGAATGTCTGCTTTCTCCAGCTCACTGGTTAGATCATTCCTCACCTTAGAGAAAGGAGGGGGGGGGGGCAGAGAGAGAAAGAAAGAGAATGCAAATGAGCAACGTTGATAATTTACTATTATGTTACTAGATGTTCAATGCTCTGCTCTTTTTGGTTTATCATCTAACCCCATTCTTAGTTCTGTGCAGGACTATACAGTTCTCTTTCCTGCAGACTTAATACTCACTCTTGAAGACTTAGCTTCATTCTTCCTCTTTCAATCTGCACTAACTGAGCTGCTTAAGGTTTAAAGTTACGACAACTGGCAGCGTTTACAGGTGGGAATCCAGGTGGGATCCTGTCCTTGTCACTACACCTCCCACTGAACTTCCTTGTTGTTGGCTAAAAAGAACCAGCTAGAAACTCCATGTGTATCAGAGGTGACATATGGCACAACAGCAGGAGTGGTTGAATGGTTTCATCACTCAGATAGATGTGCAGAATGTATGTATATACAGCATGTATAAAGCAATAAAGATAGAGGCATGCTATCTAATGTTCTGAACTGCTGTCTGCATGTTGTACCTTAAACTGAATGGAATAACAGAAAGACAAGCGTCTTGGCATGTCAGCATGACAAAGACATCAAACCGTCACAATCCTGATTCAACTCTGTTCATTGTCGAGTTGTAACCCTCACAATATTCAGCGTGCATTTGTCACTGTGATACGCATTTGTTTTTCTCAGAATGACACAAAAAAAGCACAATTGTATGCTTTAAATGATCTCAACTGGTTGTCCGGGGCTTGACAAAGAGCAGACATATGTGTAGTACTGTAAATGTATCTGTGGCAGCTGTATGTCTGCTTTGATGTATAGATTCGGTGGTAATGGGATTGGAGAAGAAGGAGAATGGAGCAGGTGGCCCACTGTGATGGCGAGCTTGAGGTGGTTTATCATACTGCCTCTCACTCTCTTTCACCCCTCACAAACACACGTACTATGATTCATCCCTCTGGCTTCTCTCCTTAAAGCTGCAATTTCAGAAAATACCTTTTCTTTCCCAGCAGACATTTTGAATTGTCATGGTAGGAAAAGCACAGGTGTAACTAATAACATTAATGGTGGCTCTGTTCCATTTAGGTGTTCCAGCAAGGCATGCCAGTGAACCAGCATGCACAATACCAAGGCCCTGGCATGGGAGCACCTAAATGGAATGCAGCCATTATCAATGTTACACCTGTGTTTAACAAGTCAACGTGTCTGCTGTGAGAAAGATCTGCAGTTTTCATGCTGAAGTTCACTATTGACATCTCCTCCTCCCTCGTTGGCCAGATTTTTCTGATGTCCTCCGGCCATGCCCTGCAGCAATCAGCCCCTCCATCCCCACCCGAGAGCTCGGCATTAGGGGCCATGCTGAGACATCAGAGCGGGTGTGCGCTCAAATGGGCATGCCAAGCTCAGTTGGCAGAGACAACATGTAACAGCTAACAGATGAAGGCCCTGTGTGTTTGCCCTATATTAGTCTGTCAATGTGCATGTGTGCCACGGTTTAAATCCATATTCACGTGTCCTATATTGCTTCAACCCATATTTATATACATAGAAACACTGTTCCCTGAGTGACACTCAAATAAATATCTAGCTTGAAATTTGTTTGTAGTTTGGTTATTGAAAGAGAATGGAGGGTTGGGTCAGCTTGAATTCATGTTAATTATAATGACAGCTTGTCATGTCAGACAAAAGGCATCAAAACAATCAAAGAAACTTTTCCATTCCTGCAGCATATGCTTCCAGCAGAGTTTCAGAGAATGGACAGCAGAGGTGGATTATGCTGAATGAGTGGTTTAAAAGAATTCTATGGACATTTTATTACTGTTTTATGCTGTTAAAAAGTATGATTATTGGAATCAACTGTAGATTCAAGGCGTCCATAAAGAAACTTCAAGCTTCCATCTTCCAAGTGTACACGGTGTAAGCGTTTCATACTCAAAAGATGGATTTCAGGAGGAGTATCACTTCACAAATAGCTACAGCACATCAAAGTGGTGTGAGCATAGTTACAGCAGTTAGCATCCCTAAGGATATAAAACCATGGCCGCTACCATTACCACTAATGCCACTGTCACTGCTATTACTGCTACTGCTGTTAAAATTAGCCATCACAGCTATTTCGTGTAATCAACTAGAAGACTGTTGTCATCTAAAAAATCATCACATCAACTTTATTTCCCTCATGTCTCTAAATAATCGCCTCCTCCCCTGGTACCCTGGAGGGAGCTCTAAATCACTCTGTACATCACTCACTCCTGTACAAACATTCCCTCGAATGTACTGCTCGCTGAGCTGAAACAACAGGGAGGCCGGAGTGGATCAATACAACCAGGTTTTGCTCTTGAGGAACAATTGGCGTGGTGGTCAGGACATGGTACAATGTCCTGTTGTGTTGAGCCTTGATCTAAAAGGCCTGGCTGCTGCAACCCTAAAAGGAAACTAGCTTGGACGAGAAATGGATTGCAGCAGGTTAGCTTGGATGTTGATGCGGTGTGTTGGAGCGAGCACACAGGTGGATGGAATATGCAGAGGCACAAACATACAGCTATACACAACAATACAAAGGCTGACACGCGATGGCATTCACGTATGAGAAAAAAAGCCCTTGTCACATAAGGGTTCTTATTGGTTTGATTTTGCGTTTCCTCCACTGAGATGGAAAAGGACAAATGCATCTGTGTTCTGGTGGAGTATTTTAGAGCGAGGGAGATAGAGGGGAGGAGGACAGATGGATTGAGGGACGGAAGGAGGGGGAAAGTGAGCAGCTTTACTGCGTAACAAAAACATCCTCCATTGTTTGGGGCAGCCTGGGAATCCCCAGCAGCCAAATACAGAAGAGAAATAATCCTGCTGCACTTCTGGGCATGCACACACACACTCACAAATATGCAACTACACACCCACACATGATGGACAAAATGTCAGAAGCACTCAGATGTGTGCAATGCATCAGTGTTTAAAGAGGACATTAACAAAATATGATTCTATTTATATGCAGAATGTTTTTATCTGCAAACACAATAACGCATACACACAGACATATACAACCACAAACTAAATGAAGATGGACTAGTGAGCTGAGGAAGTTGAGGGATACCCTGTGATTCTTCGGGGTGTCAGAATGAAGTATCATCCCATACCTACACTTCATGCTGTCTTCTATTCTACTGACTGTGGCAGAGGGTCATACTTGCTCTGCACTGAAGCCCTTTTATATAAATTGTATAGGAAAATTAAAACATACTTAAAGTCCGGCATCAGAGCTTTGATTCTCAAGTTGTGAAGGTTTTTAATATGCATTGGTAGTACAACAATGTGCTTGTGTCATTGTTACAAAATCCATCAATCATCCAATTATTCTTCTAAACTTCATAGCATATTTTGTAGGGCCGCAACTACAAAGGATTACTTTCATTATCAATCTATCTGCCGTTAAGTTTCTCAACTAATTGTTTGAAAAAACCCAAGGTGACGTTTTATTACAATTGTTTTGTTTTGACCAAAAGATAGTTAGTTTACTACTGTATCACATACAGCAGATACTCACAATTAAGAAGCTGGAAATAGGTAATGCTTTGTATTCATAAACAATATAGTTGCTGATCAGCGAATTGTTTCATCTTTAACAACTTGTAAGATTTAAACCTCAGCAATCCCACATTTTAAGCATGATCCCGAGATAAAGTAGGTGCACTGGCCACTATTACTGGCTAAGCTTTCCATTTGCAAACAAACAAAGACTTGCCCCAAAAATAAAAAAGCACATCCTTCAGGCAACAGAGAGACAGACTAAAGTGAGTGCCCTGATGCTGAGTAAGTGTAGCTTTTGATGATTCAGATGGTACCAGTACGACACTGTGAGACAAACAGACTGCGGTGGTCTAACCTCAAATCACATCATTTCCAGGCACGTTCACCCTTTGTGGTGACGGATGTGATCATGGGTGTGTTTATTAGTGTCACACATACCAGAGGGTTTTTTTTCACCATGCATTTATGTGTCATATCTGTATAAGCTTTGTGCATGTTAATGTACACTTTTATAATGTATTTATGCCAGTCATGTGCTTATACAAACTAGCGTGACAAATGGTTGTGCCCCAGCCTGATGACAAGCTCTCGAATGGCTTCCTCTCATGGCCTTACATGCCCTGTACAATGGCATGAATGAGTCATTCTGGAGAGGAATTTATACAACATTACATGGTTATTTGTAATGAACAGCCACTGATGGCTTAAAACAAATTATGAAACGCACAAACAAGGACAACAACCGAGCAATGTTTAGATTGAAAGCAAGATTTTTGTGAAAGGGAGAGAGGAACTGGGAGAGAGTGGATGCTGAGAGAACTTCTGCTAAATGTATCAGTGGTCATAGTGTAATTAAACACTTGAGCTCAGAGGGTTCCAGGCAGAGGACAGAGTCCTAATCCTGCTCCCAGTCAGGTCTGTCATCTGACTGACTGATGATGGCTGCTCTGTTCCTGGGTGAGCCCTGTTTGTCTGGCAATCTCAATAATGTTGATTGCTATGTGTGCGTGTGTGTGTGTGTGTGTGTGTGTGTGTGTGGAGAGAGACACCTTCACACTAGCAAATACCTAGCCTTTACTCGTTCTCATCTCTCACTACAATAAACCACAAATTAATGGCACATCAGTGTCCATCCACAAACAGGGTGTGTGTGTGTGTGTGTGTGTGTGTGTGTGTGTGTGTATGTCCGTGTGTGTTTCAATGGTGCCTAAAAATAGAAGTGACAAGCTGGCTTTAGCTTACAGGTTACAGTCCCAGGGGACACCATACTGTATGTATGTGTGTGTGTGTGTGTGTGTGTGTGTGTGTGTGTGTGTGTGTGTGTGTGTGTGTGTGTGTGTGTGTGTGTGTGTGGTGTGCATGCCACTGACTGAGTCCTTAACAAGCGTTACATAACATTAACCTTGTGAGCAGTCTCCCTGGGAAACAGCACTGCGGATCATTGGGAGAGAGAGCACGACAGAGAGTGAAAAAGAGAGACAGAGGGATGTAGAGGTGGTGGAGATGACAACACTGTCGATAGTATACTCATTATGCAGATGCCTAATGTGCTTGTGTGTACACACACCCATACTGTAAATACAGTACAATATCTAGGGATGTTCCTAAATCCAAATCCAATACTCAACAGAACATAAATAAATAATTTAAATCATGTAATATTTGTTTTTTTCCACATTTTTTTTAGTATCATTTGTTTTCAAAAGCCTCTACAGAAATCGTAATGATAATCCACTGAAAATGACTTAAGGCTTACTTTTTCCAAAAACCAAATTAAATACTTTACTGGGAAATTTTTTTTCGAAGCCTTCAGTAATGCTGCTCTTCTTCCTCTCATACAGCCAGCTGCTCGTCTCCATTAATTTCAGTACAATTTGGAAAATTAACTTGCAGAGATACGAAACTTTCCTGAGCTGGGTCATTTTGTACAATGCACATATGTTTTTATTTTCTGTTTTAGGATAGCTCCTTGAATGCTGTATGGCAATGCAGCTACATGAGCTGACTCGTTTGAAAATCATTAGAAGTAGGATTTCCACAGGAGCTCTGACCACTCAGACCCACTGCTGCTGTGATTCGGTAACACTAGGGTCTATTTTGATGGTGTGTAAAAGACTTATCTTGTTTATGCTGTTTATGAAGACATTGGCTATTTACTAAAACATTGTATTTTTAGATACTTGGGAAACACAGTATAAGCCAATAATTGTCACATGACGACAATCATGTAAGCTCTGAGTATAAAACATGAATATTGTGAATACCAGTATACATATATTGTAGACAAGACAGCCTCACATATACAAACAAACTGGCATGCGTGGATGAATATGCAGGTTGATTAGGCGGGTCACTATGCAGTCCTATGCAATTCAGGGATGAGTTTGAAATGATTCATGTAAAAACCCATAGTTATTTGACAAGATGTAGGAGGCTCGTCCAGTTTGCTCCAATATGCATTGTTTTGCATGAGTGCTTGTCTCCCCGAATCTCTACAACGGAGGAGGCAAGTGCAAAGTTAGCATGACCCAAAGAGCCACAATAGCCACATTTATGGGAAATACGCCCGGTTGAACTAAACTGGAGTGATCCTTTAATGGAACTGTGCCATGAGATGGTAACAAATAGACTCATAATGCGTTCTATTGTTATTTTTGTTTTTCTATTCTCTGGCGGTATCCAAACAACATTTACTACTTCGCATCTCATCAACCATTTGTCTTGCTACACACTACCGTGATTTCCCGATGCACCAAAAACCAGCGCGCTCTGAACTTCACAGAGGATTGTACAAATCGCGAAGTACGGAAACGATGCTTGCATATTTGTAAATCAGGATTAGAGGCCAATCTCGTGGCAGGTTGATTGAATCGAGCCGCCCGTCTTCCTCCCGTCCTAAGCCCCTTGGCGCTTTCAGGAGGGGAGAGATAAAGGGATTTGGGCTCTCTGAGATTTGCAGTGAGACTTCTTATACACCCCCCACCTCCACCTCACACCCCCAGCTGCTGAGCAGATTGTTTTCAACCAGGGCCTCGAGGCTAGAGCTCATAATTTGTTTCTCAAATTCACGCTTTCAATACCTCTGGCATGGCCTTTTTTTAACAGAGTGTTCCTGGGTCGCTGATATAATGTTTGTGCCGTGAGTTTGAAACGTGCACGTTGTGTCGATCCCTTCCACAAACAGGAATATGTTTATCTCACTAGTCATCATCCACTTTGGCATAATATGATTTTAACTTTTATTATATTTTGTTAATGGTTTCAGTCAATTGACTGAGTGGATTGTCATATCTCCTGTTTATCTTATAGTAAAAAGCTGCTAGACACTCAGCAATAATACAGGAGAGGATTTTTTCTTGGAGAATGCAAATGTGTGCCCTCCTGTTCCCGAGACAAAATCCAATTTACCACAACCTCCAAAAGAAGTCCACTAGCTTTAAAATGTATTTCAGTGCCAACAATATCACAAGAGAGTTAACTGCAAGTGCTGAGTCAGTCTCCCAAACCTAGCCATATATTGTACAGTAGGCCAAGTGCTGCTCTCTGTCTCCTGAACAGGACAGGGACATTAAACTACACTCCAGATAGAATTTGGTAAAGAAATACAATCTGATATATAAACACTCATTTCTATTACAAAAGATGCTTCGCTGGCACAAAGTGGATGGAAACACTATTTCTGCTTGATTTCCAGCCAGCAAATTCTTTTGATCCATTATTAAAGACTTTCATACATGGTGTAAGTGATAGGATTAAGCTTCAGTTTTAGTTTCAAAAATGTTAATCTTCACATTTACATTTGAATTTAATTGATTGCCACCCACACAAATCAAGTTGGCATCATCTATATGATGAAAAAAATGCCAATCATTGTTCAGTACTGATACTACTCTGACAAGATAAATAATAAAAGTCCCTGACTGAGAATACATTCAGAGTTTCATAACAGTGAGCTGTTAACCTTCACCTTCAGAGCATGAAAACGTTTCTCCCATAAAGCTCGGAGGTATGAGGATGTCAAGACTGACTTTGAAAACTCCTGTACAACAGAAAAACACCTGTAAACACACAAGTGCTGTCTTAGCACAGAGGTGTAAACAAATGTCCACAGGACATGTTCAGGTCTGCATGTGGCAAGGCTGATAATACAAAAACATGATATTAAATATTGACATGTCCACTAGCTTTATATTTATGTATCTGGTCTACTTTCTTAACTTGTAAACGTTTTATGAATGCAGTATTTATGCACAATAAATACAAAAACAGAGAGAACGTGAAACCATGGACCAATATGGTTGCCCCTAATTTCTTTATGTACAGAAAACTGAGGTTGCACTGCCTTCTGATGGAGAACAACCTCTTTGCATCACACCGCTTCACTTAAGATTACATCAAAAGTGGTTCTTATTTCCTGTGCGTGCACTATACAACTTTAGGTTTCTTTGGCAACTTTTGCAAAAGTTTGCATAACAAAATCTTTTGTCTTTAAAAAATCAACACAGACCTCTGAGAACCTCTGAACATCCTGTGTGAGGGTCCCCACGCGGCTCCAGTTGTAGTAGTTGAGGAACTTCACTACTGCTGGGTTCACGGCGTTGTCTGATGGGACGGTGCGGAAGAAGTTGGGGTACTTTTTCTTGTCTGCCAGAACTGGAGTTGTTGCTGCAAAGGACAGCTGGAACGACAGAAGAGAGGAAAATACAGTGAGCTTCGAGTCTGACTCTTAAATACTGCAGTCATAAATAATCCTGGCAACAAACTGCCAGATATACTGATGGTACTGTGTCACTGAACATAATGCACGGGATGACAGATCTCAGGTCTGCCATGCTTTGGTCAGTGGCGTCCGTCATTTCAGGGATTAAACCATGGCAGTGCGGCCGTGACAAACGTGTACACATACACTCATTCATAGTGTAAGGGTGTGAACAAATCAACTCTTTCAAATTACTTCAAATGTCAGTGAAATATTTCCTTCAAAGAGTAACTGTAAATAGATCTGTAAATATTGGGCGGCTATTGATGACCCCTGTATGCATGACCTTTCAAGCTGGCTTCATACTGTGCCTGTACCTGTGCGTGTGTGTGTATGTGTGCGTGTGTGTGTGTGTGTGTGTGTGTGTGTGTGTGTGTGTGTGTGTGTGTGTGTGTCTTGGAGTTTGTATAGGTATGTGCCGTTTTGTGTGTTTGTGTTTTGATGGTGAGAGAAAAGCAGCTTAGCAATATGATTCATCTCTGGGTTGGTAAGTTAAAAGCATTTCCGTTCTTCACATGCAAGCAGTTTGAATCAGATTCCACACACACAGACACACACACACGCACACGCACACGCACACACCTAAGAATAACCTCAAACACTAATTGCCTTTTTACACACACGTATTATTCAGTTAAACCGCTGCAACCTAAGCAAATTTGAAGCACATTTCCTGTAACTCAAATCATGTTCAAAAAGGGAGAGTGTACCAAACTTTGAAAAGCAAACTTATTAAGTATTTTTCCAGAGCATTAGTACGCTAATGAACTAAATACGATGCAGGAAGTATAAACCCTCACTGAATGCAATATAGTTGGAAAAGTAGGAGTGTGAAAGCAGCTAAGATTTATTGAGTAATTAATGTAGTGCAAGCATGCTCATGAAACATCATGAGAATATCTATAAAAGTATCCCACTGGTGTTATGCATCTCTCTCTGAAACACACACAAACACCATCATCACCCACAGTCACAATTGTCCTCATCTGCACCCATTCCACCTTTCATTTGTCATTTCCATGCTAATCAAGTTTTGCTCTCCCTCGTCCACTTTGTAGCATATTTTCAACAATAGGTCACTAATTTTCTCCAGAGGCAAAAATGGCTGTAATTAATTTTTGCAGTAAGTCTGTACGATGTAACAACCAGCATGCGCTACAAAAAGACAAAGATCTTGCACTTTATTATTTACAAATACAAAGCCTCAAATAAGTGTTATTGGCAGCATCATTTATTATATTTGTAGAACTGCTATAAAAACAAGCTTGCAGTTATTTTACATGATGTGTTTAAAACAAAGCACGTCAGAAAAGGTACAGGACATGTCTGAGGTATTGTACAGACATCTTTAACAAACACCAAAGAGAAATTTGTAGATATGCATAACTTTCAGAGCAGAGGTCTGAAAGAGGTACTGAATATTGTCATGCACTAGCAGCTGAGCTGAGATAATAAGGCCCCATGCTCTATTTTCAATGTCCTATCTGTGGTAATATAATGAGCGATATGAATCAGTGCAGGGTTAATTACATACTTTGTAGAGATTAAGCAGAACTTGTGATTCATGATAGCGATCAACACAAGGATATTATAATTCTGACTGAGACTAAGAGGTACGCCAGTAGATTTCCTAAAAGTGTGCTAAAGCCTTGAGAAGTTCAAGCACCTCCTAACTTTAGGGATGACTGTGATATTCTCATTAAGCCTCTATCCACTTCTAGACATCTTCACTACTCATTAATCACAGTACTACTAGTATAATTGTACACTTGTTGAAACCTGATTACTGCTGAAAATGTACCGTAACATGGTTAAAAAGAGAGTAACTGACTTAGAATGACAGAAGTGTGAGAACTTAACTAAAGGATCAGAGGGCGTTCAAAAGTCACAGCAGGACCCAGGAATGTGCTATATGGTGTAAGATAGCACAACAGTTTAGCTTGACTTGACTGTGTTGGGCAGAAATACAGGCAAATCTAAATACTTGTTTGACTCCTTAAAATACAGGTAACATTAAAGATTATCACAGAATCTGCATGAATGACATGAGTATTTCAGTTTAAGTGGGTTGTCCTCCATATACAGTTTCACACATTAGCAGAAAAATGAACCCCTTCATTTACACCTTCACCCAGCTCTATGTTATCAGCCGAGCCATTTCAGTGGGTCCCGGATTCACAAGTCTTCACCAAACCAGCGGGAAACCCTCAGTTTGGCCCACCAAATCACCACTTTCTGCACAGACCCACAGGGGTTTGTGTTCACACATCAACAAGACGGGCTTTTAAAACAACGAATGGATTACAGCCATCAATTAAGCAGGAAGAAAGGCCTTTATCTTGCTACCACTGCTAAATCCAAAATCACCCACCAGTCTTAGAGGGCTTCACGGGGTCTTTCCAGCATTGCCTTAATCTCCGTTTAGCTAAGGCTGTTTGCTACACCCACACTGGGAGATGCTTCTATGGATCTCTAATATGAGCTAGTGATCTTCTAAAACCAAATTGATTGTGCCAGTTGTCTCACGACTGCGTTAGGAAGAGACTTTGTGGTTAGAGGAAGCTCCACAATCCTTATCCCTTTCCACCTTAACTGTTTGCCTGGTTTATACTGTTTTGTAGGAGTTGTTTTTTGCTTTTGGCACAATATTATTTGTTTCACCTGTTACAACACTACACTGAATTGAGGATCATTAGAACTACAGAAAAAGATATTGACCAATAAACATACATGCTGAATTTAAAACTGTAGTACAGGTGCTGCAGTACTGGTTATCCATTTGGTTTTCTTTTGGAGGGAAAATAACACAAATGTAATGCAAAAATGTCAGTGATAACACTTTTTAAAAATAAAAACCAACAATGAATGATTACTTACAGAGATTAAATTCACCAAAGATTCTTCTATCAGGATGTTTTAGTAACACAAATATGTGGAACAGCAAGCCAGAGACTGATATATTATTTTTTTTTTTTCACAACTTGAGAAAACGTACTGTTCAGAAAATATTGTTTACACACGGAAAAATCCAATGAAAACATCAAGGCACTGTATGTAATCTATTTTTCATTACTCATGCAGGTAAAACTCTGACATGCAGTAACCCTTCAGGTTTACTGAACATGAGGCCATCAGATGTGTGGGAGTAAAGGCCTTGATATATTAAGATCAAATATTGTATTTTGTTAATCAAACTATTGACTTAAGATCAATTGGACCCTTTGCTGTGGGTCAAAATGGACCATGGAAAGCAGAAAATAATATTTGAGTATTAATGTCCAATCATGACATCAGGCAAGTTTCTTCATCTGTTTCACATCAGAGCAAAATCTGGGACAGTGACAAAAATATTTCTTGTTTGGCCACTGAATCCAGGTCAGCTGATGTGAAGTTTACTAAGATAAATTGCACAATTTTTCTTTTTCTCACATTTCATACGAGCCAAAGACTACAGGTCAATCCAAGTCAGCTATAGCACAGTTTTGTGAGGACAGTGTATTAAGACCATCAAGATGAGAGGGAGCTCCAATGTATTATTTATAGAATAGGCTAGTCTTTATCTAACTCTGAACAGCCTTTTTCAGTGGAAAAGCCAAAAATAGTTCCATGATATCACACATCTGAGAGTAGTGGCTTATGTAAGAGGGTTTTAAAGAGGGCCGGCCCAAATAGGATGGTCTTTGGTGGAGAGCTCTACACCAGTGTCAGATTCACACATGCAGTGTGCACGTACACACAGATCACGCACAGGTTAAAGCACATGCATTCACACACTCTCTTACCACAGATCTCTCTGATACGCACAAACTACAGCAGCCTTCCTTTGCCAGTAGTAATTAAAACTGTGGTGATGGGCTCCAGGCAGCTTCTCCCTCTCATCTCACCACAAGGTCAGTGAGGCTCTCGGAAATATGACTGAAGATCCGTCTGGCCCCACTGAGACAGGACGTTTTTGGGAAGACTTGAGGTGAATTGCTGATACCATCACAGTGGTGATCTATTCAGACATTCTGTACACACAGTCGCTTATCACATTCCATTTGAAGTGAGTACAAAAGCTTTTCTGCCTCTCAGTTTGGGCTTATTCAAGGCACAATCAAACTAGTTTTATGTTTATGCGTGGATGAAAAGTGAGAGAGGGGCCCAGAATAGAAAATAAGAGGTACAGTGAGAGCAATGTGTTTACTGCTGATTCACCAGGTACACCACGAGTGAATAACGTTTGAATCAGGTTCCACGACACTTAACTGAGTAAATGGATTACATTTCAAACTCCTTCAAAAGTCGATTACCAACCGATTCTTTGTAGGGGCTTTAGGACTTGCAATTGTCACGACCGCTGTCCAGGGTGCTGATTCTGGGACTGTCCTGAGCTCACATTCACCCCAGCAGACTAGAATCCAATGAGGAATAGTTTGCTTTGACTGATCAGCCTCATCATTCTGTTAAGCTCACTGTATATACCCTGTTGTTGTGTCCTGTTAAGCAAATTTACAGCAACCACCATGTGCTGCAACAATGCTTGTGCTCTGTGAGGCTATACTTAGGTACAATAGTGCTTCAAGCTAAATACAGACGTCAGCATGCTAATTTGCTCATAATGACAATGCTAAAATCACATTTTCCATGTTCACCGTCTTAGTTTAGCAAGTTAGCATATTAGCATATTATCATTTGCTAATTAGCAGTCAACACAAAGTGCAGCTGAGGCTGATCATTAGATTTGAAGTATGTGGTGATAAACCAAAGTATTGGACAGATTTTTGCCCTGATGATGGCACTAGATGTAAAGTCAGGGGATCACACTTCATCCTGAGGAGAACATGAAAAAATTTCATGGCAACCAATCCAATAGCTGTTGAGACATTTCACTCAAAACCACAAGGGGTGAAAAGTCAGGGGATCTGAAAATGTCTCTTTTTTTAGATCCTCTGCAATATACCTGCCTGATTTGGCATGGGATTTGGGAATCAATGGTGCATAAATTAAAGGCAACAAGCCTTACAAACTATCCTTGCACAAGCAAGGAGAAATCAGGAAGATGCAAGAGTGTGTCTAATCACATTGACGGATCTAATAGCATTGATTGGTCCTAGCGGGACTACTTCGCAATAGGATCTGCTGGTGCTAATTGTGTGGTTGGCCTTTGAATAATGAAGTGGCTATCGTGGAGAGGCTAGATAAAAAATGAATGGTAGGTAAATATCAGCTTGCTCACAGCACTTTGCTCATGCCTTTCATGTTTATCATACGTGTAACATCACTGACTAATCTGAAACTGGATTTGTAATCTGACAGTGTCACAAATGTATTCTATGCAAAAAGACTCACTTTTGAGTCAAAATTGTGTATGTGCCTCACACAGAGAGGAGTGAGAGGCAAACAGAATTTATTCTATAATAATCCTTCCAAATGGTTCCAGTTCAGGAAAATTGATGTTACTCCACCAATGTTCACCACTTATCCAATAACAAGCACTTAAAAACAAACTGCCACTCTTTGATCAAGTATCTAGGTACAAATATCAATAACCCTAACTTTTGTGGAAGAGCATGATCAATTTTTCAACAACACACTGACAACCTACAAAATATCCAAAAATAAACACTGCTCTGCACTTTAAAAAACACTCTCCAGTCTTCACCTTACAAATTCTAATACGAATTCAAAAATGTCTGGTATAGAAACGTGTGCTGCAGTAAACACTTATCTGTTATCAATAAGGCATGATCAGCAGGTCACACAAAGGTCACACATAAGGTGATGAATGACTTACATTCACACACACACACACACACACACACACACACACACACACACACACACACACACACACACACACACACACACACACGTGTTCAGTCCAGTGGCAAGCTTGACAGGGAACTAGTCAACAGCAAGTAAATTCAACATACCACTGACGGAGGAAATACTCGCGAGACAATATACTCACATTCTGTGAATACATTACAACATTATTGATCCCCCAAAATGAAAAAACTGGTTTCTATGTCCATATTTTCGAGGGGTAATCTGAGTCTACAATTAATTTTACACGCATGCAAGTTACCTGAGTGAGACTGTGATTGGATGCATCCCAGAATAACACTATTTGGAGAGGTGCTTTGAGGCATCTTCAGCAAGTTAGAAAACTGAAAGGAAAGGTTCCATAATTGCAAGGGATAGTATCAAACAACTTCAAACGCTCAACCCACCTGAGCCTATTATTTCTACCTTTCGCCCACAACACAACAGATTCAAAGCCCATCCATCCTGACGGAGCCCCCAGACCCCGTGCAGAGTAATAGCTAGGTAATAGTGGTGCTGTTGATCAGGAAGCACAGAGGTGGTCCTGGGGTTTATTCAATATTCAAGAGAGGCATTTGGCGCACCGTGGGAGCACCCAGCTGGAGAGGCGGCAGTAAGGGAGAAGCTTTGGACCCCACACCGACCACATCCAGAACTCATTAACACCAGGATGGAGGAGGGAGAAAGAGATGAATATTGTAGGTAGATGGTAGGTAGAGGGATTGAGTGAGAGGCCCAGTGATGATAAAGGAATCAGATATGGAGGTGGGGAGATGATGGAGGGATACAGACAAGCAATCTGAACAAGGGAAAGAAGAAAGATGAGATAGGAATTATGAGCCAGTCATCAAGTGCTGTGTGTGCAATCTCATTATTGATCTTGCATAGTGAAGTTGGGTGTGTGTGGGCTGCACGAGTGTAAGCAGACAATACACACACACACACACACACACACACACACACACACACACACAGTATTTATGCATATCTACACATCATACCACACCAACATATGGCTCAGCCAAGCATGTGTTGGAGAAAAACAGAAAACCATTGTCTCCAGTTGTGGAAAGGGATGTGAGGCGGTGCATTGAAGTAATCTCATTTTAAAGTTGGGGGGCATGTGTGAGTGTACAGTCGCTCTCTTAAACCTTACCTCTTTTTTTCCTGAAAACTCTTAAACTCATTACACAGAGAAGTAGCCCTTCTCTGCTGCTTGTACGAGTGCCTACCACATATAAAATACAATAAGGCTTTGACACTTGCATGTAGTTGATGTCTAACCATAAAGACTCATTCACATATAGGGCAGGGAAATGTGGGTAAAATCAATACCATGATATTAATACAAATATTTTTCCAATATCTATATAAATCAAAATATGTCAAATGCATTTATAGACCGTATGTGAGCATCAAAATCGATTTAGTATAAGTATTGGTTTTTAATTTTTCCAAATGGCTGGGAGCTATTTGAGATGAGGCACATTAGCCATGTGTGTGCATGGGTGTGCGTACTGTATGTGTGTCTAAGTGTGAGTTGTATGTGCTGGGCGTAAACGGCAGAAGCTGGACAGGAAGTGGAGGCTGATAGCGGTGAGGCTGGTAAACAGACGATATGAGTACATGTAGACATGAGAAGAATTCAGAGCAGTAACTGAGGCCTTTTGACCCCCATTACAGTGATCACTGTTGGCATTTCTTCTTTAGCAGGAATTAAACATAGAAACACGGAACATGGTGAGAAATAAAATCTTGTGTAGGACTGATATTAATACAAATTATGGGAATAAAGGAAATAACAGCTGTTGTCTTTCTACTAATATTAATATCTAGTGATGCTGTGAAATCTACACGTGTGAACTCTTTTCTACAAAAGCAGTTATGTAGCTTTTAGTATCTGGGATCCAATGTCTCACTGACAACATTAGCTCAACATGTCATTAGTTCAATATTTCATCATTAGCTTCTCAAAACGCTTCACACATTGTGTTGCAGTGTAGAATCTGTCAATCATGAATGATATTTTATTCTTGTTGCTGGGGTTTTAAAGAAAAAAAATACAGAATCCCACTTTCATCACATCAGAAAAACTCCAATGGAAGAATTCCCATATAGTGATAGAAACAGGAAACCTTACATTCAAGCAGGTTGATTTCAACATCAAAGAAACTGTGAAAACCCTCTTCATTTGTGGAAACACTAGACTCTGGCACTACTGTGCTGTGGCAGGATCCTGCTCATCATCACATACTATGTCCACTGACTGGCCTCGAGACAGGTGAGTGATGTGGCAGTCGCCTCTTCTCTAATAGCTTACGGCCTGCTGCAGCCCCCGCCCTAACATGTCAATCATGTTATAGCTTATGCCAACATGTACACACCCACCCATGCACACGAACTGAGTGATGTTCTATTTATGCTTGCTGGCCTTGCACAACACCACACCACATCACTCTTATCTCAGGGCAATCATCCTGGTATTCGTCCCTTTAGTCTCTTGTCTCAGACGGTCATTCTCAGCAGTTAGGCCTTTCCTTCCTCATGTCTGTATCTGGCTTCACTTACTGTCAAAAACGAAGCACCATTCTGGACAAACGTCAGACTACATAATATGACGAAGAGCTTGAAGGATCTGATGACAGGTCCAATGTGATGACAATGATGTATTATTTCTACTTTTTCAGGATTGCTTCTGCTATAGCAAATCATTTGCACTCTAATATCCTCTCATCTGCATCCTAACATGCATTTAAACTTGCTGCACAAGGTTTGATGTTTGGACTGGCCTTGTCTGAGCACTTGCACATTGCCACTAAACCTGTGCTGTGCAAGCATTCAACCTTTGCTGCGCTGTGTTCAATGTTTGGATTGCCCTGCACAAGCATTCAATCATACACGCACTGCTGCTGAATCGCTGCTGTGCAAGGCATGGGGCTTTCATTTACTTGCCGCAGGTATTTCATCCACCATGCACAGACATGTCACCCACACACGCGACGCCTCTTCTAAGGCTCCCCTTGTTCAGTTTGGTCCACACATCATAGACAAGTGTGACAAGTAGGAAGAACAAGATGTATTGAGAGAAAGTGAGGAAAGGGCTGAGAAGATAGCAAAGAAGAGAATTAGTAGACAGCAAAGTAACCTGTTCTACCTAAATCTGTAATCTCAAACACATTAAACCACCTAAAAATGTCACCTATGAAGCCAACTGTTAAGAATCACATAATACAAAATCCAAGATATAAGGCTCAAGCTTATAGGTTGAGGCTCCAGTTAATCACTGATAGGCTGATGGTTGCTCATCTTACTTGTTAATGCTGTGTAAAGGAGTTTGAGCTCAGATTAAGATGCTTAGGCTCTTCCCTCAAGTTGACCACTTAAAGCTACATCACTGACACAGGCTGCATAGCATAGTGAAACTTGTGGAGTCTATTCTAAAGGTCATGGCTGACCTCAGTACTTGGCTTGCCAGACACAATCAAATGTGTAGCTGTAGAGATATGCTGAGCTTGATATATCCATTGAAGAGGACCTTATGGACCTTACTAGAACCTTATTATGCCAAAAATGCCAAATAATGAGGTAAATATATGTAAAAGTAATCTCTGTGAGCCAAAAGCTCAGTCTTCAGACCGCCCTGAATGCTTCGTTTCCAACAGTTTTTTCAACCGCTGTTTCTATCTGATGTCAGATAGGCATGGATGTCCTTATATAGTATCTCTGCTCCAGGCACAGACGAGATGTTTATGTTTATGTCAACGTTGCTTACATGGCGCTCAGAGGTACTTCTGGACTTCCAGAACTTGGCCACCCAATCAGGGCTTGAAGATACTGGGGCGGTGTGTTTCTGACAGAGGGTGAGCTGTGGGGCTGCATGAAGGGCCAGTATAAGATAAATTGTCTTACTGTGAATCATGCATAGCTACTCTAGTGAATCACAAAATCAAAATATAGAACTGGAAATGAGCATAATAGCTCCCCTTTAAATGTCCTTATGTCAAAAGGTAAAGATTAACTCATAAGAGAACATGTCTGCATGTAAATATTCTTCATTAACTAAAGCTGTAAATCAAAGGACATATGAACATGTATGCAGGAAGTAGTCACCTTCTCCTGCTCCATCTTACAAACCAAATAATTTATAAGGGCCTATTTGTCGTATGTGCTTGGCATGTTGGGCCATTAATCAATAAAAGTGTCACTTGTCACCGACGTGTCTCTGGGAGTGAGAAGCAAGAAAGATGGGACACCCCCCTCTCATCACCTCTGCCATGAGACAAGCTTATAGGACTCGGCCATTCTTCATATGGCCATCCGTCGACACGCTGTCCTTGAACGACGGGGTTGAGCAGCAAAGCATCGCTATCACAAACAGGATCGAGGAAAACATTTTCTTATCGATCCAGGTGTGGTGGAGTGTACAGCGGATATCGACAGGATCGGATGTGAAGCGAGAGGAGAGGATGTGACGCCCACTTAAGCTACAGCTTGAGAAGTCAGTTACCAGAGCATGTTTATGAGTGAGCATGAGCGAGCATGTTCAGAAGGATGTATGACATAACAGCCAATCTGTAAGACACAGGAGTTGTGCTATTCATCATTCTGTATGTGGCAGCTCTCCATTACTAAGACCACTTTTTGGGTCTTACTCATGTGGTTGACACAGTATCACTGCATGCTAGCCAAACGTTAGACACAGAGAAATCAGTGAATACTCAGGGGGAGGTGGGTGGAGGGGGCTATGAGTGATGGTATTCTGCCGCCTAGCTCCATAACTATTCTATTTATAAATTGAGATTTGATACCGTAACCTGAAATCTCACTGTGCTCCCTGCTGCTGCCACTTGGCTGTCTATGAATGATTAATGAGCAGATGCTGAACTGTAGAGACCATTATTGTTCTTTTCTCGCCCTCCCTTTCCTCTCCATCCATCGCTCTATACGCTGATTCCTTTGGGGAGGCAGGGGATTACATTGCATGAGCTAGTATTTTTTCTCTGCTTACTTGGCCAGGTTGTAGTGAACACACTGCAAAAAATGTCGATGTCCTCATAGTTAGAATTAAAGTGGTACTCCTGCCAAAATATTTTGAGCGTTGAATACCCCCTGTAGACTGCAAAGGTGGCTGTGAACATGTTTGCAGTTTCTTCTTAATAAGGACTTGCAGCTGTAGTCAGCTTTAAAGTTCCTAAAGACTTAGTTTCTAAATCTGCTACGATTGCTGGAGTCCTGCATGAACTGAGTTTTTTCTGCTAAAGTTAACAGTTTTAGTTACTTCAGTGTTAGTAATAAAGAAATAGTTTGACATGTTAGGTTACTTGCTTTCTTAGAGAGTTAGATGAGAAGATTGATGCCACTTTGATGTTTGTATGGTAAATATGAAGTTAAAGGCAGCAGCTAGTTAGCTTAGCTTAACAAAAACCCACTATTTAACATTTCTAATTTGTTTAATCTGTGAAAAACCAAAGTGTAAGAGTGACACAATGTGGTTTTATGGGGGGTTATGTGCCAAGCACAGTAGCTTTCTGGAGTCTTGTCATCACAGTGAGGTTGCCATGCAACCAGCAAAGAAGGTACTGTGACTTGCCAAGAAAAACTATACCTACCATTTTAGCAGCCTAAATCAGCTTGGTATGCAGGACACGAACTCCTCCCTACAACCTCTATGTAGTGTAACAATGCCACAGTTTTCCCTGCAATTAAAATGTGTTGCCATTGAAATTCATTGTTATTGACATAAATTTAAGCTGACCACAGGTGCTGTTTTCTGTCAGTGAGGAAATTACAGCCACCTTTCATGTTGGGGTGAGTGTTTCATAGTCAAATGATTTAGGGATAAGGTAGGCAGTACACTTTCATCTGCAGTATGCATTTATGAGAAGTGTTTTTGTTTTTTTAGACAGAAACATTTTTACTCCAAAATGAAGTCCTTTCTTATGATCGACATTTTTGTATAAAGCACTTATGGAACTTATATTTTGATGCCAATACTTGTGTACTTTTACTTTGTCTGAGTACTTCTTCCTCCACTGCTGGCCACTAAATGTCTTTCCCTCCTACTATTTTTCACATGCAGTAACCTTTTCCATTCCCTTCCCTCTATCATTTTTTCATGTTGTGCTGGCTCACAATTAAATGACTGCAAGAGTGTACACGGGAACAACCACACAGATTTCCATGACACTGTATGTCCCTGCTTTAACACAATGTTTCTTCTAGCCTGAGAAAATAAAGTGGGGGAAGCTGCAAGAAAATTGCTTACTGAAAAAATCTGTAGCCTATCTTTCCCCTGAGGAGGTGCGCACATGTTTACTGACGCTCAGTGAAATATTAAAATATTTGACAAATCGCACAGTGTAATATTCATTCTATAATAGGTTATGTATGGGCAGCGCAGGGGAAGCCCACACACAGACGATTCATGTTGTGAGTGGGCAAACATTTCACCGGAGACAACCAGCATTTGCAAATTACTATCTTTTAAGTTGGCAGCCTTCTAGTTTCTCTCTCTCTCTCTCCCATTTACTGGAGAAAGCATTTACAGCCCATACTTATGGGACTCTATCAGTCCCATTTGGTCCGATAATATTCAGATGTGACTCTTCCCCTTGCTTTTCAATTAAATTGTTAATGAAGACAACAATAAATAAGGCATGGGTACACAGACCAGACACGGCATGTCGGAGAGAGAGGAAGAAGGGAAAAACACAGCCTCGGTGCCAAATCGAGAGGATGCTGCTGCGAAGACCCAGATGGTTTCATGAGAAACATTGTCTCCCTCTCTCATTTTTGTTCTCCTGTACCTTCCCTGTCTTTTTTCTCCAAGGACGGCATCCTTGTTTTCATGCAAAGCAGAACAAGAATATGAGATGGGAACAGGAGAGGATACGTGCCTATTGCTCATAAACAGTTAAAGCTCGGCAGAATTAAACCAAATACAGGTGCCTTTCTATCACATTTTATATCTCTTGTAACTCTTATAATTGTAATTCTTCTTTCTATATTTTCCCCCCGATCTCTCTCTACATTTCTGTGTGTGTGAGAGATAACTATGTTTGTAAATGAACATCATCATGAGGTCATGCCTGTATGTCTGTTAAAGCCTGACTGATTTTTGGGCCGATATCAGCTTATCACAGTGTTAGCGTTATTGCTGTAAAAGTTGGCAAATGGAAGAAATTTGAGTTTGCTTTTAGATAGATTAGCATAAAGAGTTGCCATAGCATAGTTTGTCCACCAGAGACTGCACTCAAGTTTATTTTTCCATCTGAAAAATTAACCACTCTATATATATATATATATATGTGTGTGTGTGTGTGTGTGTGTGTGTGTGTGTGTGTTCACTATAATTCTTTAAACCTGCATTAACTGAACTCTTTTCAAAATATCAGTATGAGCCTCATGAATCCGTTATTGGTCTGACGCTTGTATCTGTGCCTCTGTGTGCATCTGTAGGTGTGCGTCAGTACCAGAATCCCTTGATCGCTCAAGCAAAGGATTCCATTACAGACGTTGGGCAATATGGAGTCTAATACAGCACTGCAGGAGTTCCAGTGACTTGTCCCAAATCTGGAAAGAAGCTTGTGGTGGGAGGGCCACTATAATTGGTTATACATCCTTGAAAAAGCTCCCCTGATGTCAATAGTACCCAGACCACCAAGCCCATTTCCCTCTTTCACTCTCTCTTCCACCATTCACAAAAAAAGACAATAACGTAATCCTGCAGATTTATCGCCACTGCTCTCACCCTCTCCTCCCTCCGTCTCTCGTCTTTCCTCCGCTCTTCATTTCTCTCCATTAGACGGCTAATTTGATTTGCAGGCTATCACTTCTCTACTTACAGCAAGGGAAGAGATGGCCTGGAGATGTTAGTCAAGAGATGGAGAAGCATAACATGCTTTTACATACCCGTGTTTTCCTGTGACAAGCACCTTGCACTATTCATACATGTGATTATGGCTTCACACAGTTGGTAATTCTAGGACATTTCTTAGCAATTCAAAGTCATTGCTATCTTGCTTTGAGGGGTGGCAGTTCAGAATTTTGTTGTATTGCACCACTGCTGAGCCGACTAAAGTGACCAGTGTGTGTATGAACAGGTAAACTGAGTCATTTTCCTGAGAACAAGGCCTGTAACCATGGTGACAGTTAGCAACACCAAAGATAGTGACTGTGTTATCTCTGGAAAGTGTTTTTACAGCAATTTTCCATTCAACAAGCTGACAGGTGTACATTTATCCCCCAGACTGTGATAAACTGACACCAACAGTGACTTCAAATGCTTTCTAACACATTTGCCTTTTAGCCAGGAGGTCAGGGTATAGTGTTGTGTTTGGGTCACCCAAAACTGATGGGATCAACTCTGATAGTAAGAAAGCGACAGGGTTAAAAATGTTTGGATGACACATACTGGTCTTAGCTCTATTTCTGCGAGGTACTGAATTGCACACAATAACACACACATCACATGATGGACACAGATTGGCTTTTTGCGGAAAGTTTAACACAGATTTTGGGGCTGGCCACTTGCTGACTTTTGTATTCATTAGTGTAATAGTATTATAGAGGAAAAGGTGGTGGTCAGTATAACTCTATGACTAACTATAATTACGTACTGTTACACGTTTGCTTTCCCTCTTTAGGACAGATTTTTTGCACTGACGTGAATTTAGAAAACTAGCAGTCGTTCCTCCCTACAGTCCATCAAAACACATTCAAAATTTTACATCATTTATAACTTAACCATCATAAATCCATGAAGCTGATAAGTGGGACACCCTAGAAAGACTTTTAGTTGTATTAGAGGAAAATGTGTTGCCACAAATTTTCAACAATATGGGAGCAGATTTAAAACTGTTGACTTCATCACTAGTGTGAACTGGACTTTTTCCATTCATCAGGAAATAGGGGAAGAGTCGACGCCTCCTCTTTTGCAGTGGAGGGCTAGAGAGTAATGTTATCACTCCCTTGATCTGAGAGGAGTCTCACAGCGAGTGCATTATGCATTATAGGAAACACTCTATTGAGATGTACTGAGAAATGACAACAGACTTGTACATCGATTAGTTGCATTCCTGTGTTGAGTGCACACACACACACAGCCCAGATGCTGTATGTAATCAGGTAATATACCTTGGTGTCACAGAGAAACATTTGGGGAGTTTGAGGAGTTTTTGAAGAGAGGGAAATATGGAAAAGGCATCAGACACAGCAGAGGACAGAGGAAGTGGTGGAAAACAGCACACACTGAAACTATTCTTAATACCTGAAAAGTATTCTTGTGAGCACTCACTGATTCTGTAATAACTCAGTGTTGAAACATGTGAAAAGCATCCACACTACATTACTCACACACACACACACACACACACACACACACACACACACACACACACACACACACACACACACACACACACACACACACACACACACAGTAATACACTTGTGTCTCTCTGATTAGTGAAAATAGCCTCTTTAAAAATCTAACTGCTACCAGACAGACTCAACACGCTCTCTAATCTGCTTACATCCCAGCCTTACTTCCATCAGAAGCACAATGTGTGAGGCTGGACACGAGTGCTCAGAAAAACCCTGTAGTCGAATAAACCACAGGGGAACGGAATTGAATAATCAAATGTGGCTCTTCCCTCAGCCCTCATTTCCCAACATGTGACCTGCCGTGGGCTTGCTGGATTATTTCTAACAGATTATTCCTCCAGAACCGGAGGGGAGCCGTGCCCTACGGCTTCGCTCAGCCAGGGACAGCACTCCCCTATGAGATGAAAAGGGCTGGGTACCCGCCTGTTTTTATGGTTTCAATGCGACACTTTCAGTTGTCGTCTTCGCTATTACAGGACAGACGCACATTACATGCATTGTACATGTACTGGCACTATGAAACACAGATATATCCTTTTTGTGCTCAAAGCAGTGAGTCCTGCCTCTCCAGGCCTACACAATACCTCTTTTCTCATGTCCCTTCAACATCAAGCATATAGCACTATAGAAATCACTTGGAAGGTAGTGAAATAGTAGAGATAACAATAATAATCAGAATAATAACAATAATAATAATAATAACATATGAAAGATAGTGTGCTATGGAAAAAAAAATGGAGACAAAGATTTTAGAGTGAAGGAAGCCCATAAACCTTTACATGCAACAGCGTGCTTTGCTTGGATTTCATAACTGGCGCTGCATTATGTTCATTACACACAGAAATTACATAACATGCTTTGCCGTGTCAAGTGGGACTGCAGAGGGCTTTATTATTTGGGGAAGGAAGCACACTTTGTGCACGCATACACAAACTGCAGCACAGCAGCCGCCCCTCCTGCCACTACAGTTATCTTCAGTACACCAACTTGATGAAGGCAGTTTTTTCAGTATGAAATATTATATTTTTTTCAAATGTCATTGCTAGTCCCCATAGAAATGGTTAGAAATTTGGACAGCCTGAGTTCCCCCGTCCAGTCAAAAATGGATGAGCCCAGTTCCTCTTCCCCTCCCATCCTGTGTGTCAAACATGATGCTCATTTGAACAAATAGTGGTACAGCACCAATTCAAATATGTTGATAACAACCATTGTTGAAAAATTATATCCATGTTTCCTACTGTATTACTGAACAAAATGATGCATCTGTCATACTTCAGTACTTACATTTCACCATGCCACCTGTTTACTACCTTGTCTAGACAACACACACAAAATATCGAGGGTTTTCTGGAGGATATCCCACTTTCTGAAAAGAGTAACTGATTTTTATTGACATCCTTGCTCTCTAGCAGTCTGCTTATCTACACTATGACACACAATTTCTCTCTAATAAACAGACTTTGATCAATGCAGCTACATTGGTAGCAGATAGGTGAGGCTGTAAATTGGCATCTATTTCAACTAATCCACTTTGGGTGAGTCTTTGGGAATCGTCTTTAGAGCTAGCCTGCTCTCCGACCATCTTCTTCTTTTCTTCTCAACATTCACAGCTCCTCTTTTCTGCTTTCTTCTCCTCTGGTTTAAAAAGGAAATTAGAAATGTTGTAGCCAAGGGAATGGAAAATAAAACTAAAAGCATTGCAGAAGATTCTAAAAAAAAAAAAGGGGGGGGGGGGGGGGGGGCTTATATTCAATATGTGCAGTTGGCAGTAATTCCATCTTTATAATTATATCATGAAACTATACATATTCTCCAGAATGTGTTGTTTCATTTTGACTTGAGAATTGTGCCATTTCTAAGTTAAGAC